>NW_019154157.1:5083525-5413525 GCF_002288905.1 Enhydra lutris kenyoni | reverse complement strand
CCAAGGCACCCCAGTTTTGTTTTTATTTTTGTTTGTTTTTGTCCCCCCATTTACTCCCTGTAATGAAATGCACGTGGATTCAAGTGGTAGAGAGTAGGGTGAATTATTCATTCACTGCTCACCTGTCCATTTATTCATTTAGGAAGACTTTTTGTGCCAGATACTGTGCTCAGTGAAAAGGAGAGTTCGCACAAATGGATATGACAGACACGGTTCATGATCTCAAGAGATATAAAAGTCCTAGAATGAAACGTAAGAGCAAATTCTGAGGAGACTTGAGTTTGTTAAAGATTTTTGAAATAAAACATGAAAAAGAACAAAACTACATGAGCTATAAAAGCAAAAAAAAATCAACATACTGGACTTCATCAAAGTTAAATAATTTTGCTTTACCAATGACTGTTAAGAAAGGCTGAAAACAAGTTGTATTAATAAAATATAATGATGTTCCTGGAAGTTCAGAAGCTGATAACATGGTTCTAACCCACTTTTATGGTGAATCTCCCCATTCAGCAGATATTTACTGAGCACACGGTGTGTGGCAGGAAGCTTGGTGGACCTTCGGAAATCACAGGGCCTTCAAGGAGGAGAATGAACACACGGACACACTACGGGACCTTGCAAGATAAGGGCTGCAGTAGAAGTGAGTGTGGAGGTTGTGGGGACAATAAGGAGGACTCCAGGAAGGCTTCTTAGAGGAGATGACTTATAAAGGTGGCCCTGAAGAATGAATACCAGGAAGCAGCCAATGACTTAGAGGAAGAGGAGAGGTGGCAGGTTCCAGAACTGAAAGTCGTTTTAAGACCCGGTGAGACATCAAAGTGAAGGGGAAGGGGTGGGCCAGGAGAGGAGGTAGCCACAATCATGTCTCTGAGGGCTCCAAGTGTCCCGAGGAGGATTTGGATTTTATGGTGAAGGCAGCAGTGATGTCGGGAAGATGTTTCCATCTTGCACATCAGAGCAAGTGGTATTTCAGAGCGGGGACCTGGAGTTTCATGGCCAGGCTAGAACTGTGTGACCTCAGTTTCTTCATCTATAAAATAGGGATGATGATGACAATGACCATTTATTGATATCTTATTCTGTCTCCAGCACTGTACTAAGGCTCTCTGAGTGTTTCCTCATCTAATGTGTTCAGGGTCCCTGCGAGGTAGATCATACCTCTCTCCCTATATTATAAGTGAGAGAACAGGTCACCCAGTTCATAAGCATTGGGATGCATATTGAGGCCATTTGGCTCTGTATCTGGCTGCTGGATGGTGGAATCGGCCTCCTAGGGCTGCCATGAGGACCGATTGAGGCTACAAAGTAACATGCACCCCAAGCTCCATGCTGGGAGCACAGATGGGCTTCTCTAAAGCTGGCCACCACTGGTAAGCAGCCCAGGCCACCAGAGGGCTGTGAACGACCCTGTCCAGGAGGCACTGGCCTCTAGAAGGACACAGGTGTCCTCCAGCTCGCTGCCACTGTGTCACCAAATATCATTCACACACACTATCTAACCAGAGCCCCCTCCCTCTATCATAGGAGGTGAACCCAACAGGAATGACCACACCCATTTCACAGATGAGCAAGTGGAGGTTTGCAAACTGTGCATCCACACTCCTAGAAGAGTCGCAAAGAGACGGGTTTGAAGTTCTGACCATGTGCACCTCAGTCCCGTTGAGTCCATCTATGCCCCAAGCCCAGGGGAGATCCACTGAGAGTAGCAAGAGTTCTCCAAGCAAAGACAGTTCACAGAAATCTCTCACTACTGAGTATCCTGGTCAGCTCAGGCTGCCATACCAAAGTACCACAATTCTGGAAGTCCAGGTTCAAGGTGCTGGCAGATTCAGTTGCTGGGGAGAGCTCTGTTCCTGGCTGCAGATGGCCACCTTCTCGCTGTGTCTTCACGTAGTCTTTCTTCCATGTGTGCTTGGAAAGAGCGATCTCAGCTGCCTCTTCCTGGTGAGGACACAGCTCCCACTGGATCAAGGCCCCATCCTTATGACCTCACATCACCTTAATTACCTCCCCAAAGGCCCCATCTCCAAAAACAGTCACCCAGAGTTACAGCTTTAACACACATGTCTGGGGCAACACAATTCAGTTCAGAACACAGGGAGAACAAAAAGGAAGGAGAGAAGGGAGAGAAGAAAGAGAAATCGAAGTAGCAAGTGAAGAAAATAAGGAGGGCGAAGAAGAGAGTAGCACAAAGGACGATGAAAGAGAAGAGGGGAGGGCCAGTCTGGCATAATGACCTGGAACAGCCTGGAACATACCATCGCTTGCTGGGGACACACGGAGCCTCCAGAAACTGCTTGTCTGGGATGTTTGGAGCAAAAGATAGGGTTGGCCCGTATGCCAAATGTCTGCATTTGAGACTGATACCTAAAGACCCTTTGGCAGAATGAATTTAAAAAGAACAAAGATCTGGTTATCAGGGTCAGAATGCCCTTCAGAGGCCGCTAACCGAACAGCTTCATTTTGTGGCTAGAAAAACGGAAGCTCTGAGTGGGAGAGGCACCTTCTCAGGCTCATACAGCCCGCTCAGATCTAAGTGTTCTACCTGCTCCTGCAGCGTTTCCTTCCAGAGGTCAGAGGCAGCCGAGGCAGCAAATGGGTGACAGATGTGGCAGATGGAGAAACTGAGGTTTAGAGCAGTGAAAGGCTTGCCACAGAGCCACCAGTAGAAACATTTGTCGGGAGCTCAGGGGTCTGTCCCTCCGCTAAGAACTTCGCATGCCATGTTTTGCCCAACATGCATGGCATCATCCCTGCCTTATTCCCCTGTAGGAGAAGGGGAAGCTGAGGCTCAGAGGGAAGCAGAGGGGAAATTACTTGTCTGAGGCCACCTGCACACGTCCACAGGGCTTTAGGGGTGGGTCTCTGCCATCAGGCTGGACCTTGGGGGTTTGGGGCTCCTCAGGCTTGGGATACTGTGACCACAGCTCCTCCATTCCCATCCTCTGGTGTTTTCTGGGCACACCCATGGGGGACCAGCCTACACGGGTTGGGAGTAACACCCACACTCCCCAGACAGAAGGTCCTCACGTGCTTCCCGAACCTGGGGTGTTAGCTCTTTGCAGCTGAGGCGCTGCAGCCAAGCGCACCCTCCCTCCGGGGGAGGCGAGATGTGGAGGGGCTGGGGGCCCGAGGGAGAGCTGCCACTCGGGCTCAGCAGCCGGATGGGCAGACTGAGGGGCTCCTAGCCAAGGGAGGTGTGATCTCCCCCGGCTCCACGTCCTGGAGTGTGAACTTCAAACGCCCGATTCCCAACATTTGGCCATATTTTTTTCCTTCCTTACCCCAAAGCAAATCCGACTCCAACGTGGGCTCCTGGCGCCTGACTGGGGTGAAGTTGGCTGTTTTGCAGAGTGAGGGTAGCTGCTCACACAGGGGGAGATGGGGGGCAGGGAGAACCTGCTGGGGATGCAGAAGGCGAAGGAGGGCGAATTTCTCTGTGGCTGGCTTTGGGATGGGTTATTGGTAGCAGGTGGGTGGGCAGGTGGATGGATAGACAGACGGATGGAGACACCAACAAACAGGCACTAAGCAAGTAGCCGAACAGGATGAGACTAGGACCCGTCTTTCTCCCCAGGTCCCCGTGCCACACTGGGACTTTGCCATCACCCTTACTTCCCTGGATAAGGAAGGCCCCTGTCCCTGTCTGTCTCCTCAAGGACCTGAGCCCTGCCAAGTTCTGCGTGGCTAGGGCTGAGCACTGGGTGTGACAATGAGGAGATGAGCCCCTCCAGAGCTGAGGGAGGAAGCGGGAAGAGGGTGGGAGAAAAGAGGAAGGAAGGGAAGAGAAGGGAGAGAAGTCTGATTTCTCTCTAAACAACATGCCATCTCACAGTGGGGAAGAGCCAGCCAGCGCTGTATCCAGGCATGGATCTTAGCGATACACGTGTAATGCAAAAGAGGAGAGACCGCAGGATCCCATTTGCACACGACTGAAGGCAGGCAAAACTGAGCTATGCAATCAGGGTCAGAAGAATGGTTCAGGGTGGTGGAGGGGAGTGATCGTTAACCAGGAGGCAGGTGAGAGGAGCTTCTGGCATGTTGGGGATTTTCTAAATCTTGATCCAGCTGGTGGTTCCATGAGGGTCTACATATGTGAAAGTCCATCAAACTGTGACCCAAAGATGGGGTGTCCTTCAGAATACGTTTTCCTGTATCCCAGTTGTAGAGCTCAGTCATTTTTTTTTAATAGATAATATGACAGAAGATGGATGAATAGGCGAAGGACAGATACCCCCTTCAGCAGACATTGACGGCCATTGGTATGGGGGGGGGGCTGTGCTGGTCTTGGGGTCTAGAGACAAATGAGTCCTAACTGCCTTCTCCAAGGCACTCACAGTCAGGCCGGGAGACAGGTGCATGCAGGCAGACACCACAGCAAAACAACAGGGGGGCCGTGGTCGAAAAGGAAGGGAGGGGCTGGATCAGAGGAGAGGGCCAGTATTTGCCAAGAGCATCAGATGGGCAGAATGGGATACAAACAGAGCAATAGGCTGGGAGCAGAATTTTATGGCAAAAACAAAAAAAAGTATCTGAAAAAGAAAGGTAAATGCACGGTAAGTGGGTGTGTGGGTGGATGGGTGCATGGAAATTTCATTTTCCTCCTTGAAGGTAAGAATTGCCTTGCACATGGTAAATGCTTCATTACATGTTGAGTGAATAAATAAATGAATTTAATATGTTCTTTCTCAAGCATGGCTGATAACAAAGATAATCAAGCAAGGGTCTTAAACATTATGAGATTATTTAATCCCATGGTCTACCTGTTTGGATTAGATCTGAGGAATAATCAGGGCGCACCTGGGTGGCTCAGTAGGTTAAGTGCCTGCCTTTGGCTCAGGTCATGATCTCAGGGTCGTGGGATCGATCCTCGCCTTGGGGTGGGGGGGCATCACTGCTCAGCAGGTAGTCTGCTTCTCCCTCTCCCTCTGCCCCTCCCCCCCATACTTGCACTCTCACTCTCTCTCTCTCTCTCTCTCTCAAATAAATAAATAAAACCCCCCCAAAAAAATGAAAGAAAGAAAAGAAAAGAAAAAGAATCAGGGAGGCAGGGAAAATCTCAAGACAAAGTGTTCATTGTGGCCTTATCCATAATGGCAGTGGCTAAGGGACAACCCCCAAAAGGTCATTTGAGGGGACCCTTGATGCCACTACTTGAGAACATTTCATCACTCTAAATAGGACAGGGAGAAAGCCTTGTTAACGATACCAGAAACATGTTTATGATGGAAAGTAAATGCGAAATAAAATAATTAGTATATAAAAGTTGGTGCACAAGATAAACTCACCAACGCTCGTGTTTTTTTTTTAGACAAAACAACTTAGGGGGAAAAAATAATGTGGAGGCATTTTGTGTGCATGTGGCTTTCCCTGACTGGCAGGATAATTTCGTTTTCTGCTTTGTCACAAAGTCTGCATTAACTAAGCCTTCCGCGATGACAATAGAGTCCTTTAATTATCAGGCAGAGAAAGGCTGCTCCTGCTTTGCCGACTTCAAGGAAAGAAAAAGAGGGAACTCATTCTCAAAAATAATGATGTAAGTGATGGAGCCGTGACAGTGGGTTCCAGAATAACGTCCCTCCAAAGACACCCGTCATCAGCTCTCTATGCCTGGGTGACCCACAGAGCATGGAGGCACCAGAAGGCTCCGATGGGGCAGCCCCACCCACTCTTGGGCACAGCCCTGCCCAGCAGCCAACACATGTTTATTGAGCACCTACTATCGGCAGGGTCAGCCAACGAGCAGCAAAGGAAACCCTCTGCTGGGAGTCTGTGGTTAGCTGGGCTGTCACCCTTACTCACCCAAGCAGGAGAGGACAGCGTGGCTGGCCTCTATGGAGTCCTGACTTTAGCCCCAGGACTCGACTTGCATCACGGACATGAGGCTCCGTACAGTCCTATGAGATTAACACTGCCTGCATTTTAGAGGTGACGTGTAACTTACCCACCAACACACACAAGGCGGTAGGGGAGGAAGAGCCTGCGATCACACTTATGAGGCCCCCCTCCCTCTCTGAGACCAGCTTTTGCACAGGCATCATGGAAATCACAGTCATTCAGGAGCAGAGAGCAACCAAGAGACAAGGAGATCATATAATGCCACACTGTGGGAAGTTCTGGGAAGGAGAGCCCAGCAGGGTGACAGGCAGGGGCTGACGGACATTCATGGGGGCAGTTTGGATGGGATGGCTTCAGGGACACCACCTTCAAAGGGTGGCATTCCACCAAGACCTGAATGAGGGAGCCCAGGTGGGGAACTGTAGAGAGCAGCAGGCAAAAAAAGTTCAAAGGTCCTGAGGCAGGATGGACCTCAGCACAAACAAGGAACAGGGAAGAATCCAGTGCACCTGGAGCGAGCTAGCATGAGAAAAGGGAGAAGGGCCAGGAAGTAAAGATGAAGAGGGAGGTCCCCAGAGCACATAGGGCCCCAGAGGGCTAAGAAATGCCTTGTGGTGTTCACCATGGGAAAGGTTTATTCCAGGGCCCACACTATAACAGGACCTGAAAGACTGCAATGTAAAGAACAATGACAGGTTGCGATAGGGCAAGGGTAGAGGTGGCTACTGCACCAGTCCAGGCAAGAGATGAGTAGGGCTCAGACTAGAGCAGCACCAAGATATAGCTCCCTTCTTACTGACAAAACCAAGCAACACTACTGAACTAAGTGACTCTGTTTACATTGTCACGAACTCAAACAGTTTGGCTTGGGAGACACCATCCTCTCTAGAACTTCACAGGACAGAGGTATGTCGAGAGCAGGTTGGCTGAGAGGGGGAGAATTCTGGAACACTCTATATCAGTAGTTGCTCACCTTGGAGAAGTGAAGAGGTGGGGCCCAACTCCTTTGATTAACCCCTCCACCACCCTTCACACAGGTCAGCGCCCTGGATCTACTGTCACAAGCCCTCTTAGAATAGTCTATAAGATTCGGTTGTGCCAAGATCACAGACTGGGTCTCTCTTGACTTCTAAGGCAGATGACAAGACTGAGGCTCAGAGAGGCTAGGTAATCTGTCCAAGGTCACACAATAAATACATGGTCTGGTATCACACAGCTAGTAAGTAGCAAGGGTTTGAATTGTGACAGATTAATCCCTGCCTGGCTCACATTACAACTACTCTCATAGTCCCCTGCCATCTATTTGATGAGCAAGTTTGTTTCATGAAATGACAAGTCTACGAATCAATTTTCTGGGGCCCTGTCCCATCCCATATGGCCCCAGAGGGCAGAAGGAAACCCAACATATGGAATTTAGTGGGGGTCAGTGTGAAGGTTGCTTTTAGCAGGTCAGAGTTCTTCTAAGCAGAAATTGGGTGTAGGCATGCAGTAGGGAGCTCCCCATCCCTGGGAGCAAACAAGCAGAAATAAATCAATCATTACATACAACTAGGCTTCAAGCAGGCATTATATTAGACTGCCTCTATTACATCTTCCAGTGTTAATTTCCTATGCATGGGTCATTCATTCATCCATCTACTTACTTAGTCAATTACTGAGCATCTACTATGTACCAGGCAGGGGCTGAATGCTGAGTCGCAGAAAAGTGTCAGTATGGTCCTGTCCTGGGGAAGCTTACAGTGATAGTGATGTCATACGCCTTTTGGTGACATTTATTCTCTTATCAAAAGTGTTGCCTGTGGTCCAGAGATTCCTGTCCTTTAACCTCATTAAATTTTCTTCAAGAAGGAAGTGGCATTCTCCCCTTATCAAGGAAGAAAAAGAGGCATGCCCAAATGGGGTGTCCATAGCAGAGCAAAGTCATAAACATTGATTTGCTAAAATCTCTATGGAAACACCCTCCCTTACTCAAGGGGTACATCTAAGATCCCTACAGAAAACACAGAGTTCCTTGACAAAAACCCTTTCCCAAACAAAAGAAAACCTTCATGCCAATCTGCCAGGCCAGGGGGATGCTTTTGAAAGCTCCGATCTTCCTTTTACTGCACCAGGAGACGACCCGAGCCAAGAGTCAAGTCATTTTCCTCCCAACTGAATGTGTTTTCGACTAAATTAAAATCATACCTCATTTTAAATTAAGGGGATTTAAAAAAAATAAAATATCTACAACATTTAAATATCATTAGTAATTACATTTTATTTTATTTCGAGCCAGTTGGAAACATTTTATTTCTAATTAGGTACATTTGTTTTTAATATCCAGTTTACAGAACAGAAGGACCTCCCTGTAATGAATGGAGAGTGGGAGGGGGTCCTTGCTGGGTCCATCACCTGAGCCAGGGAAGGCGTCTGGGACTCTGCAGGGATCGGAAAGCCCCTAGACCAAAACTCACAGCGCTGGGGCCAGCATGTCCTCTGTCTCCGTGATTAATCATCAGAGGAGCATTGGAGAAAATGCAGAACTAGATGCTGGTCGAAACTTAACAATAATAATTATGGCAATTTTTTTAAGCACTTACTCTTTCTCAGGCTCTTGTGCTAAGCATTTTACTGCTCCAAATACCACTGCTAATGATGATCATAATTGGTTAGCATTTACTGAGTAGTAGCCTCATGCCGGGCACTTTGAGTGCGGGATTTACTTTAATCCTCACAAGAAACTTTTTTTTAGGTAGATTCAATCCCTCGTTCTCGATTCTATAATCCAAAAAGCTTTGAAAACTTCAAGTATTTAAATAATGCATTTGGCAGCAAATCTGACCTAAGCCCACGTGAGGCTCTCTGGGGTTTTTAAGGAGTCTGCTCAAGCAGATCTGGCCAGAACGCTCTACCCCCAAGATGCCACACGGATGGTCAAGGGCACTGGCCCAGTCAGCAGGTGAAGTTTCTAAGATCTGGAAGAGATCTGGCCCGGAGAGATTTGGTTGAGGGCTTCTGGAGCTGACCCTGTGTTTCACAGGTAAGAAAATAAGTTCAGCAGTGAAATAACTCACCCCTTGGTTCCCACAGCTTGGGGGCGTGGATGTGAGCCCATGGCTTCCTATTACCCTGTTGAAAGCGAGTGCCCTGGGGGCCCCCAAATGCTCATTTCTTTCCCCTTGGTCCTGGCACGAGGCTGAGAATCCTGAGTAGGACTAGAACCCAAGATACTGTGTTATTGGCCCATTCCTGTGCCTGTTCAACTAACTGGCCAGAGTGTTTGTTGACCGGCTAAGTGACCTCATAGTCTTCACCATGAAGGATTGAGCTTGGAGTTACCTAGTCACCAAGCTGGAAGGGACCTCAGACAATGTGGAATGTACAGGTAAAACCTCGGGCAGGTTTTCATATAAAATGCAGAAGTCTGAACCCTACCCAGACCTGTGGGATCAGAATTTCCAAGGGTGTGGCCCAGAAATCTGCATTTTCATTTCCTCTCTCCCATCATGATCTGAGGATGAGTAGCTCATATCCTAGGCTGGTATTTTGGGGGCTAATCACCTCATCCCCCTTCCACCTTCACTTGTTGTACAAACCTTCGAACTGGCCTATTTTTGTTTGTATACCTCCAACGAAAGGGAACTCACCACCCTAATAGCTATTAAGCCCAAATCTGAACATTATGAACCATCCCAAAGGTAATTTCTAGAGCCCCGCAGAAGGAACAATCACTCCTGCACAGGTTAACTTGATTGGAGACAGAAGAGACAAACATTTATGCGTGTGGATAGGGGCTGGAGCCATACCCGGGCACATTTGGAAATTATCATTCAAGTGCCATATTTGGACCTATGGCCAATGGATTAGATGGCATCAGAGTTCACCCAGAAGATTCCAACTCTGCCCATAACTTCTTTGGGACCTCACTCAAGTCATCCAAGTTCTACAAGCCTCAGTTTCCTCTTCTGTGAAAGATAACAATTAACTTTCAGGGATGTATAAACAGATGGCAGAGTTCAAATTTGGACCATTTCATAAAGAGCCTATTCACCAGAAAGGGGCATTATAGAGGGAAACCACCAGGAATGGTGCAGCACCCAAGGTCAGTAATAGTGGGGAGCTGCTTCCACTCCCGGGTCTGACGGTGAAGTAGGGAGGGATCGCTGGTACCTGGAAGAGAGACGGCTAAGTGGGAAGGGCCACCAGACAGGTATTGCTAAGGCTTTTGGGCAAGTGAGGAAACCAGCCTGTAGCAACATTGCAGGGAGGAAGAACAGGACAAGGGAGGAAATACCCCTGCCTCTCTTGTCGCGCCCTCAGATCTCCCACAGGGCTCCCTATTGGCTCCCCTCAGCCAAAAGTTGAAGGTCAAGAGAAACAACTGATAACCCAGGGAAGACAGCTTCCTGGGTATGCAGCAGCAGAAGAAGGTGCAGAGAGGATCCAAAAGGGCAGGTGAACAATGCAGATGGCATCCGGGCTGAAGATTTAAGGAGGATTCAGAGCTCTGAAGCTGGCATGATCCTGGGTGCGAATGTCAGCCACCGGAAGGTTAAGGTCTCTCCCGCCTTCCCGCTCTGCTGTCCCTGACAGCGACCAACACCCCAAACGGAACACCTGGCTGGAGGCACCTCGGTCAGGCCCTCAGCGGAGGAGGCTGGGGGTCCCCAACAAGTGGCCAATCCCGGGCACCGCACAGACTCAGGGCGTGGCTTCTCCAGGAAGGAGGGTCAGGCTGGAGGCGCCGGGCCACTGGGGCTGTTTGTGAAGTTCCGCCCGTGTAGCTCTGAGCTGTCGAAATCAAGAGGCTGACATTTAACATGCAGTAGCTCCCCGTGATGGATAAATATTAAACACAGCACGACTGACAAGACTAAGTAAATATCTATTAGTCTCCAAGATGGAGTCTGCAGGCGCAAGGAGAGAATGTCCTAATTGTTCACCCTTCTCGTAATATTAAATAAGCATCTCGCCAGACTTCAGCCAAGAGGACTTGCCTGGCTTGGCTCTCTCTCTTGCGCTCACGCTCTCTCCCTCGTTCTGTCTTTATTTTACTTATATTAAGTTGAGCAATCGTACATGTTTTTGAGGCCAGCCGAAAGGGGAAAAAATAGCCTTTGGAAAAGTTAGCATTTCTGGGACTCTTTTTCAAAGACAAGAATAAAAGGTAAAACTGCAAGAGATCCCGGAGAGCATCTAATTCAGTGTATCCCTTTACAGGTGATAAAAGATAAGTAAAGGAGGAAGGCCAAGAGCAAAATGATGGAAAAAAACAAAACAGAAAAAATAAAAACCCATCCACAAGTCAAGTCTAGTTCTGGCTGTCTTTCATGTGCATAGAAAAGTCTAATTCATATGTTAAGTATATACATGTGCGTGTATATAACATCCATGCACACAGCAAACCGGCCAGAGTGGGGTCATTGCCTGTATTAGTTATCTACTGCTGTGTAAGCAATAGCTCATAGATGCTGTGGGTCAGAAGTCCAGCCCGGCTTTGCTGGGTCCTCTGCTTGAGGATCTCTGCTGAGGCTGTCATCAAGATGTTACTCAGGACTGCAGTCTCAGCTCAAGGGGCACCTGGCCCCATGTCACCTGCTTGCTGGCAAAATTCTGTTCCTTGAAAGCTGAAGAATGAGAACTTCAGTTTCTTGCTGGCTGTTGGCTAGAGGCTGTGCTCAGTTCCTTGCCATGTCGGTGTCTCCATGGGACAGTTTGCAACATGACTACTTACTTCATCAAAGCCAGCAAGGGAGAGAATATCTCAGTGAGATGGTCCTTATAGTTGTATGTAAATTAATCATGAGAATGACATGGCATCCCCTTTGTTCCTACTCTGTTGGCTTAGAGACATCCTGCCTACACCCAAAGGGAGAGTATCACACAAGATTGTGAGTACTAGGAGGTGGGGCTCTTGGGGGCCACCTTAAAGTTTGTCTTTCATGTGGTCTAAGGAGCTTAAGTTTCAGGAGGCAGACAACAACATGGTAGAGAAAGAAAATAATCACTAATGGTGAAAAATGTCTGAAATGAAATCATTGGGTTGCTTGATGGAAGCTGGCAAAGGGTCATTTCTGGGAGAACAGGGAGACAAGAGGAGCTCTTTTGGATGGGGCTCCAGAAACAGCTTCTCAGGGATGGAACATTTTAGTGGTGACATGAAGAATGGGAAGGACCCACACTTGTCTGGAGCAAGGGCGCTCCAGGCAGAGTGAATGGCAAGAGCAAAAGGAGGCAGAAAGGAGGCCAGAGTTGCAGGAGGGCAGGGAGGACAGCGAAGGTTGGTTTGGGATGGGGCTAAGAAGTGGGCAGGGTCTGGCAATGTAGGGTCTTTACAGACTGGGGAGGCATTTGGAAAAGACAGTTAGGATGATAGGCATACATTCCTTGCCCAGGGCCGCCATTCCAAAGTACCCCAAGGTGGGGGGCCTTAAACAGCATGATTCAAAGGCCCCCCTGTTGCTTCTACTCTGGTGATGGCAGCATCTCCAGGCTGAACCCCCTGCCGATCCAGCTTCTAGGGTGTGTAAGCTGCATGGACACCCAGGATTCCACACCCAGAAGCACCCTGCGCTTGGTCTCATTCTCCATTCAGCCATCTTTGAGTTCTTATAACTTTGGAGCCATGTTTGAATCTTCATTTTTCAATGAGCCCTGCAAACCTTGTAGCTCTTCCTGCCCCAGAGTGAAGACAGAACTGAGCAGAGCCTTAGCCAGCCTGTGGGAACACGCCTCATCTACCAGAAATTGACCTGTATCTTAAGCCCTGGAGATCAGAGGGGTTGTTTTCTTCCAGAAACCTAGCTCAGCCTGTCCTAACTGCTCCTGGAGGTAACCTCAAGGACCAGAGCTTCTGGAGAGTCTGGATAGGAGAAATGGAAGCTGAGTGTGAACATCTCCTTCCTGAGTTCTAGGCTCTGGATGAGATTTGCTTGGGAGGGATTTTTGTTCTTGTCCCAGCAGCGGCCACGTTCTTCACTCATTCTATGCTACTTTGGTGTAAGGAATGGTCAAAGATGTTGGAGAGGGTGGATAGACATGGGTCCCCTTACTGGCTCCATGACCTTGGACAGGTGGCTCAGTGTCTCCAAGCTCAAACTCCTCACCCGCAGAGTGAGACTGAGAGCGGCCATTTCTCCCTCATTGGGCCACTGTGATGATCCATGTCCATGCCCAGTTTTTGCTATCAGTTTTGTTGTTGACTAATGGAGAGTGTGCAGCTTCCTGCAAAGTTGATTTCTCCATCTTATTTCTTCCTCTGAGTCTCACTCACGAGGTGAGCGTGGACCAACCTGGAACTTTCTCCACGGAAGCATGTAGAAAAGGGAGCACGCAACATGAAAGAGGTTTGCCAGGGGATCCAGCAAGCCACGAGGTGCAGAGATGAGCACCCCAGGACAGAAACTCAGGCTGGGGCTGGGGACAGCCAGCCAGGTGCTGATATTGCCACTGAACAAAGGGAAGGAAGGAAGGCTGGCCCTAAGCCGCGCTGGACAACAGCAGCTCACCTGGATCCACCCTGAGATCTCATCTCAGAAGCTGATCACTTCACTGTACCATGCAGACTTTCTGGAGACCAGTGGCCAGTGACACTGCCCTCTCTGTCATGCTGCACCCTTCACACCACACATAAACATGGGTCAATTCCCATGCACGTCTATTTCAAGGTTAACACTTTTGTTTGTAGGTGACTTTCTCTGCTCTCTCTCATCAGAAATCCCTAACTATACAAGGTAAGTCTGGATGACATAGTTCAGAACAGGCAACTCAATATCCTCTCCCCTGTCATGATCTGATGATATCAGCTCAGATCCTGGGCTGACATTTGGGAGAGTAATCATCTCATCCTCCCTCCACCTCCATTTGTTGCTCAGTTTCCTCAACAGCGAGATGTTTGAGCTGTTTTTGTTTGTGTGCCTCCAATGATGGGGGCTCATTCACTCTCATAGCTATTGAGCTGAAACCTAAGCCTTGTGAAGTACCCCAGTGCTCATCTCTGGAGCCTTGCAGAAGGAGCAAAATCTCCTGCACAGGTTAACTTGACTGGGGCAGAATAGATGAGCGTGTATGTTTGTGGACAAGGGCTGGAGACAGGTTTGGGCTGTCCTCTAACATACAATTCAGTGCTCATGGGCCTGAAGCCATTCATCACTTTTATGTTCCTTTAAGGGCCTCCGACCTCCTCTCTCCTTTAAAATCTTGTTCTGTGCTCTGCCTCATCCTAGAATCAGGGGTGAGTCCCCGTAGTTCATGAGCAGAATCAGAATTCTTACAAATGCCCATACTGAGCTTTCCCAGAGTATATCCAGCTCTGCACAGGGTTAGCACAAAAGCTCCCGGGGTTGGTAAAACAATGAGATTCTAAACAAATGGGTTCACTGCCATGCTTGGTGCACGCATTGGTTATCTATTGATAGACTAAGTGCTGTGTGACAGTCTCAGCAACACATCATGAGCTTGTATTACTCATGCATCTAGGGTGATGAGCCAGGTGACTTTTCTGGTCTCAGCTGGGATCACACGCACGTCTGGGGTTTGGCTGGCTGTCGCTTGGCACGTCTGTCGCTTTGGCTGGCCTCAGCTTGGGTAAGTCAGGCCTCCCGGCTCTGTTCCACCAGTCTCTCATCCTCCAGAAGGCTGGTTTCTACATGTACTTCCCCTAGTGACCGCAGGGGGCAGAAGAGAGCAAGCACAGCCATAAAAGTGCATTTCAAGCCTTTGTTTGTATCCCCTGTGCTGAAGGCAGGGGAATTGGCAGAAGCATGCCACATGGGTGGTTCTGAGTCAGTGTTGGGAGTGTTGGGAGGGTTCTAAAAGGTCAGGTGGTAAAGGGCAAGGATGAAGGGTGAACTGAAGGTTTGGGGTCGTTGTTCCAATTTACCACTATGACACTGGGCTTGGGTCACACTTCTTTCTAACAAGATGGCAAGTCAAAGCAGGGTTGGTTGAAGTTTACACAAAACATGTCAACTGGCTTCGTCTGGTCTGAGTGGCTGCTACTAATTCACAAGGAACTATGTCCAAAAGATGCTAGGTAGCTTTGATTCTGCCACCCCACCACCAGCAAATTTTTATCTGAAGGAAGTCACCACATAATGGCCAAAGATGTATGCACAGGGATGGACCCTTGGCAGAAGATTGAAAACCCCAGTGGCCACCAGTAAAAAAACAGTGAGCAAGTAAGGGTATATTTATGCAATGGCCAAAACAAGTTGAAAAGGAAATAAAAGTGAATATGTGATGCCCTAGAAAGCAATACATGATAAGGAAGAAAAATAGATAGAGGAGGGAGACAGATATGGGGAGCAGGAAGAAGGACCTGCAGTGAAGAGGTGAGGCCAGGACTGTGGCCTCAGGACCATAGGGAGATGGCAGAATAGGGTTCCAGGCAGAGGAAACAGCATATGCAAAGGCCCAGCACATGTGAGGAGTCCTGATGTTTCTGACTCTGCCAACAGTTCTCTTCCAGTCCTCCCTCCCACCTCTGTCCCCCACTCCTTCTATCTACAAGCCTTGGCCTCCTGCCACCCCTGGCCCATCCTTCTCCATGGACACTTATACCATCAAGTCCTCTCCAATGGGTCAAAGCAGCTTCCTTATTCTCCAGGCTCAGGCTATTACCAAGAGGCCACTATGGCTGCTCAAGGGTCACTCCATTCTCCAGAGATGAGCCAGCCAGGGACAAGGACAGGAGGGGCTACAGCCACACAGATCTGCTGGGATACTTCTTCTAACTGGGCCATTAACCAATATTCCCACTAGGTGTGGAATAACAGGAGGGAAGGGGTCTTGGGGCAGCCTGGAACAGAGGAGACATAGTTGAGCTCTGCAAGCTGATTGGGGTGGATTCCCCCTGGCCGGTCACTTATGTGCTTTGTGACCATGGGCAGTCACTTTACCTCTCTGAGTCTGCAATTCCCCCTGTAAATGAGAATGGTGCCCAGATACTATTAGTATTATTGCTACTGTTTCCTCCACCTTCCCCTTTTCCTGGCTCTGTGTAGAACAAAACCATGGATGCATTTCCACAGGGACCCAAGCTTCTGTTTAGCATGCAGAAGCCCATGTTTTTCGCAAACCCTTTTTTGAATTTTAGATTATAGATTTGATTAAGGATTCAAGATATTAGACTACAGGAATACAAGCAACGTTCTGTTTCCTGCTGTGGAATAAGTTTTCTTCCCCCACCCCCTGTCCTTCTATTCCCCGGACTTTTCTGGGTGGTTCCTGGGACACCAATGACTGCCTCCACCCGCCCACTGCCCCCAAGTCCCTCCTTAGGGGTCCTGGTGAGGGTGGTGACAGTAAGCACCTTTGAAGCATCAAGCCTGTGTTCCTTCCTTCCTTCCTTCACTTGCTAAATAGAAACTTAGCACTTAGCACTTGTAGGCCATGCGGTGGGAACAGGGAAGGGGGTGGGGGGCAGTAGCCAGATCTGCCCTCAAGAACTCACCGTCGTAAACACCGTGTTGATAACAGTGACGATTCATTACTAAGTGCTTGCCACAAGCACTGCCCATGCATTTTCTCATTTCTTCCTCCTAGCAGCCAAACCCTTAAACCCTCACTAGCTGTCTAGACCTCATCAAGCCCCTGCCTCAGATGCAGGACAAGCTGGGCAGCCCAGGAGAGAAGGGGTCTCTTCCCAAAAGTCAGAGGCAGCGAGGGACAGCCATGGCAGCTCCTCCCTGTGCTAGGCAGTAGGCAGTGACTAGGGAGGGGGCTCTGCTCATCCAACACGTCTACTAAGACAGGGTCTCTGGGATTTGGAAAGTGGCCTCTGGTCACCTGTGAGTAGTTCTGTGCCAGATGGCATATGACAACACTCATTACCCGAGGAGAATGAGATGAACATGGAGAGCTCCCCCCGTCGGCCAAGGTGAGGCTGGACCTGTGGACTGATCATTATACAAGTGATAATAAACATCTGGGTGTCAGCTCATGTGCCCACTTTACAGAAAGGGAAACTGAGGCTCCAAGATATTAAGTAACTTGTTCTGATTCTCAAGACAAGCATGAGGTAGAGTGGGGACTTGAACTCAGATCAACGCCATGAGAACAGTTGAGGCTGTGCCTACTGCCTCCTGTGCCACAAATGCTTGGGAGGAGAACTGGTGTAGTCTCCATGCTCAAGAGCTCACAGTGGGTACAACTTGCCAGGAGCCCGAGTCCCTGATCATGTTTACTTTTTTAATGCTTTCTTATTTCATTGATTTTGACACATGTATACACTATAAAACCATCACCACCCTTGAGATCATAAATGTACCAATTTCCCTCGGAAATCTCTTTGGGCCACTTTATAATCTCTCTCTCTGCTTTCAACCTCCACTCCCACTGCCTTCTGTCCCAGGCAACCGCTGATCTGCTTTCTGTCATGACAGATTTCTTTGCCTTTTCTAGAATTCTGTATGCATGGAACCATACAGCACGTCATCTTTTGTGTCTGGCTTCTTTCACTCGGCATAATACCCTAGAGGTTCATTCAAGGGTTAGCAAGTATCAATAATTCATTCCTTTTTATTGCTAAGTAGTATTCCGTTGTATAAGAGCATCTGTCTGCTGATCCATGAGCCTGCTCCCCAGCGGGCTGGGGAGCAGGCTCATGGATCAGTTAGAGTGCTCCCAGTTTGAGCTGTGACACTTTTGAGCTGTGAACATTGGTGTAGTCTTTGTGTGGACGTATGCTTTCAGTTATCAGAGGTAAATAAACGAGGAGTGCAACAGCTTGATTATCTGGTAATGGTATGTTTTTAAAGATTTTTAAACCTGCAAACCATTGTCTGAAAAGGCTGTGCTATTTCTATTCCCAACAGCAAGAGGTGAGAATTCCAGTTTCTCCATGGCCTCACCAACACCTGGCAGGAACAGCCTTTGAAATTTTGGACTTTCCAATAAGCATGCAGTGGTATCTCATTGTGATTTGAATTTGCATTCTCTTGGTAATGAACAATGTCGAGCATCTTTTCATGTGCTTATTTGCCACCTGTATACTTACTCTGCTTAGATGCCTGAAAAACATTTTTGGTCCATTTTGCTAATCAGGCTTTTACTTTGGAAGTAACTGTAGCATTGGTTTCGAGCTGGTGCCCATTTCTAAATCAGTTTTTTTGTTGTTGTTGTTTTCTTATTATTGACTTTTGAGAACTCTTGGTATATGCTGGATAAAAGCACTTTTTCAGATGCATCTTGTGCAAATATTTTCTTCCAGTCTGTGTATACATACATTCCCTTAGCATTGTTTTTTTTCAAAGAGCAGTTCTTAATTTTTATAAGGTCCAACGTAGCAATATTTTCTTTTAGGGGATCATGATTTGAGTGTTGTTTCAAAGATGCTTTGTCTAACCCAAGGTTGTAAAGATTTTTGTCTATGCAGTGGCCAATGCTGGTGCTCTTTATTTTTTAATATGCCCACATTCCCCCCGGTATGAATTTTTTCTCTGCCTGACGGGGCTTCTTTTAACATTTCTCCTGGAGAAATTGTTTCAACTTTCATGTGTCCTTCTTTGGAAAATATTCCCCTTTGTTTTTTAAAAAAAATATATTTTCCCTGGACATAGAACTGTAGATGCATTTTTATTTTCTTTCCATACTTTAATGGGACTGCTTCACTGTGGAAGATATTCAGTCATAAAATTTCTTCAAAGGTTTTCTGTCCCCTGCCTTCCTTCTGAGCTTCCAAGTTCATGGGTGTTGGGTGTCCTGAAGTTTCTCTGCAGCTTGCTAATGCTCTGTTCCATTTTTAAATTCTCTTTTGCTCTGTGTTTAACTTAAATAATTTTTTTTTAAATTTCTGTGTCTTCATGTTCACTATTATTTTCTGCTGCAATGTCTAAGCTGCTGTTAATGCCAACTGGTCTATTTTTTCATCCCAGATGTTGCATTTTTTTTTTCATTTTTGGAATTCATTTGAATATCTTTCATGTCTCTACTTAATGTGCTCAGTCTCCCCTCTAGGGTATTGAGCATATATGAAATATAATTATAAAAGCCCTTGTAATGTTCTTGTCATTTCAGGGTCAGTTTCAACTGATTGATTTCCCTCCTCGTTATGGGCTATATGTTCCTACTTCTTTGCATGCCTGATAATACCTGCAACACGGGCCAACTATTGTGAATTTCACCCTTGCAATGGCTGGATATTTTTGTTGTTTCTATAAATTTTGTGGAGGCTTTGTTCCTGGATGTGCTTAAGATACTTGGAAAGAGTTTGATCCTTTGAGTTCTTGCTTGTAAGCTTTGTCATGTGGGACACGGGAGGTGTTTGGTTTGAGACTAATTATTGCCCAGTACCAAGGCAATACTCCTCTGCAAGGTCTGCCTGAGCAGACAGGGGTTATTCCTGGATGTGCCTTCCATACACTCGCCTTCTCCTCAGGTCATTTTCTCATGAGCATCTGTTGATAGGGATTTGGCCAAATACCGGAGGATAACCCTCTGTAAATCTCTGTAGTTCTTTGTATTTGCAAGTCTTTCCTGTCTAGTTTGCTTCTCTGCAAGCTGTAACTTTCTTGGCCTCCTGGACACCCAGCCCCATCTCCATGACTCGGGAACACCCCCAATCTGCTTGGGGCTCCCCCTCTCTGTGCCATGGCTGGAATCTCTCTCCGAGCAATAAGCTAGGGTGATTGTAGGACTCCCCTAGAGGGCTTTGTTGGCTGGTGTGCACTGTCTTGAAAACCATTGTTTCATCTGATTTTTATTTTGTTTTCTGATGGGAAGGTAAATCCAGACCCTGTGACTTCCTCTTGGCTGGGAGCAAAAGTCCTTTTATAGCCAAGTTTCAGTAAAAAAAAGAATGTGAAGAGGGCCTTTGAAAGTGATGTCATCTTGGCTGTTATTGTGTACCAGATCCTCCAATGGGTCCTCTGCATGGATCATCTGTCCTGATGCTAGTGGATTGTGCTCTCTCTACTCGCAGAGCAGGTAACGGAGGACCTAGGACTTTGTGGGAGCTGTCCAAGTTTACAGAACAGAGATTTGAATACAGGTCTATCTGATTATACTTTCCCTTTAACCTCATCACCTTGCTGCTCACACAAGGGCCAGACTGACTGACTGACTGAATGAATGAATGAATGGATGGATGAATGACGTGGTAGGATGAAGGGTGTGCATACATGCAGGAGCATTTAGCATGCCTATGGGTCCCCTCATTTCTCATAAACAATCAAAAATGCCAGCACTAGTATGGAACGCTCGTAGGTCGTTTTGAAAAGCTCAAGGGAAGCAAGGAATTTACCTAAAGCCACACAGCCAGGGAATCAGCCCTGAAACAAAATGACCCCTCCTGTTCTTCTTTTTCAATCGAGGCTCATAGAGTAAGAACAGAATTCTGACTCTGTATGTGTGTGTAGATAATATTTGGCTTTAAAGATGTATTCAAATATGTCTCTTTCACCCGGGCTTACAAAACAGTCAGGTTTTATTTGGACAAATTAGGCTTGAGTGCATGGCAGAGCTCTGGGTGAGGGGAGAGAGGTCAGAGCTAACAAGGAGAAATAAAGCAGGGATGTTCGGTTAGGCTGTGTCGAGGCTTATTTAGAAAACATGCTCAGTCCACATTCCCCTGCAGCTGTAACTTAATCTGGAAATCTCCCCTCCCAAACTCACTCTGGGCTGCTCTCACTCTGTTGACCTGCTGAGACTGTTTCCTTAGAAAGCCAGTTTGGAAGCAAAACCATTAAAAATGGCTTGCATTAAGGGGCCTTCCAGTTCAGGCTGTGAGGGACCTAGGGATGAACATGAGTGCTGGAATGAGATACAGTCCATTCTGGGCCCGATAGTGTATTAATTGAGACTCTTTCTGTCGTAGATTATTTGATCTTTTTTCAAACTAAATTAATATATATATCTGTGTGTAGACACACATACACATACATGTATACCATACCCTATATATTATCTGTCCCTATAATTGCAAAGTCTGGGGTAGAGTACTTACAGATAAGCTGTTTTTGTTAATAATTTGGAAATAACATACTCTTGCCTTCACCAAAAAATGAATCTGTGGTTTAGAAAGAAAATTTTGAAATATGTTTTAAAAAATGGGAAAAACATAAAAATCACCTCAAACCTGCCACCCAGGAGTAACCAGCCTTAGTGATGGAGTTTTTTTTTTTTAAACATCCTTAAAATTGCTAGTTATGTAAATACTGTAAATTCTTATGTTTGCCCTTTTTTTCTGATTCTAGAATCAATAAACACTCATGGTAAGACATTTGGGAAAGAGAAGAGTACGGAGTGGAGATAATCGATCAGAATCCAACTAAGAACATCGTTTCTGTTGACTTTGTGGGATTTGCTTTTAACACTCCACTGCCTTTGTGTGGGAGATATACACTGTATAGGATATAATATCATGATATGTATACGTAGATGACTAATTGAAAATACATCAATGTTATTCAGTTCTTCATTTACACTACCACTGATTATATTTAATCATTCATTATATATATTTAGTGTATATTTGGTTATGCAATATATATTATTGAACATATATTCAATTTCTATTTAATTATTCAATATATATTCATTTGAATATATATATATTCATTTGAATATATATATATTCAATGTTTAGTCAATACATACGTATATATGTGTCTGTATCTCGAGAGAGAAACATTAACTTTGGGTTATTTAAGGATACCAGACAAAAAGCTAACAGTTAGATGTCCCCTAATATCTACCTCTGGGCAACCGACTAATCTCACTTGATTTAAATAAAGTCCAGTGACTCGGGCATTCCAATGTCAGTTTTATGTTTAGAAAACAACTTCTCAACTTCCTGAGTCGTAAAAGTAGCTTTTGTGCCCCTCTCTGAAGCTTTGCTGGTGTGGACAGAGAGCTTGCCATGTGGTTTCATGCCCTCTCCCAGTGAGTGCCCCACCCTTACACACCCCCCTACAACCCCGTCAGTGTTTCCACCACCATTGCTGACAAGGTCTGAGACGCAATAGTTACATTTTATGAGTTATTCATGTGTCCAGGGAGCAGTGAGCATAGGGTGAAGGAAGACCTAAGCGACCAGGGCTCTGCTCCAAACCAGCAACAGCCCAGAAAGCCTCCTTGAGCCTGGGCTTCTTCACTGACACCCAGTTGTGTTCTGCTTTAAAGGTATATGGACACATCCTGCTCCTGGAGGCTTGGAGACAATCCTCTCGCATTTGGGCAAATTTGGCTTGGTGGTGAGGCTGGGGCGATGACCAGCTAAACTTTGCCTGTTCTTTTAAGGACAGTCAACTGGGAGAAAGCTTGGTTAAGAATTCTATACATCCCTGCTCTTCCCTGAATGTGTGAGGAGCTGCTTCTGGGGCTGGGGGTAGACACAGGGAATGAGAGAGGCCTTTTACAAATCCCCTTCGATCTTCCAGATTACATGGGAAGACCCTGCTTGCTACTGCCCTGTTTTTAACACCTGTTTAGCACTTGCTAATCTCCCTTTTTAGCAGCAAGAAAGCGTCAGATACAGAACTTTGAGCAAGACATGGCATCTGACCAGCCACCTATAATAGCATGGCATTACTGTATTCTTGTACACCAGCTCTAGGGTACCTTGACTGCAAGGTGTATCATTATCTCTGCATACCCCTAAGAAAGAAAAAGGATCCTGATTCATTGGGAAAGATCATTCACTATAAATTACATCCCATTTCAAAGCCGCATCAAAAATACAAAAGAAAAAGAGACAAAATAAATGCAAATTAACAATAGCAAAATTATCCTGTATATCCCATTAATGGCAAAATTCAATATTTTCATTGTTTTTTTATTTGTGGTCACCTTCTATTTATGGCTGGTGATGAGGGCTTTCCACTTCAAGTGGTCACATAAATTAGCTTTTGGAAACAGTATGTTTTATAAAGAAAATATTAAAATTACATTAAATTATTTTATTTTAGTAATTTAATTATAATGGAGTGCCTGGGTGGCTCAGTCAGTTAAGTGCCTGACTCTTGATTTTGGCTCGGGTCGTGATTTCAGGGTTGTGAGATTGAACTCCAAGTCAGGCTCTGTGCTCAGCGTGCAGTCTGCTTGAGAATCTCTCTCTCTGCCCCTGCCACTGATCATGCTATGAATGAATGAATGAATGAATAAATAAATAAATAAATAAGTAAAATCTTTTAAAATAAATAGTTTAATTATGATCTTTTATTTCATAAAATGATTATAAATTAAATTAGATATAAAACACATGTGTTCATTAAATAAACATATTTATTTATTTAAGGAGAAATCTTAAGGAAATTACAGCATTGCTGTTACAGAGAGAGCCAGCTGGATTATGAACTGAAAGCTGGGAATCCCCACTACAAATGATTTGGCAAAGCATGGCACTTAATTACACAGTCTGCAAGACTTTCTGAATACTGGGTGGTGGGGAATCTTTTGTGACTGGAGGTACCCTAACTATTTCATTTATTTCCTCCTTTCTGGTAGATGGGGAAACTGAGGTGGAGGAGTTTGGACTGAACTCACGAATCCAATTGGACTCTGCTCTACCCCCAACCTGTTACTGTTCCGGGGGAGAAGTCAGCCATAGAGAATCTCCCTCAACTGTATGTCCTTTCTTTCTTTCCCAGGACCACACAGTAAGCCATATTGTTGACTGCACTATTCAGATGGAATCTCTTGCTCGATCCAAACCTAGAAATGGTTTTGGCGCAAATGCTTTGGGATCATCATGTAGCCATTCTTGAGTTCTGAATTTTGATTTGTCCATTTGTGGACTGGAATACCCCTAAGAATTTTTTTTTCAAGAAGGGCAGATAAGGAACACCTGGCTGGCTCAATTGGTAGAGCATGCAACTCTTAAACTAAGGGTCATGAGTTCAAGCCCCATGTGGGGTGTGGAGATTACATAAATAAAACTTTAAAAAAAGAAGAAGAAGGGCAATTGAGAATATGTTTGTTTGTCTTTCAAATCTTTGGATGTGTAAGAATGTTTTTTTTTTCTGTTGCTTTCATACACTAAAAACAGTTTGGCTGGGTATAAAATTCTTAGGTCACAACTTTTATCCTTTTATTATTCCTTTCTGGGGAACTTTATTTTTGCAGAGGAGAACTCTTAGTCTTTTGAGGGTAAAATGTTTCTTTTAATGTTTAATTATTCCTATCTAAATTTTTACAGGATTTTTAGTTTACCTTTGAGATTCAAAGCCAGAATTCATCTAGTCATGGTCATTTTTTTATTATGTTATTTATAATGTGATGATGGTTTTCAAGACTCATTCTCAAGATTTTTTAAACTCTGGGATGTTTCTTTCTGTTACATCTTTGATGAATGCTGACACTATCATAACTCCTTTTCAGGATAGTTATCATAATTAATTGAGATTTCTCCCACAGTACAATTTGGATGATTCCTGGCACACACTAGGTGCTCAAGATTTTAAACCCCTTTTCTATTTCCTTCATATTCATTTTTTAGATAATTGGACTTCTTATTAGAATAAAGTTGATATTTATTCATACCTGTGATTATTTACATCAGACCCTCACTATTGTGTACAAGACAGGATACTTTATGATCTCCTGGAACACATGAGACACCTCCAACTCAATGAAAGTGGCCTTGAGATCTTACCAGACTCTCTGGAAAGGCACCAGGCTTTTAGTCTCATACAAACCACCAGCAGACTCACATGAAGCATTTTGAGAATAGGATATTCATTCTGAACTTTCAGTGAGCAAGAAGGCATAAAAATTCAGCAACAGATAAATTCTTTCTTTCCACAAGTGCAATTAGGCTTGCTCAGCAAATGTAAATAGGATAAAAGAGTATCTCTTAAGAGAGGAAGAACTTTTTTCAAGCAGTTATTAAAGACCCATCTACAAATTGCATATATGTTAATTATAAATCAAGTACTGTAGAAACACCCATTGATAAATGATTTCTATGCAAATTACAAATCGCTTAAAAGAGCTCATTCACAAAATGATCTGTGTGCTAAGTACAAGTCAAGCAACTTAAACATACACATATATAACTTGTATATGTGCTAATTACAAAAGATACTTTAGAAACCCTCATTTACAAATTAAATATGTGCTCACTGCCCACTAAGTACTTTAGAAAATGCTGTGCACCAATGATGATTTTCATGTTAATTACATAGCAAATAATTTGAAATGTGCAGTTGCAAATAATTCATGTGCTAATTACACAACAAATACTTTAAAAACACTAATGTACGAAGGATTTATGTGCTAATGATATACCAAACACCTTAGAAACCCCCAAATACAAACGATTTATTTCTAATCACACACAAGACACTTCAGGAACACCCATGTGCAAATGATTTATGTGCTAATTACACCAACACTTAATTTCAAAAATGTCAAACAACAAATTACTTGTATGCTAATCACAAATCCAAACACTTCCTTGCAATTGATTTATGTACTAATTATTAGCTGTTCTTATCTCTTTTCTTTAAGGACCCACTGTCATCAGCCGATTGACAGCTTTCTTCTTCTTGGTACTCATTATGAATATAAATAAAATTTGAGTTCATAAAGAAAAGATTTTAGGACCCTCTCTTTATCCTCCCCTCCTCCCTCAATCTTGTCCAATTCTTAGAAATCTGATCATATTTTGTCATGCTGTGAATCTGCAGAACCATCTCTTAGAGCAGGCTCAGAAGTGTTATCTAGGGTAAAAATAATCTCTTTGCTTTGTCTGTTTGGAACCATCCAAAGAAATTAATACACAAAATAGAGGCACTTAGCCACTCATTCTATGTAATGATATTGCATGTTCAAGGGGACCATCTCTGTCCACAATTTATTTATACATACATGCAATTATTCTGTCTGTCATGACCACTATGCTTTTATGCCCCCTCCAGCATGGGCTAGCCTACAAAAGGTTTGCATACCCATTATCCTCTTGGCCTTGCATTCATGAAAGAGGAACAAATCAAGACTAGGGTTTACAAGGGTGCCTGCGTGTCTCAGTGAGTTAAGCATGGACTCTTGGTCTTGGCTCAGGTCATGATCTCAGAGTCATGAGAGAGAGCCCCGGGATAGGGTCCACGCTCAGTGGGGAGTCTGCTTGAGATTCTCCTTCTCTCTTTGCCCCTCCCTCCCAAATAAATAAATAAATCATTTTAAAAAAAGAATAAGGGTAAGAATTTCCAATTTTACAGATGGGAACACTGAGGCTCAGGGCAGCAAAGTTGTATTTCCCCTACTAGACCTCCTTCCAAAATCCGCCAGAATCGGCAACAGTCCTTCTTCCATCCAGTTTCTAGCTGGCCTTTCCCCCACAAGAAAATCCCAAACTGTCCCCCTCTAAGAAGCCTTTAGAAACCAAACACCCACACCGCCCATAAACCCCACTCTTTCTTGCTACCCCACCCCATTCTCTCTCCTCTCCCAGCGGGCATCCCCAGGTCCCTGGCCTCTCCCTCCACACCATGCTGGCATTCCAAGCCTGACTGGGGGCCCCGGCATGCTTCTCACCTCTTTAAGAGTGAAAATGTATATCCCAGAGATTGGGACTTAATTGACTGATTAATAACAGGAAACCTAATTGAATGCTCCCAGCTTGTATGTACGATGTCTTAATGTTAGAGCCTTGGGAATAAACGCACAGCAGGGGAGTCTGAACCACAGCACAAGAGCTAGCGTTCAATTTAAGAGTCAATCTCATTATACAGGAAGCTGTTCCCTTTATCCCCCTGGAAAAGCTTGCGCTCTCAAACCAGATTCCCCTCGTACCAGCACCCTTGACTCTGTCCTGTCTGGGGGAGATGCAAATGCGGGGGCGGGGAGGGGAGGTCCTCTGTCTCTGTCTCTCTGTCTCTCTGTCTCTCTCCCTTCTTTATTATTTGTTCTCTCCATGGCGTATCTGAGCAGCTCAGCAAATATTCATGAGACGCCATCGTGGGGTCTGTGAAGAGTGCAGAGACGTGGGCCCTGGGAGGTGAGTGTAATTTGGCATCACGGGCGCTGAAGGGTGACGTGGGCAGTGAGTTGTCTCTGAGTGAGCCCTCCAGCTACAGACTGCTCCTTTCGTAAGTCTCCAGGGCTGCCTCCCTCGAAGCCTTCTGATGCTCAGAGGGCTGGGGCAGGTGTTGTGGGCTGGGCTCAGAGTGATGGGGGGGAGGAGGGAAGGCCTGCCGGGCCCCATCTGCTGTTCCCACCACTTTGTCAGACACAGCGTCCCTGAGCCAGGGCTGCAGCCTCCTTGGTGTTCACATCAGTCAGCTCAGGCTGCTAGAACAAACTGCCACCAACTGGAATGCCTCAAACAACACAAATGGACTGTCTCACAGTTCTAGAGGCCAGAGTTGTGGGCCATTCAGTCCTCTCTCCTTGGCTTGCAGATGGCCATCTTCTCATTGTGTCCCTCTTTCCTCTGTGCAGGTGCTGCTCATGTCTCTGTGTTTCCAAGTTTTCTCTTCTTATGAGGACACCAGTCAGATCAGAATAGGGTCTGGTCTAATGGACTCACTTTAAATTATCACCACTTTAAAAACCCCATCTCCAAATACAGTCTCATTCTGAGGTCCAAGAGATTAGGGCTTCAGTATTTTTAAATTTGGGGAGACACAGATGAGCCCATAGAAGCACCCCTACTTGGATAGCTTAAGACCACTCGAGCTCACATGTCCAAACTCAGCCTCATGACTTTGCACCTGTGTCAAGCCCCCTGGCTCCCTTTCATCTTCCCCAACAGGCAGAGGGCCACCAATACTAGCTGGAGGGCCAGGACACCCTCATTACTCTTCTTGTCCCCTCTCCCCCTGCCCCATCATCTCCAAACCCTCCCAAGGACCTAACTCCCCAGACACTACAGCCTCAAGCCCATGTGCTTTCATGCCCTCCTGCAGCCCCCAGGTGTGTCCCAACATCCCACCTTGTGCCTCTGTGGCCCATTCTGCAGCCAGCTGCTCTAGGTCATTGCCGAGACCCAGGCCTCTCACCCACCTTTCAAAGCCAAGCATCTCATGTGCTCTAATCCACAATCTCCAATCAAGATTACTACCCCACACACACACACCCTATGGAGCAAATAGTTACAATGAGATACTTGGTGGCACAGAACTTAAAATTATTTTATTTTCACTGAAAGAGCCTACTGGCCACTTCCCTAAGTGAACATAGTAAGTCACCCGAGGTAAATTTTTGGATCGTAGAAGATCCACATTCATGGTCCCTCTGGTTAAGGTGATGGACAGCCATTGCTCAGGAGCTAGTGGGAGGGGGACTTCTGATAGGAAAAGGAGGGAGGCCAGACTCGTTTCCTTTCATGATTCCACAGGAACTTCTCTGCAAGACTGGGGAGGTCCTGGAAGAAGCAAACTGGCTGGTGAGAACCTTAAGAGAGCCCTGTGAGTGGAGTCCGCTGGGAAAGAGGAAAGAGTCTGGGCTAGTGATGGATCTCCCACAGTAACACCCAGGTGTTTGAGGAAAGGGGTGATCATTAAAGCCAGTGGACCCTCTGACCACAGTCCTTTCAAGAGCTGTGGAGCAATTGTGACCTCTCAAAGACTTTGCCTGAGACCTTGGGCATGGAGCAGCCCTGTGATCTGGGCAGAGATCTGAAGAGCATTTTCAAAGCAGAGGAAAGGGGTACACCAGGCTGTGCCAAGCTAGCGTTCAACAGCGCCACCTTGTGGGGAACTGAAACTTTACAGAGTTCTAGTTCTAGTACATTCTCCTCCCTGCTTCAGAAGCAGGAATCAGCCACTCAAGGACAAAAGAGGATGCCTCAGGAGAATAGAGGGACACGTTAAGCTTCCTGGCAAATCTGGCAGGTGCAGGTTCAGTTGATATACTGGAACACTTAAGAGACTTCAGTTTCACAAAAGAAGACCCTCCAAATGTTCACTAAGCATTTGCGAATGCTTCAACCTCATTGCCTCAACAGGAAAACGAAAAGTTCAGCCATAATGACTGAATCATGGATAGAGATGTTGAGTCACTATGTTGTACACCGGAAAGTAATGCAACACTGTGTGCTAAGTATACTAGAATTAAAATTAAAGACGTAGGGGCACCTGGGTAGGTCAGGTCATGATTTTTGGTTCCTGGGATTGAGCCCCAAGTCAGGCATCATGATAGCAGGGAGCCTGCTTGTCCCTCTGCCCCTCCCCACTACTCATGTTCTCTCTCTCTCTCTCAAATAAATAAATTAAATATTTTTTAAAAATTAAAGACTCAATATTAAAAAGGAAATAAATAGAAATAAACCACACTGACATATCACGTGTCCTCCAGAATAGCTAAAGTCCAAGGACTGATACCATCAAGTGTTGGTTAAGACACAGAGCAACTGGAAGTCTCATACTCACTGGTCAGAGAGCACCTCGGCTCAACCACTTGGGAAGATGGTTCAGTGGTAACCATGAAGGCAGAATGCATAGATGATGACCCAAGAATTTCATATCTGGATCTATATATCTATATCTATATCTATATCTATATCTGTATCTATATCTATATCTATATAGATGTGTGTGTTTTTACCAAAGGACCGATCAGAATATTCATAGTAAACATAAACATTATAACCTAAAATTGAAAAATGACTCAAATTCCCACTGGGAGACGGAAGAAAAATAAACTATGCTTTAGCCATATGATGGACTACTACTCAGAAAAATAAAGAACAAGAACCAGAAGAAGCAGGAGGACGAGAAGCAGGAAGAGGAACATGGGACAACATGGAATGTGGATGGAAAGAATCCAGACACACAAAAGAGAGCGCATAATGGTTGGTTCTATTTATACAAAATTCAAGAACTGGCAAAGCTAATCTATGATGATAGGAGTTTAGAAGGTGGTTTCCTTTGGGAGGAGGAATGTTGACCAAGACATAAGGGGCATCGTGGAGACTGTCAAAGCTCCTGAAATATTCTTGTCTCTATCTGGTGGTGGTTGTGTGGGTATTGTTATGGACTGAATTGTGGTGCCCCAAGGGCATAAGATGAAGCCCTAGTCCCCAGTGCCACTGTATTTGGAAATAAGGCCTTTGGGAAGTAACTGGGGTTAAATGAGGTCATAACAAGATTGGTGTCCTCATAAGAAGAGATCCCAGAACATTTTCTCTCTGTCTTTCTGTCTCGCTTTCTCTGTCTCTTTCTCTCTCTGGCTCTCTCTTTTTTCTCTCTTTGTCTCTCTGTCTCTTTCTTTCTGTCACTCTGTCTCTGTCTCTCTTTCCCTCTCTCTGTCTCTCTCTTTTTGCTCTCTCTTTGTCTCTGTTTCTCTTTCTTTCTCTCTGTCTGTCTCTTTGTCTCTCTCTCTCTCTCTCTCTCTCTCTCTGTTTCTATCTGTCTCTTTCTGCACATATGCACCAAGGAGAGGCCTTATGAGGACACAGTGAGAAGGCAGTCAGCTGGAAGCCTGGAAGAGAGTTCTTACCAGGAACCAAATCAGCTAGCACCTTGATCTTGGACTTTCAGGCTCCAGATCTATGAGAAAATCAATTTCCTTGTTTAAACCAAGGGGTCTGGGGCCTGCTGTGAGGGCAACCCAGGGTGGTGAAGACAGGTATCCACATACGTCAAATTGCATCAAACAATTTGTGCCTTGCACTCGGTGTAAGTTGTACCTCCATACAAAATGGGTAAAAAGAGAGGAAGGTGCAGCATGACCTCATTTGTACCCCCAGCTGGTGGGGGGGAGGTGGTGGTAGGTGATGTGGGTTGCCTATTTTTGTGCCCATATGAATAATAAGAAAAGTGAGGGTGACCTTGGTAAAGTGACATGTGGCTTCAGTGGCTGAGCGGAGGGCACAGAAACCAGCTCAGCTTGGTGAGCACTGCTGACTGGTGCCCTCTGCCGAGCCCTGAGCTGGGCAATGGGGTCGTGATGTCAGGGTCCCAGGTGGCCTCCAGGAGGAACCCAGGCCTGACAAACAGCACAGCATGGTCCACATTGTGATGGCTTCACGGGGACACAAAAAGGCCACCTAGCAGCCCAGGATGCCAGGAGGAGGAGGGTTCTGAGCCAGGAGGTAAGAGGTGGCCAGACAGAGTCTGCATTTTGCCCCAGTCTCCACATCTGTCCAGGGAAGTTTCCAAACTTTGCTCCTTTGAATGTGGTCCACAGGCCAGCAGGATCTGTGTCAGCTGGGAGCTTGCTGAAAATTCAGAATTGTGGCCCCACACAGACCTACTGCATCAGAACCTGCATTTTAACAGATCCCCTGGGAAAACACATTTACATGGGGAAAGGGCTGGTGTGCATGTTGCCAAAGGATACGGGGAGCCAGAGAGAGGTGTGACCAAGAAGTAGCACCCTGTGACTCCCCCTCTCTCCATCCTGCCTGCAAACAGTTTTGAATACCCAGCCCTGGACACCCACTCAATCCCCATGGACCCAGGTGATCCAGTCCCTGGGGACTTTGTGTCTACATTCACCTCCCCTACCCACAGGTCTCTCTCCAGCAGATGTGTGATCAGACAATTAGGCACTGATTGGAAAATGGGCTGCTTACCTGCGACAAAGGAGGGTTTCTCTTGGACAAAGAAGGCTTCCAGGATGGCTAATTACCTGATAGGTAGCAAGGCTCTCACCTACTGGGCCTTTTAGCTCAGTTAATAAAGCAATTTGCCAGGCCTTTGTCCCTCTGTTGTTGTGATTTCTTGTCTGACACAGCTTTTACAAAATGAGAAAGTTGTACAAAGCCTATTTCCTCCACTGTTCAGCAACAAGGAGGGAGGAGGAGAAGCACCTGGGGCAGAGCCCCTGCTGGACTGGGTACCCGGAGAAAGGTGAGTGCCCCTGCCCTTGGTCGGTAGATCCAACAGTGCATGTGAATTACTGTACATACTTTGCAGGTTATCCCAAGAACTAATTTAAATAAGATCATATATGTAAAGGGGGCTTAGTAAAATGTAAAGCTCTATTTAAATGATAGTGGTTATTTTCTTAGACCAGATAATTGAAATTTAATGGGGCCATCTTTTTTCAAAGATACCCTCTAACAATGAGGGGTCACTAGCCATTCTAGTTGGTCTGAGATTTAGGGGTTTCCTGGAACATAGGACTTTCAGTGATAAAATCTGGACATTCCTGGGAAAACTAGGGTAGTTGGTCACTTGACTGTCACAGGCACTGGGAATACAGCCACGAACAAGACTCAAGGTTTTGTTCTCATGGAGCTGAGGGTCCAACTGAGAGAAAAGGAAAGAAACAACTAAACAAAATAGTACCAGTGATAAATGTTATAGTGGGAAAAAAGAAAGACCTGCACTAGGGGGTCCAGGTAGACTTCTCTGAGGCTGAATGTAAGACAGGTGTCACTTGAAAAGGTGTGTGTGTGTGTGTGTGTGTGTGTGTGTGACAGTTGAGAGAGGAGTCCCAGGAAGATGTAGCAGCGGGTACAAAGGTCCTGAGGCAGGGCACCGATGGTGTGTGTGAGAAACAGGAAGGAAGCTGGTGTGGCTGGAGTGTGTGTGTGTGTGTGTGTGTGTGTGTGTGTGTGTGTGTGTGTTTATGCACGTGTGCAACTGCTGGGAGCAGTGAGAGGAGATGTAGTTCAAGAGGAAGAGGTGAGCAAAGGCAGGGCCATCCAGAACTCACAGGCCAAGGTAGGAGTTTGAAGCTTACTCATTGCAGTAGGAGAGCATTGAAGGGTTAATCCTGCTATTCTTTTTTCTAACTTCTCTAGTCAAATACTCTGCTCATGATCTCTCAGTTTCTCTTCCTTGGTGACAAGTGCATTCTGAGTCTACATATCCACCACTAAGCATAGTGATAGCTGCTTTGCATAATTTTGAGGTATATTTTTGTTGCCATTCAGGACTGAATATTTGGTAAATTCCATTATAATGCCTTCTTTGCCTCAGAAGCATTTTAACTCTAAATATATGGTGAGGAGAAAATGGCTAACCCTTTTTTTCCCCATTACGGTCTAAGAATGAGAGGCAGACTCTTGGTCACATGGTGAGAATTGCCTGGCAGAATGGTATGTGGCACGTATTCCATGTGTGGCTGAAACTATCTTATATTCTCTAATCATTTGAGGGCAAGCGATTGTCAACACCAAATTCACCCGTTTTGTCATTTGAATCTGCTAGGTCCTCATCAACTTTTTGTGCTCAGTCTCTCCCTTTTCAAGACCTGTGCTTGCCACTTCTCATTATGATTACAGATTTATCTCTTGTCTTCAGTAAATTTCTTAGACTATTTTTTGAGAGTTTGTTACAAGGCACATATAAATCCAAAATAGTCATCTTTCCGGCTCTTCTTGCCTCCTAACTTGGTGCAATGACTCTCTTCAACTTTAATAATTTCTCTTCTATCAACATTGCTACCGATGGGTGGTGTGTTGTTGCTTTTTTTAGGTTACCATTTATCTGGTTTATCTTTTTACATCTTTTATTCTTGATGATTGATTTTCTTTTGCCTTATGTGAGTCATTTATAAATAGTAGATACGTTGATTTTTAAAATATTTTCTTAATTCAAACTAAGAACCTATCTTAACACATGATTTGCATAAAGGTACATTTATGGCGATTTCTGATACATTTTGACCTGTTTCCGCTTCTCCTTACTCACTTTCTATTGTATGATATTTTCTTTATAATCTCTCCCATGTCCTTTGTATTTCAGTTTACTGATTTAGAGATTTTTTTTTTTTCTCCTGGTGGTAACCTATACATTTTTAACATGCGAACTTGCTTGAAATTCTAAGAATGATAGGTGTCCTAATTTCCCTTCAATAGAAGGCATTTAGAACTCCAAACCCCTCCCTTCTTCCAAAAGGGACTATTAGGTATCATATAAGATTATATAAATTACGTAAATTGTAGAATATAATTTGTAACATGATATTTCAGTTCCTTTTTTCCAAATCCTCCTAAAAGATAGATATTAATATATCTTCGTATTCTCTGTGCCCATATGGATTTTTTAATATGTTTATTAATTCCTCCTCTCGCCATCTCTCGTTCCATTCTATCCCTCCCTTCCCAACATTTCAAATTCTTTCCTTCTTTGATAACACTGTGAGTGTCTCTGAGAAGAAAGCTCCCTCCATTTTTGTTTGAACATGTCTATATTTAGCCCATACTCTCCAATAATTGTTTAGTGTAAAAAAAAAATAGAAAACATAAGCCTGACAGTTATTTCCCCTGGGCACTTTGACAATGTTATTTATGGCCTCCTGGTATCTAATGGTACTGAAGAGAAGTCTGCTGTCAGTCTGATTCTTACTCCTTTGAAGGTCATTTTTCTTTTCTGTCTGGCAGCTTTTAAAGTTTTTCTGTCTTTGGTGTGATGTGATTTACTGTGATGTGTCTAAGTAAAGATAGGCATGCATTTACACATTCATGTATCTGTTGAGTGGGGTGTCCTGTGTGATTCTTTGATCTGAAAACACAGCTTTTTACCATTCTGCCTTTATCTCTTTGACTTATGCTCCCCACCCCTTATCATTTCATTGTTTGGAGGTCCTATTACCCTCCTGTTGAATTCACTCACTCTCTTCTACATTTGTCTCATTTACTTTTCCTGTGTCCCATCTTTTATCTCCCTCTGCTGCATCTAGGATGGTTTATTAAAACATACCTTTCTATTCACTAATTCTCTCTTACCCTTATAATCTTCCATTGGTTTTATCCACTGAGTTTTTGTTTTGTTTTGTTGAGGAGGGGTGGTAGACAGGGAGGAAGGAGAGAAAGAATCTCATCATGGAGCCTGGCATGGGGCTTGATCTCACAACCCTGAGGCTGTGACCTGACCCCAAAATCAAGAATCAGAAACTTACCTGACTGAGCCACCCGGGTGCCCCTTATCCACTGAGTTTTTAATTACAGTAAAAGGTAAATGATGAAGTAGATTCATAGATAAAATATGCAGAATCATACATATTTTGAATAAATACCCTTTGGTTCCTTCCCAAATCGGCCTTTATGACATCCTCTTTTTCATTATGTTTTTTTTGGATGCCTTTGTGTTTTTAATCACTTTCAATAGTTTTTTTTTTTCTCTCTTTCAGATTGCTCTATATGTCTGAGCTCTCCTGCTACTAATTTTTTATTAATTGCTCTGACTGCTGGCCCTCTCCTGGGGTGAGTTGTTTCCTCTGCTCATCTGTAATTTCTGTTGTGAGCTCCTCAGCGGCATAGCCAATTGCTCTGGGGGATCCCAGGGTGCCCCAGGTTACAGTATGATCTGCAATGAGTGCTTTCTGACTTCCTATTTCCTGTGGCCCGAGAGATTGCAATTCAATTTCATGTGCGGTCCTCACACTGTACAGAGAATGGACATTTGTACCCCACACCCATACAGGAGGCAGGAGAAGATCTCAAGTTCTTTAGAAGAAGTTTTCTTATCCCTTTATGTCATTTTGCACCCCTACCTAAAGTCCCATACGACCAGGTTCCTACCTGCTGCGTTAGGCTGGGGAGAGGATGAGTTTGTTGAGTCTGTGCGATTCAGGAGCCCTTCAAGATCAGGGGTAGATGGGAGGTAAGTGTACTTTTTCAGAACCTGTTACTTTGTTACATCTCTGGTCCCATGTGGTGTTAGGACCCCAGACCCCAAGGCCAGGGTCTCCTAGCTGCTCTGACCCTGACTGGCTACTTTCATGCCAGCAACTCATATAGCTCTGACTTCAACCTCTGTCTTTCTTTCCAGATTCCAGTATTTTGGTTTTTCTTTTCCTTTTTTTTTTCTTCTTCTCTGGTCCTGCTAGGACCATTTTAATCACTGTGTCTTTTATTTTATTATTACATTGGATCTGGAGTTCTGTGTTTGTATTGGAAGACAGGAGCATCTACACCAGCTCAGCTCACCACGCTGCTGAACATTTTCCACGATCTGTTTTTCCTTTAGTAAAATATATAAATGGAAGCACAACACACAAAAGCATGAAAAAGACTCACGTCCTGACGTATACTATAATGTGTAGCTCAAAGGATGTTCCCAAAGTCAACACACCCATGTACCTGGCACCCAGACTAAGAAAAAGATTACAACCCACACCCTAGAAACCTAGAAACCCCCTGCTACAGACACATACACTTCATTCCACTCAACACTCCCCAAGGATAGCCCTTACCTGGCCTGGGACCCTACACATTCGTGTTGCCTCTTCTTGATTTTTATAAAATGGAACCAGATGGTGTGGTATCTTGTGTGTCCTACTTTATTCAGCCAACTTTATGTTCGTGAGATTCACCTGTGCCCTTGTGCATAACTGTAGGTCACTCACTATGTAAAGGACACCATCATGGGAGCAGCCCATCGTCTAGGCATCCATACCCCTACTCAGGGGCAGCAGGTGGGTAACCCAGCTACAGCTATTATGAGTATTTTCCTAACATGCAGACACATGAATGTTGGTTGAATACCTCTAAGTAGAAATGTTGGCGTGCAGATGAGGGCATGTCCAGATCTACTTGCTATAATCCTTCTGGCCCTCTTGAAATTGTCTGTCTCTTCAGCTATCCTCAAGGTCCTTAAGGACCTTGTCATTATTCACTGTGATCTTTCCAGTGCCTTATATAGTGTAGGTACTTAATAAATGCTCATTGACGACATGAAGGAACAAATGAGTGGAATTGGCAGTGAGTCCAGGTGACATATCTGACCCTATTTATCCCTCCCAATCCCACCTGCTCCACAACACCTGCAGAGTCCCCAGAACAAAGAGAGTGATCCCACCCTCCTGTAGGAAGAGTAGCCAGCTCTGCATGAGATGAGGACAGGAGGGACAGGGACCTCACTCATGCAGCCCAGTGCTAGCCATCAGCTTCTCCAGCCTCACCCACATCCCCAACAGGCTCTCCTCACCTTTCTATCCAGGCTGACCCCCATCATAGCAGCCTTTCCCATCTCTTAAAATCACCAGGACATGTGCCCTTCAGCCACCAAGGATCCCTGGCCCCCAGAAACTTCAACCAGATGTGTCCCTTTGCATAACCCAGGATGTCAGGCAGCCAGGAGAGGTGTTTTCGTTCCCAGTCTCCTATTGTCCTCAGAACCATCTGAAATGCTGACAGTTCTGAAAGAGGAGGTAATTCCCCTCCAAGCTGATCAATATAAGCGTCTCATGGTGCCTCATGCCCATGTCAAACACAGGCGTTCAGCAGCAGAGTCCTTGTGAGGCCTGGCTGAGTTTTTTTTTTCTTTTTTTTCCTTCTTTTTTTGGGGGGTGGGGCGGGCGGTTTCTGTCAGGTCGGTAAGGACATACCAAAGTCATAAAATGTTTGGTTCCCAAGTCCTCTGCCACTCTGCCATGTTCTCAGGGAAGTGTGTGTTTGTGGTGTGTGTGTGTGTGTGTGTGTGTGTGAGAGAGAGAGAGAGAGAGAGAGAGAGAGAGAGAGGACAGAGAGACGGAGGTGAGAGGGACAGGCAGGCACAAGAGAGCATAGAAGGAAAGAGAAAAGGAAGAAGAGCCCGGGGTGAGAAGGTACAGAGGCTCTGGAGAAGGTGAGAGGTGAGAGAAGACCTGGAAGTGGGAGGACAGGCAAGGACAGAGAGTGAGGGTGAGGAAATGAGCAAAACAGCCCCAGAGAAGAGAAGAAGCAGAAGGAAGAAAAGCCTGGAGAGATCAGAGAGAAGGAAAGAAAAAGAAAGGAGAGGAAAGAAAATGGAGAAGTGATGCAGGGAGGAGTTAATAGGAAAGAAAAGAGAAGGCTGAGAAAGGAGAGGAGGGAGAGAGAGAGAGAGCAGGTGCTTCCAGAGCTCCATGAGGGTCTCGGAGACACTCGGACATTTCTGTGACCATCCATGCTGGCTGTTGTCAGACAGATCCAGGGAAACCCTGACACCCAAGCTGCAAGGGGAGCTGTCAGGTCCCAGTGAATTTGATCCCTCCCCTGCAGAATGGAACTAGGATGGCTTGAAATGTGACTACAAACCCACCCTGAGCTCCCCGGTGGCCCCAGAAAGGAGGTGAAGCAGTGCTCCAGCAGCAGAGAGAGCTTGCGTCTACAGCTTCCTCTAGGATCCTATACATCTGTGATGCTCAGTCCATTAAGCATCTGCCTTTGGCCAGGTCATGATCCCGGAACCCTGAGGTCAAATCCCATATCAGGCTTCCTGCTCTGGGAGAAGCCTGTTTCTCCCTCTCTCTCTGCCTGCTGCTCCCTCTGCTTGTGCTCTCTCTCCCTCTATCAAGTAAATAAATAAAATCTTAAAAAAAAAAAAACAAATACTGGGACACCTGAGTGGCTCCGTTGTTGGGGGTCTGCCTTCGGCTCAGGTTGTGGTCCCAGGGTCCTGGGATCAAGCCCCACATCGGGTTCCCTACTCAGCGGGAAGCCTGCTTCCCCCTCTCCCACTCCCCCTGCTTGTGCTCTTTCTTTCTTGATGTGTCTCTGTCTGTCAAATAAATAAATAAAATCTTTTAAAGAATACTGTTTGTACCCCCATTACTTTTGGGAAAAAGTAATCGTAGAAACTTGCTTAGAAAATAAAAAGAATCATAGCATAGGCCTAACACTATGGGAATCCAAAAGGAAATATGTGTGTCCGAAAAAAACAGATAAGAATGTTCTGACACTGAAAGTAAAATCTTGCCTGGAACTTTCTAGAGGTCCAGGCAAACACGAAATAAGGCGAATGCTTTTTAAAAAAACAAGCTGCAAAATCCTTGTAAGAAAATTTCCATAATGTTGACCAAATATGTTCTCACTCTGATCTCTGAAATTTATCAAACGGTACTTATTTACAGACCAAAGAATGAATTCATGAATAACGTCCTGAAAAGAGCAAAATTCACAGCAATGTTTTCTAATGACATCACTTCCATAAAGACAGTTCTGGGGGGAAAAAATAAGCTTATGTGGTCTAATTCCATTCCTTATCACTCCTTACTAATTTGCTTTTTCTTACTGCCTTTTTCCTAGGTGCTAAACAAAACTCATCATCTGGTTTGTGGGGAACCTGAAGGTACACAGCTAAAAAAACAGACACAGAGATACCGATCTGTAGCAACATTTAACAGATTTAAAAAATAGGTTATCATAGATATGTCATAAAATTTGTGTGTGCATATGTGTGTGCATACATATGTGTAGGTGTATTTAAAGGTCACAACTACCCATTCATGATAAAGAACTCGATTTTGAAAAAAAAAAAATTGAAAATTTCAATGAGAGAACATAACAATCCTTCAATGGACGCTGCATAAAGATGGGGACCTTTGGCTAGGTAGACCAGTTACCCAAAGCTTGCCTCTCCAGGTGTCTGCCAGGAATGAGCCAGCCCCCAAGCCCAGGGATGAGCGAGCAGAAGCCTGTTAAGTGTTTATGGCAGGTGTTTTACCTTTAATAACTCCACAGTGCAATTATGCAGGAATGTGTCCAAGCCTTTTTAAAAACTATTTATACATTCAGAATGTACCCAGTTGGGGGAGGAAGGGGAGTTTGGGTAAAAAGGAGATTTTAATCTCCCGAGATTTTTTTTGGGGGGGGAGGGGGGTTGTCCTAAAATGACTTAAAGGGGAAAGCGGGTGGGTTGGTGGCAAATTGTCCTGCATGGAGAACATGCTGTGTGCCAGGCATCATGCTGGATGCTTTATAAACAGCTGTTCATTTGATCTTCATAAAACCCCTACGTAGGGGGATCACCAGAACGTTTCACGGATGAGGGAATGGGCTCAGAGAGGGTCTGGTTCTTGCCCAGATTGCTCAGCTTGCCCCCATAAGAATGTTCACAAAGCCTGTGGCTCTCTGCATGACAGCACAGGGACCAAGGATGGTGGCACCTTCTCCTTCTACCAGCCCTATGGGAGCTGAAGTCACTGTCTCATCCCAGAGTTGCCTCCCCGTCTGATTTCTGGCACTTGCCCTGCTCGCTCCTGAAACCCCACCCCGGTGTTCCTGCACTTTCTGAAGGCAGGGAGGTTTGGGAAACGAGGCTAGATGTTGGAAGGGGTCCCTGCCTCACCCCGAGAGTCCATGAAATACTCACGAAACCGCAAGGACTTTTCATAAAAAGGCAATTTCTTCAGCACGCAGGGGGGATAAAAGCCACGATATTTTCCCATTCTTCTTCTTCAGAACTTGATGAAAACATGAGACCAGGCACAGGCAGGAAGCAGAAAATGATCATTTCACAGTGGGGGGTTGCTGTGCCTCTATACCGTACGCCACTGAATGGGAGGGGGTATCTGGGCCGGTGCCTCTGAGGGATGGTCTTCTCTCTGCAGCCTGCTGGGGTCCCTTCCCCTCTCCAAGACCCCATGGCCGCTCTCTCTATGACCCTCCTGCTCTGATGGTCTGGGATGCTCCAAGTTCCCTGGGTAAGGTCAAGGTCAGCAGAAGCCTGGCTCTTTCCTGTAGCCTGCACCCCAGAGAGTAGCATTTGTGGCTAAATGGGCCCAGCAAACGCCTTCTAACTTCCAGGCAGAGATGGTCAGGGGTGCTGCAGATCCAATTTCATGTGCTTCTAACTGACTCTTTGAACTAGGCAGAGAACCTGCCTCTGGGAAAGAACATTCCTCCTGGATCTGACACAGCTGGGGTTGAAGGGGAAGGCTCGAATACCCGTTCCCATCTCAGACAAATCACTCGAGCTTCTATTCTATGGTAGTATTCAGCTTCAGGAAAAGATTATTTTTAGAATGGGTCATGTCTGACAGCCTCTGGTGATGCAGAGCAGGACTGAAACTTACTGGCTTTGTGACCTTGAGCAAATTCCCCCACCTCTCTGTTTCCTGCCCCACACTGCAGGAACAGGGGAATCAGCTTCATTGAACTGTTGGGGAAATGCAAAGAAATCATCCCAGAGCATGACAGCGTGTGATCAGATGGGTTGATGGTCTCCTGTTTAGGAGTGTTACACACAGCTCTAATGGGTTCATTCAACCAGAAACTCAGGATTAAGATGGAGGAAAGCAGGAAGACAGGTGGGTGGCGGAGGTGAAGTGAGGGCAGCCTAGAAGTGCGATGGCCTGGGATTGTCCCACTTTTGAGTCTATGTTGGAAAGAACTGAGCCAAAAGTCTCAGCAGGGCCAGCACCTCAGGGACACAATCTGCCATCACTTAGGACCTGGGGGCCCCATATTTGGTATAATGCTCAGCTGTCCTGCTCTTAAAATTCATATACCTTTTGAACAAGGGTCTCCACATTGTTACTTTGCACTGGACCTTGCAACTTATGGGGCAGATCCTGAGTCCATCAACATGGTTGGACCTTCTACAGTTGGAATCTCAGCCTCCATGTCTCCAAAACAGGTGCACTGGATAGTGGCCAAACAAAGCCAATGGGGATGCCTCTGCTCTTCAGAGGATTCTCTTGGGCTGTGCTAAGCACTTCTGCATGCCTCCCCAAGTGCTTGGCACCAAATAAAGATGTGTCAGACACCCTTGTGAGTTTTGGACTCAATGTCCAATGCCCACCTGTAGAGTAATGAGGAGGGATTTGGAGCCAGCTAGAGGGGCATGCAAATCCTAATCCCTCCACTTACCAGTTTTGGCCTTTGGCAAATTCCTACATGTCTCTGCAGCGTGGTGACTTCATGGTTAAAACAGTGATGATAACAGTATGTCTTTCTGAGGCTTTTAGGGGGCAGGAGGCGTTAATGAGATTGTATGGGGTGAGCCAAGCACTTTAACTGTTAAAATGCATTTATGTACTAACTGAGCACCTACTACATGCCAGGCACTGTGCTAGTCTCTGAGTGGACAGCAGTGAACAAAACTGATGCTGTCCTGACCTTCATGGGGCTCACGACCCCAGACAGAAAGGCAGAAAATCAGCAAAGGCTGCAGGGTAACTTCAGATGGTGACCGGGTAGAGCCTGGGAGCTCCACCTTGGGGAGGAGGTTAATAATCCTGGACAGTGCCTTCCAACTCAGAAATTAAGCTCTTCCTGAGCTAGAGCCAAGGATTTCAACCCCATCCCTCCATATAATACTACTGGGGAAAGAGCTGTTTTCTGGAAATTTCCAGATGGTTCCCCCCCCCAACTCCATGCCTGGAGAAGATGCTGAGTCTCTCCCACTTCTGGGAGGGCAAACCACCCCCAGACGACCCCATACCGAGCCCCTTACCCAACGACCGTCGGACCCCACCCCGGGGCTGGGGAGGGCTCACAGCAAACAGAAAAGGGAAATGAACAAATTATCCTGATAATTTGTTTAAGAAGAGGGGGGAAAAAGGCACCCAAGAAAAATGATATCCAATAAGACGGTGGGTTTCTAATGAATGTGCGGGTAATGAAATAAACCCATTTAGGCCACGCTTGGCCCTGATCTTCCCAGGCCTAGATTAAAAAATGGAACATCTGTGATGATTTAATTTACATCTTAATAACAAACAGGCCTCGAGAAACCCGCGGATAAATGCCTTTTATTGCCGGCGTATCTTTCGTACTGCAGCTTGAATGAAAACTCTGGTAATTAATTGTTTTAAGCGATTCTATTAAAAAGTGTCTGCTAGTGCTGCGTGCCGAATGTTTATGTGGGCCGGGCTGCCACAGGAATACAGACGAACCCAGGAGCGGGCGCAGAATGAGGTGCCTTATTTCCAACCCCCCCCCCTTACATTCACTGCCTTAAAGACATGCAGTCCTTTTATTCATTTATTTATTTTTCAAAAGAGAGAGATGCCTGACCTGCTAATTTCTCTTCCTTTTTTTCCGCCCAAATCTTAATTGTCAGTCTTGGAATTGACACGTGGATGGTCCCCTCGCTGCCCCCCATGTTGACTTAATACTCTTCTCCAATCTGAGCTGGGGATCGGGCCGTGTTGGTTTCCTGTAGTGTGTGCCAGGCAAGCTGCTGGTGTCTGAGGGTAGAGATTTAGGCATGGTGCACTGTTTGTAGCATTCGTGAGGCTGTCACTGGAGGGTGGCAGAACGGACCATAAATGTGCCATCAATGAACGACCTCCTCCAGCCGTGGTTCCAGCCTGGCTTCACATTAGAATCCCCCCCGGGGGAGCTTTTAAAACAAACCCAGGCCCCCACCCACCCTTCAGAGGTCCTGATTTAATTAGTCCGGGGCGAGTCCAGGCATCAGTATTTTTTGAAAGCTCCCCAGGGAATCTTCCTGCAGCCAGGGCAGAGAATCACTGCATAGGATTTGTGGACATTTCCCCGGCATCTCAGAGCCATGAAGAAAAGAAGATAGGGTCTCAGAAGAAAAAGCCTGGAAAGCAATCAGGGGTGGCCTCCTTCAGGTGGTGACATCTAGGCCAAGATGTCCGAGGTAAAGGGGTGCCTGAGTGGCTCAGTGGGTTGGGGCCTCTGCCTTCGGCTCAGGTCATGGTCTCAGGGTCCTGGGATTGAGCCTCGCATCGGGCTCTCTGGTCAGCGGGGAGCCTGCTTCCTCCTCTCTCTCTGCCTGCCTCTCTGCCTACTTGAGATCTCTGTCTGCCAAATAAAAAAAAAAAAAAAAAAAAAGAAGTCCGAGGTAAGGAAAAGCTGGTCCTGTGCAGATCTAGGGAAAAGCATTCTGAGCTGAGGAATAGCATATGCAAATATGCAAACGCTCTACAAGGAAGGTCTACCCTGATGTGTTTGAGAGACAGAAAAGTGAGTGTGGGTGCTGGTGGGGGAGGAGGGGGTGAAGGTTCTTCCCCAGTTGGCTGACTCCCCCCACCTCCAACACCTCGGCTGGATCAAGTTTTGCTCCGCATTTCTGCAGCCCCCTAGGCTAGCCCAGCCCAGCTCAGCCCGAAAGCCCAAGAGCATAATTCCCTGTGTCTGTACCTGGCCTGGGAAGGTGGCTGGAATCCCTTGATGAGTCACCTTCTTGGCCTCAACCTAAGGGCCATCTGCATGCAGGGACCCCTGACCACATGTTCCTCGTTCTAGCCCCCTCTCCTGTCCAAGACCCAACACCACAAAGGTGCATCAGGACCTCTTCGGTCTGAAGAAGGGGAGTAAAATCAGCCTTTGGGGCACAATCTCAGCATCCAATTCCTGGTTTTAGTCTCTACTTTTTCATTTCTTGCTTATGAGTATTTTTCAAATTCTATTTTAACTTTAAGACTATTCCTCTGGTAAACAGACTCTTCATAAAAGCGACAATGTTCGTGGTTAACAAACATATGGGAAAAGCTCAGCTTCGATGGGAATCCGAGAAAACAAAATTAAAGCAATTAACATTTTCACCTAATTATAAAGAAAAAAGAGCATTTTCTGCTTGTTGTTGGTACGGTAACTTGTTCAAGAAAATCAAGATATGGGGTGAAGGGCCCCTCCTACGTTCCTGATGGGAATGTAATCCCGGGTGTCTTTGAAGCGATGTGCTCTACCTACAAAGCTCTTGACAATGAGCTTGCCCTGGCCCTGGGCTCCAGCTCCTGAGGGAACATCTTAGACATGGGGGTGGGGGTTGGGGGGACAAAGCATAGAGAACCAGGCTCCCTGTAGCATTCTCTACAAGCCTCCCAAGTGGGCAGCAACCTAAACGTCTATCCAAGGGAAAATGAGACATGAATTATGACTTCTCTATAGGCAAGAATATTACGAAACCATTGGAATGTTTACAAAAATGAGTAACAACATGGAAACATAATTGTAACATAATAGTAATTGAAAAAAGACACAAAATTACATAGCAAATATGATGTAAAATGTTTTTTTTTTTTTTAAGGCACCAAGCAAAGTCTCCAAATAAACAATAAAACCATTTTTAAAAACCCCTCTGGTTACATTGATGGAAATGTAAATTAATTAAGACATTTCATCTGTTTTGTTTTGTAGGGCATGGGTTTCTATGTAGCCTAATCTTCTTTCTGAGAGTTAGGATTTTTTTTGCCTTCCTCCAGTTAGCCCCTTTCCTTATCGAGGTACAGAGGTCGGTTACTCAGTCTCCAGAATATGACAGGCTGGGCTGAATCCCTGCTCCTCCATTCACAGGCCGTATGACTTGGGGTAAATCTCCTCTGAGCCTCTGTCTTCTCCTCTGTAAAATGGGCTTAATCATGCCTTGTGAGGTTGCTGTGGGGAAATTAGAACAAGACCAAGGCATAAGGTCCCCAGTGCCAAGCTGAGTCTATGAGTCAACACATAATAAATGACCAGCAAAGTCACGGGCATTTGCATTGAAATTGGACATTTGTTTTTAAATCAAAGTTCCATTCATTTCTACACATTAAAAATTACAAATTGAGAATTAAGTGTCCATCACGGCCCCTGAGTCTGGGGCACAGACTAGGAAAAGCCATATTTGAATCCCAGTGTCTCCCTCCCACCCTAGTGAGGGCTCCCCTGCGCCCTCCTGGAGGGTCCCTCCTTCTCCACAGACCTTGGCCACCTACACAGTGTCCTTGAGTAGCCCCCTTTTGAATGGGGAGTCTGGAGCAGAGAGACAGGGAGTATATGGAGAACAAGGTGGGGCTCTTAGAGATTCAGAGACCTGAGTCAGAACCCAGAGGCCAAGACCCTGTTTCCTGACCTGTGAAATGGGGAGTTGGATGTCTAGCTCGGCTCCCAGCAAGCATTCCCTGGACATGAGTGTGGTATGCTCTGACTAATAGGACACCCTCCTGAAATAAGCCAGTTTAGTACTAAGTGCATTTGACCATGGACTTGCCCTGCGACTGCACTTTATTGTTGTTTTGCTCACATAAGCACACTGCAAATGCCACTGAGAGCTCCTTCATCTAGTAAAGACGATGCATTCACTGTGCACACATCTCCTGAGTAGAGGTGTGTGTCAGGCAGTGTGATGGGTGCTAAGGACACAGCATGGAACCAGACAGATACAACTCCCTGCTTTGGAGAGACGGACAAAAATAACTTCATAAAGAGGTAAAGTGTAGAGTCTGAGAAAAGGTGGGAAACACTTCAAGAAAAAACCAGGAAATAGTTGGGGAAATGCAAGGCGAGGGGTTACAATTTTCACTAGGTTAGTCTGGGGGTGCTTCATTGAGAAAGTGACATTAGAGAAACAACTAGAAGGATCCAGGGAGGTTAGGCAGATGTGGAGAGTGAAAAAGTTTGAGGCCATGGGAAGAGCCAGTGCAAAGGCCCTGGAGCAGGAGTAAGATTGGTTTATAAGAGGTGAGGTGCCAGAGCAGAGTGAGCAAGGACAGAGAGGTCTCTGGGTCACCTTGAGGGCTTTGGCTGGCGTTCTATACATTCTACAGCTCATGGACTAGCAATAATGCTCCCATCTACCATGTTTCTCACCCCACGCATATCCTCAAAACAAGACCATGCCAAAGCTGAGGTAGGCACAGAGGATTCCCTCCCCTCTCCATTCTCACGCAATCCCTCTGTGGAGGCATCCTGTAACCTGCAGGACCGGTTTCCTTGTTCCCCATTCATGGAGGGGTAAATCAAGGCTTGGGGAGATGGATTCTCCTGCCCACAGCCCCACACGCAGGACCCAGGGGGGGAGCACAGACTTGGGTCTAAATGGCTCCATTGCTGGGGCACCTGGGTGGCTCAGTCATTAAACATCTGCCTTTGGCTCTGGTCATGATCCCAGGGTCCTGGGATCAAGCCCCACGTCTGGCTCCCTACGCCTCTCCCACTCCCCCTGCTTGTGTTCCCTCTCTTACTGCATCTCTCCCTATCAAATAAATAAATAAATAAATAAAATCTTTTAAAAAATAAAAATAAAATAAATAAATGGCTCCATTGCAGGGCCAGCCCTCGGAGAGACTGAGGCTCTATGGTGGGTGAGAAGCCAAAGAAACTTCTCCTCTCCTGTCACCTACATTTCCTGGGGACACTCAAAGGCATTTTAGGAAAAATTAAAGTGCTGTAGTGCTTTACTCAGTGGGAAGTAAACATATGAGACTCATTATCCCGAGAGGAGGTGCAGCTAAAAATACACGTCAGTTCACCAAGGGTTCGGATTAAAAGTCGGGATGGTGGGTTTTGAGAGTACTGTGAAGGAAAAGTCGGTTGAGGTGGCAGGCTTGGAAGAAAAGGAGGTCACAGTGGAGGCACAGGGGTGCCTCCAAATCCCAGCCTTCTGAGAGTAATCGGAAGCGGGGGGTGCTTAGAGAAAGGGCTTATGGGACTTCAGAGCCAAAAAGCTGTGCACACACCTGCTGGGCAAGGCTTCCCACCTCTCTGACCCCAGACTCCTCTTCTATGAAGTAGGGTGAGCCTTAAGCCTCCCCTTATGGAATTGATGTGCTGGTTGAATAAGAGAATGCACACAAGGAACTAGCACGGTGCTGCTTAGCAGCCTGGGGGGTTGTCTGATATCTGTTGTCTGAAACACCGAGGAGTATCAGAGTCCCTACCTTCCCGGTGTGTCTGGCCAACACACGGCACCCTGGGGACTCTCAGGACGTATCTGTTGACCTATCCATCAGCGTGCTGCCTGCCAAGGCTAGCTGTCTGGGTGTTAGGTCAGGCCCTTCTGCTTCCCAAGGGTGCTACAGCAGTCCTAGTAGAGAAAACCAGCCCGAGGAACTGAGAGGCAAAACCCTCTCTCTACAAAGGCTTTTATCCAACTCCCTCTCTGAGGACGAGCCACCAACCGACAGTCAGAGGAAGAGGCTCAAAACCTCAAAATCTAAAAATGACTCCCTGTCCAGACAGACATCACCCTCAGCTGCCTGGTCCCCACAGAGTAGCAGGAATAGAGTTGGGTGTAGACGTGCGGGTGCCTTGAAACCAGCATTCCCTACCTAAAGTTCCAAGAATCCCTCCATTCTAACAATTGTGAAATTCACTGGGATGCCAGGTTTTCTTCTTTTCGACAGTAAGAGAACAGTCAAAGGTTAAAAGCAACCACACGCCAGGTAGCTTCCTGTCTTGGTGGAAGGAGACCAGTGGAATATTTCTTTGGTGACAGGGACAGTCCTTAAGTCCTAGATTCCCAGTCCAAGAGGAAGATAATGCAAGCCACATAGGCCATTTTTAACTTTCCAGAAACCATATTTTATTTTTTTTTAAAGATTTTATTTATTTTTTTGACAGAGAGAGTGAAAAGGAACAAGCAGGGGCAGAAGGAGAGGGAGAAGCTGACCAAGGAGCCCGATGTGGGGCTTGATCCCAGGTCCCCAGGATCATTACCTGAGCTGAAGGCAGATGCTTAACCATCTGAGCCACTCAGTCATCCCTAGAGTTCATATTTTCAAAAGCAAAATGAAACTGAGAAGTGAATTTTAATACTACCCTTTCTTGAAAACAATATACCAGAAACATCACCATTCTTACCTGCAGACAACGTCAAACATTTTCAATCAGGTAGTTTACACATTTTCCAAAAGTGAAGAGCACATCAGTTTTTCAACTTAAATAATTAAAATGAAATTAAATTTAAAATTCAGTTTATCGGTCCCAGCAGCAAAGTACCCAATAGCCACATGGGACAAGTGATTACCTAAGAGAATTCTCAGGGGCTGTGGCAGTCTTTACCACTACACCCTAAATCCTGCTTTCCTTGTCCCCAAGTGTCACCTGCCACAGCTCCCCCAAATGCCACAGTCCCGGGAAGGTGCACAGCCCCAGACAGTCTCTGGCTGAAGGGGACAGGTTCCATGTCCCCCCTGGGAAAGGCCTTCCTCGTGGACCTCCCACTCAGGGACACATACACAAACACACACACAGGCAGGCACACGCATCTCTCCCTGGCACAGCAGGGAAAAGAGCCAAGCAGGAGAATGGGCCTGTGATTGGAACCGAGCAGCAATTAGCCAGCATCTCTGCAGGGCTAGAGAATGCAGGTCCTTCCTCCACTTGCAAGCACCCTCCTTCCTCCCAGCCTGGCCAGCATCTCCCCTTCCTCCCCTCATTCCTGCCAGCTCTGTCTTGGTCTCGGTCTCTAGCTGTGGCAGCCCAGGCCCTCCGCAGATGCAAACGCACTGCTTTTCTTGCTAAAGAGTAGGAGGTAGAGAGTGTGGCAGAACAGGAAGGAGTGAAGCCAGGCGAACAGCGCTGGGTAAGAGAAAGGAGGATGGTACAGAGGCAGACAGAGAGACCAACTGACTGATGGACTGACACAGATCAAGAGACAGAAACAGAAAAGGACTAGAGAATCCTCGAAAGAAAAATGCTCAGGATATAGGGTGACCCACCGTCCTGGTCTCCCTGGGACCCAAACAGGAACATGGGATGTGGGAGTGTGAGCGCTAATACCTGGCAAGTTTCGGGTCACCTCACCATGAACCACAGACACCAAGAGGTAAAGGCTGGGAGAGGCAGAGGGGTGATGGGCAGAGAGAAGGGGAGGGTCAGAAAGGGGCTGACCGGTTGACCTTCATCACCATCACTGGGCAACCCTGTGGGTTGCTTTGGGGACACAGGGCCCCAATCCCTCAGGCCTCAGTGAAACTCAAATTATCCTTCCCAAATACCTGCGTATTTGACATTCCTCTCTTTGGACAGAGGCAGGAATGGGTTCCCGCTATTGTGGACGGAAGGTTTTGGTTTCCCCCAAATTCATGCGTTGAGACTCTATGGCCCCCACGTGATGGGATTAGGCGGTGGGCCTTCGGGGGTCAAGTAGGATGGCACAAGGTCACAAGGATGGGGCTCTCCTGAGTGGGATTAGTGTCCTATAAGAGTCAGGAGAGGGCATGCTTCCTCTCTCTGCCACTTCCTCTCTCTGCCACCTGGGAAGAGGACACTCGGCAGCATGGCCCCAGCCCAGCACCTTGACCTCGGGCCACGAGCCTCCAGAACTGTGAGAAATAGATTTCTGTTATTTATAAGCCACCCAGCCTGTGGGATTTTTGTCATATGAGCTCCCGCTAAGGACCTGACCCTACTTGATGTGACCTGCCTGGACCCCCCAACCTGAGGCATTTTCAACAAAGGAACCCAAAGACATTTCTCCCCCATGCTCATGCGTGGGGACCTAGCCTCCCGCCTTGCCCACCCCTGCTCTCGTCCATCTGAGTCTCTGTCTCTCACGCACCTTTCCAGGCAGTCTGGAAGCTCCGCTTCACATACTGAGTTTGTAAAACACCAGCCCCCCCGCCCCCGCCCCAGGTAGAATCAGAAAAGGCACTGGAATGATGTGATGGGTCCCCCTCTGGGAAGTTGTGTGACCCCAGGGGGGACCCTTGACCTCCCTGACCTTTAGTTCAGCTTCCCATCACACCAAGGGGTGTCATGTCAACCCTCACAGCATGTCAACCCTCACAGCAACCCCAAGAGGTGAGAACCATTATTAACTACATTGTATAGATAAGGGAACTAGAGAGGCTAGGTGGTGTGTCCAAGTCACACAGCTCCAAGTTGGCAGAAGCAGGATTCAAAGCCAGGTGTCCCGGGGTCTCAGACTATAGCTTTGACCCATGATGATACAGGGCTCTCTCCAGAGTGCTCTGGGGCGGTGGGGGGAGACGGTGTGACTGCCTTTCTAACCACTGACATTAATCCTAAATTCCAGGACACGTCTGGACCCAAGGCTCTGGCTACAGGCGCATGGTCTCTGAGTCATCTACTGCAAAATGGAGTCTTAGTGAAGTCACCGGCTGGGTATCCCCCCACAATTCCTCCACCCCTTCTGCCCCCTTCTCCACCCCCCTCCCCTACCCCTCAACCACCACCGCCCCCCGTCACTCCCGCCACTCCCACCACCACTCCTGCATCTTTAGCTGGCTGAGCTGTCGTACAATCCCCCAGCCTGAAATGTCCCCGCGCCTGGGTGCCTGGTGATCCTCCCCAGCCCCCGACACCTTTTCCCTGTGCTCTAAAATGTTAACCGTGAATGGATTTATTTCAAACAAAATCACCTTTCCCCGTTTTCCGGGGGAAGTGTGACAGTCTGCAAGGCCTGTAATTCTTTTCTCCGGAGTTAAGATTTGCTGGAGAGAAATGGATTTCCCCCACATCGCACAAAGAATTCAGAGAAAAGAGGAGAAGGTATTTAAAAAAAGTGGGGGGGGGGACACATTTGTCAGATTTGGAGTGTGTGCGTGTACAAGGGTGTGTGTGTTAGTGTACACGTGTGTGTATGTGTGTGTGAGAATGTCCATGTTTCCTGCCGTCCGTCAACATTTCACCTAACTTTGTTTCCACTAGTTAGTACAATTAAAATCATGAGGAGAAGTCAGGTATAAATCAAAGTTCCTTTAAATTTCACCGGAAAGATGTACATACGACTGTCTTTACTCAGCATGTACCAATAAAAGATATGTGGTCGCCTTTGGCGGGAGAGGCAGAAATAAGCAATTTGGGATCTTAAAAGATAAAAGATAATAAAAGTAATTAAGATAATTAACCACCCTGAAGAGAGAAGAATTTACTGCTGTAAATTTTGTATTTTGTTTCGATTGGCAATATCACAGATGCCACTCTTTTAATATACAGCCCATCAAGTATTGGAGAGTCTTGTGCTGTCAAAAAAAAAGCATATATAATAAAAAAATTTTTAAGAGAAGATGAAGTGAGGGGGAGAGGACCGGGGCTGCAGTTACAATTTTTAAAAATCTGGTTAATTGACTTCGGAGCCAGGTGCTTGGTCTCTCTCTTTGGCTCAAAGGTTCGGGAAGGATGGAATTTTCATTTCTCTGAGGACAATCTCTGCTGCCACATAGGAGTCCCATCTGCAGCCCCCTGGAAGGTCTCCAAAGTCACCAGCTTGGACCAGCCCTTGTTCCCCCCTTCCTGCACTTTCTGGCTCCTTCCACATTGTCTTTGTGGCACCAAAGAGATGGTTCTAAAATCCCTATGGACTGTGCCCCTCTCCTGCATCCATCTGGGGTGTCCCCAGGGTCCTCAGGATGAAATCTGAGTTCCTACTCTGACATTCAAAGTTCTCCTAGAGGGAACACTTGTCTCAGCCCTGGGTCCCCGACCCTTCTTGCAATTTCCACGTGGATACTGTCAGATCTTCCTAAGTGATGCGATGTTTCTCTCCCTGGTGTCCTCTCCCCCATGAACCATCTGCTGAACTCCTGCTCATCCTCCACTAGTCAGTTCAAGTGTCGTGAGCTCTTGGAAAATGCCCCTGACACATTTCCCCATGCCCCAGGACCCTCGTGGGTGCTCCCACACCCTCATGGCTCTTGGGTCATCCATGGAGAATGATATTCATTCTGTGTCTGCATATTTTCAATTCACTTGTCCCCACCTTTAGTTCAACAACTATTTAGCCCCCAATGTGTGTCATCTACTGTGTGAGCTGTTGTAGATTAAAAGGTACGTGCGTTCATTCCTAATATCACTTGTTGAGCCCCTATTATGTCCCAGCCCCTATTCTAGGTCCTGAAAATGTAGCGGTGAGTAATAAGACAGATAGATCTGCTCTCACAAAGCTGAGATCCTAAGGGGAGAGAGGGAAGTGACAGACAACAAGGAATGAATAAATACGTATCGTGTGAGTTGGAACCAGAGCTAAGAAGACAAAGCAGAGAAGAGATGGAGTGCTCAGCATTAAGCAGAGACTTGAGGGTATGGGAGGAGGCAGACATTTAATTGGGGGTGTGGCCCTTCCAGCAGAGGGTTCAAGGGGCACGGAGACCCAGAGATGGGACTGAGTCCCGAGGGTAGGAGAAATGGCAAGGAGATCCATCCTGGTGGCGGGAGCAGGACAGTGACAGTGGATAGTAGGAGGCCGAATCATGCAGGACCCTGTACACCATTCTAAGACTCTGGCTTCTGCTCCAGGTGGGGTCCGCTACAGGGTTAGGGCAGAGGGTGACATGATGTGCCTTACTTTTAGCTGTCCATGCTGGGCTGTGTGTGGCATGGAATCAAGTGGGGAGGGGGGAAGGTAAGGCAGCAGGGAAGGGGCTTCCCCAGCCTTCCAGGCCAGGGTGGCCATGACCAGCATGAGACACTGATTGCCCTGAGCATCTAGAACCAACCCGCTACACAGGAGTCTCACACTTTTGGTGAGTGCCTGAGTGAGGGTATGCATGCGTGCAGGCACACACACACACACACACACACACACACACACACAATCTACACCTATATAGCCTGTAATTTAGGTGATGTGCAGGGCAAGGTGTTAGGTCATTGAGACAACACAGTGGCATTCTTACAACAAATCTGTGTTTTGTACCAACAGTTTGTCAAGCATGCAGCTCAATGAGTCTCTTTCACCTCCCAAAGCTTTATATCAAACACTGTATGATGCGTGCCCTGATCTCTTTACTGAGTGAATGAATGAGTGAGTGAGTGAAGGAAGACTACTCAGGAAGTGAGACTTATGAACAAGTAGGTAATCACGGTGGCCTTGAACCAGAGGCATGAAGCGGCAGCAGAGCCCACCCTAGGGCTGTAGGAACCTTCCAGAAGAATGAAGATGGCTCCCCAAGGAGGCTCAGGTGCCCTGGCTCAGACACACCCCATTCTAGGTGTCCCTCTGGGCTTTTCCAAGTACACCCTCCTTGAGACCAGCCAGCAGCTTCTGTGTCTGCACCTCCGAGGAGACACGCCCGCAGAGCCTACCGGGGCCATGTAAATATGGACCCAAATGAGGCAGGCCCCTCAGATCTCTCAATAATTAGACTTCAAGTGGGCCCCATAACTCAGTAGCTAATTACCTCACCAGCTCCCTTGGCTCGGCCCTCCGAGACAACCGGCCCATTTCCCTGGCAGCCTGGCCCATAAAAATCCCTGAAAGCACATGGATTAACTGTATTTATTTATTGGGATTTGGAGAAATATACCTAGTACCCAGAGGCCTTGGGATGGTGGGACATAATTTTGAAATGCAGATCATTAAAATAAGGAAGAATTATAAGAAAGAATTAGCAGGCTCCCACTCGCCCAGGTAGCAGAAAAGATGCCCCTGTTAATTTGTTACAGGACCATTGTGATGGAAGCCACACGAAGATGCCCTGCATGGAAGATTGGCAAGGTCCTTGATACCCCATTCAAGCTCCCCAGCAGGTTACTCCTACCACAGGGCCTTTGCACTTGCTGTTCCCTCTGCCTGAAACCATGTTCCCTATACACTTTGAAGGGTGGTTCTTCTAATTATTTAGTTGTCATCTCAAATGACACCTCCTCATGGAGGTCTTCTCCCCTCACCATTCTAATGCTGCCTGCACCCAGGCTATCCATTAACCTGTTCTACATTCTTCCCCAAATTTATCTCCTCTTGAAATTAATTTGTTCATCTACTTATGGGCTTGGCTATTTTTTCCCTTCTGGCAGAAAGTAAGTTCCTTGTTCATTTCAGTCACCTCTATATTCCTAGTGCTTAGCCCACAGCCAGGCACAGAGTAGGGGCTCAGTAAATGTTAGTTGAGTAAATTAATGATCCTGCAGATAGGGGATGGTGGCCCCTAGCTTTTGCTTACTCCCCTCCTTCTGCCTGTAGCGTCCTTTCTAATAAGTTTATAAACATTGTCTTGTTGGATTTCATGGCAACCTGACACAGTGAGAGCCCTTCTTACCCCATGTTATAGGTTAGGACTGAGTTTCATGAGGTGAGACAATTTCCCCCATGGTTCCTCAGGTAGGGAGAGACAGCGATGGTAATTAAACCAGGTATGACCATCTCTATAACCTCTTCTGGAAGCCATTGTTCCAAGGGGTGGGGAAGTACAGAGCTGAGCCTCAAATGTCACAGTCCTCCTTGGGATGGGGTAGCCAAAGATCTGTGCTGAATGGATATCATTCTCACTCTAAGCAGAGTGAGGCCTTAGAAATCTTTTAGTCTACCCCTTCATAGTACATATGGGGAAACAGATTCAGTCCACATCATGTACTTGTGGCAGAGCAAGAGCCAGCATCCAAGTGGTAGAGTATAAGAAAAGTGGAATTTGAAGACCCATGAACCTGGTTTGGGTCCTGGGCTCCACTCTTCCCCTTAACCTCTCAGAGACACAGTCTCTTCAGCTATAGATGAGGGGAGACTTATACCAGCCCTAAGGTTACAGGATGAGAGAGTACATGTAAAGCATCTCTTGGAACACAGTAAGTGCTCAACAAATAATTCGAGAAAGCATATATTGAGCACATTCTCCATGCTGGACCTTATGCATGGCACTTTACAGGTGACATCTCGTGTCTTCCTTGTACCAAGTATAGATAGATGGGTACCATTACTAGCTCACATTTACATAGCAAAGCAACCCAGAGGCATTAGTCGCTTTGGCAATGGCAATGGCAGCCAATGGCAGAGCCAGAATTTAAACCCAGTTCCATCTGACCTCAGATTCTGAGTTCTCTGTAATTCTACTTGGATGGTGGTTTCTTCATTTAAAAAAATGGGAAAGGCCATGCCAATGGTCATCTTGCAAACTCTGGTATATACTAAACAAATTGGGGTAGGGATATGGATAAGTGAATGGAAGGACAGACAGAGAGGAGAATGGGTGGGTGGGAGAATGAGTGGATGGATGGAATGAAGGAAAGGTAGATGGAGGAAGATGGTGGGCAAATGGGTGTGTAGATGGACAAACAGATGGATGGATGGCTGGATGAGTAGATGGTGGATGAAAGGATGGGTGGGTGGGTGGGTGGGTGGATGGGTGGGTGGTGGGTGAATGGTGGGTGGGTAGATGGATGGATGGGTGGATGGGTGGATGGTGGATGGATGGATGTGTTGGATGTGTAGTGGATGGATGGGTTGGTGGATGGGTAGACGGTGGGTGGGATGAATGGATGGATGAATGAGTTGGATGGGTGGTAGATGGTAGCAGACACGTAGGTTGAGGGGTGCAAGAATGAACAGGTGAGTGAGTAGGAGAGCAGCTAGCTGGGTAAGTAGATGGAAAGGGATATAGTCCCTGTACGCCACAAGTGGTTTTTCTGCTACTGAAAGGACATTCTTATCTCTGGAAGACAACTGTTTCTCTCCCATCCCTTGGTCCCCTATAGGCATATCACATACAGTCAGGTTCTCAGAACTCCTGTGGGGAGTGGAGGGGCACCTGTACATGGCTCGCTGCTAGTGCACTCTCTTCCTGTCTCTCTCTGTCACACATGCAGAGAACACACAGAACAGCACAAAGATGCCTCCACAAATGCTCAAGGAGAAAGGAGACCCGGGAGGTCGTCCCTTGGGCTTCTCCCATTAGCATATCAATGCAGGCCCCAGAGCAGAGGGACCTGAAGGCTTGGATTTTGCAAAGCAAATTATTCGTTCTATAGTGGGACCTCCCCAAAACCAATCTAAAGATGGGGAAATGGCATTTTTTTGTTTGTGTTTTGCGTAAAAATAAAGGTCTGCCTTGAGCTCCTCTTGCTTTTTGCTAAAGTTTCTCCCCTTTGGGAAGCATGTTCATGGAGGCCATCCCTCCTCACCTCCATGGGCCTGGGTGTCTGGATGTCCCCAACCTGGGATACCTCACTGGAATTTTCTCTGGTGTCAGACATACCAGGAACCAGCTGTGTGCCTCATCCCCCCCATGCCTCAGTCTCTGGCCTGCACTCCAGGGCTCAGAAGGTCTTCAGGGTGGGAGCTGTTCTGTCAACAGGTACTTGTGCAGAGGTTGGAGGCTAAGCAGAGGACATGGGGCCAGATTCCAGCAGAGGCCGCCATGGAATGAAAGGAAACAGTGCGAGAAAGGTGCTCCACGCGGGGCCTGACATGTGATACTCAGTGAGTATGCCTCTAAAATCATAAGGTAGATGACAGGCCTGTAACAGCACTCCAGCCTGAACCAGGTCTCAGGCTGGAGGCTCTTGCTTCCTGTGGGCGTTTTGTCCTGAAGCCTCTGTGGTACTTAGGACAAAATAAGATCTGGTAGAAATGGGTTCAGAGCTGCCCTAGGTCTTTGTTCTCACCTTCCCCTTCCCTTACTGTGTGACCTGGGGCTAGTTGCTCGCCCTCTCTGGGCCACCATTACCAGACCTAGAAATGCCTAAGTTGGCTTGAGCTGGTAGTTCTCCACCTTCACCAACAAATGCCATTCTTTCACTTTTTATTCTTTTTAGACAAAGTGACTGTACTAAATATTTATATACATTATTGCAGATAAGGACCATCAACTGTGAGGACAGCACTCACAACATCCCCATTTTATAGGTCACAAAACTGAGGAGGCTGAAGAGGAGAAGGTCAGTGGCTCATGGGCAGAGTCCATACTCACGGCCTGTCTGCCTGACCCTGAGGCCTGCTTGTGCCCCTCACCAAGTCCCTGTGCCACATGTCAAGTCATGAATCCAAGCTGGCTACAGTTCCCAGAAAACTGGCATCAGTATTCTCTAACAAGCATCAGCATGTCTCCAGATCGTTCAGCCTTCTCACCCCCGCACGTCCCCGGCGGCACCATGTCTCCATGTGCGGGGGCCCCAAGCCAAGCCCCTCTCCACGGGCATTTAGGCCGACCCTGAAGGAAAACGGTTTTAAGACCAAAAGTATGATGCAGTCCCTCCCAGGGGAAGGGTTGCCTTTTTAGAGCCTGTGTTTGGAGGATGTAACTTATGACACAAGCAGTTAGGTATTTGCTGAGTAGTGCCGAGAACACGTGTTCCAAGCATCCCCATTGCACCTGCTTCCCTCAGAGGAACGGTGGGCAGATAATATGGGTGCGGGGGAGATGGTGAGTCCATGGATGGAACTGGAAAGCAGCCAGGAGCATCCTGATCATCCTCCTGCAGGCTCCTGGAAGGCTGGTCTGGCACTCCCACCACCTGTACCCCAGCCTACGGGGTCATCTGGCCTCTGGGTGGAGAGGGGGCGGGGACTCAGCCAGCTTCTGAGACAGCCCCTTCTTTGGTACTCACCTCTGAGTCCTCTGGCAGAGAGGTGGGCAGGGCGAGGGGGAGGGGGGGAATGGCCCCAGTCCTAAGAGCAGTATTCTAGTGCCCACCTGTCATTAATGCACTCCTTGAATAACCTTGAGCAAATCACTTTATCCCCTGCAAGGCCTCGGTCTCCTCATCTGTAAAATGCAGATAACAATCCTTCCCTGTGGTCCCAGGGCCAAATAACAGTTTCTCGAAGCCTCAGTTGACTCACCTCTGAAATGGGTCAATAAGAATAACCAAGACTCACTGAGTGCCTTTGAGCCTTCAGGACAGGGATAGACACTGGGGGTCAGCAATTTTTTCAGTAAAGGGCCAGATAATAAATATTTTCGGATCTGCCGGCCAGGTGGTCTCTGTCACAGACACTCAGCTCTGTGGCTAGAGCCCGAAGCAGCCACAGACAAAGTGTAAATGAATGGGCGTGGCTGAATTCCAATAAAACTTTATATATGGACCCTGAAATTTGAATTTCATAGAATCTTTATGTGTCACAGAGTACTATTCTTCTTTGGATTTTTTTTTCAATGATTTAGAAATCTAAAACTTATTTTTAGCTCCCAGATCCTACAAAAGCAGACGGATGGTTTGCAGCCCATCGTACACAAGCAAGTCACTCTCTACCTGACACGCCGGCCCCACAGTAAATGTTCATTTTGTCTATTTCCACTGAAACTCAAGTTTTAGAAAGATGCTTTGAGTTTCAATATTATTTCCACTTCCAGATGCTCATCCATCAGGCCGGAGAGAGCTGGCTGTTGGCTTTCTGAATATAAATCTTCCAGGATGGGATACTTGCTTTCTACCCTAAAGCCTTCCTTCCATCTGCGGCCAGTCTCTGTGAACGTGGCTTTACAATTAAATAAAAATACTCACATGGAACACATTTCAAGGCTCAGTTTACCACCTCCATCTCCCTAAGTGTTCCCAACATCCGAGGAAGTAGTTATGATTCTTCTTTGCCATTTTTCAGATGAGAAGAGTGAGGCCAGCCAGAGCCATGGAGTCTGTGGGCCAATGCAGGGTCAGAATTTGAACTCAGTCTGTGGACCCTTCCATAGGGCTGTATGGTCAGGGGCAAGGTCTTTCGGCTTTTGCCAGGATGGAGGCGATGGTTTCATCGGCTGTCAGTCCCCATTTCTTGACACCCACCCCAGACACCGTACCTCACCGCCCCCCACTGTACACCTGCTCCCATGATTCAGCGAAGCTGCGCTCCTTCTCCCCCGCCCCCCTTCCCAGCAAGAATATCATTCTTCAGAGAAGCAAGGTTCTGATATTGGGGATGGGGGAGGTGGCAAGAAATGAGCACATAAGCAATTAAAACAAATAAGAAGAAAATGATCTATATTGCAGATCACGGCGGAAGGTCGGGCGGATGCTGGGCGCTGTTCCGTCGTGGGACGCGGGGACAGATTCCGCTAACTGTACCCCCATGCAGTGCGGGTTGTCGGGGGACCTCAGAAGTGATCCATCTCCTGTGGCAGACTCGTTCCGGGAGGCGAGCGAGGGAGGCCTTGTCGAGCGCCTCGCAAGACTAATTTCCCACAGCACCAGGAACCGCTAACAGGAACACCCTCGTTTGTTTTTCAGGATTTTTTTTTTTTTAATAGGATTGACGTTTTCCTCCTGTTTTTCCTCCTGATTTTTCGAAGTGGCACTTATTTACTGCTCTTTGTGTGTCTTCAGAGAAATGTGACCCCCAAATCTCTTCTTCACAGAACCGATGTGCCAGGAAGATCAGAAAATGAAATTAGCTCATCTTAAAAAAAAAAAAAAAAAAAAAATCGATGTGTTTTATTCACATGTGATTAAAACGAATCTAACCGCACCAAAGGGCATAAAAGTAAACAGTCAAATCCCTCTCCTTAAAAATATTAATTTGTCCATCTGACAAATTTTTTTTGAACACCTACTATGTGCAGGGCTCTGGGAATACAGAATTGAATAGAATAGCAAAGTTCTTGCTCCGTCCTTTTATCGTTCCAGAATTTGTGCATTATCATATATCTATATCTATATCTATATCTATCTATCTATATATATATATAGAGAGAGAGAGAGATGTTTATCATACATACTATATATATCTTATACATATATGCTTATCTTTTTAAAATAAATTGGATCATTCCAGGCACTATCTTCTGCACCTTGAAGAAACTTTTTCTTTAAATTCACAATATATTGGGGGCATTTTCCATTTATTTTAACAAATAAAAAATCTGTTACAGTTTTTTTCTAAACAGCTGTGTGATATTTCAAAGTGTGCCCATAGGAACATTTAATGAATCCCCCATTAATGGACGTATTGGTTGTTTCCAACTTTAAGCTATTGCCACCAATGGTGCAGAGAACAACCCTAAGCAAAAAAATTCTGTTTCCATAAGTGTGGAAGGAGCCCAGAGAGGACCGACATGATGGTCACTCATGTTAGCCACCTCAAATGTCTTGCCATCTCCTCAAGCAGTGCTCATAGAAGAACTGCCCTTCCTTTCACACATGATGTGACCACGGGGCTGGCTCTGGTGTTATGTGGCCTTCATGCCTGGAAGCTTTAGGACTGTGGTCCTCTTCTCTTTTCCCCCTCTGCCTTAGTAATCAGCTGTGCTCCAGAAGGTAACTATTCCACCCACCAATACTGTAAGTGACAAGTAATAGAAATGTGTAGCAGATCCCCCAGCCAACCTGCAGTGAAATGCAGTGTGAGCTAGAAACAAAACATGTTGTTTCATATCGCTGACATGAGGGGATATTTGTTACTTCAGGATAACCTCATTTATCCTGACGGATACAAGCTACTCCATGTCTTCCATTTTATAGACAGAGAAATAAAGCTACACCTCTAATCACTCAGGTTTCAATCTTTTAATGGCTCCCCGCCACCCACAGGTAAGAACTCAGATTCCTTAGCACATCATTAATAAACTTTGATTATTTTATACCACCATACCAACCATTTCAGTATTTATTCCACCTGATTTACCTTGTGCTCCAGCCACACCAGCATAATTTTAGAGCCTCCAACTTGGTTCATGCTGTTTCCTAGGTCTTGGAGTATCCCTCCCTGCTTTTGCTTCAGAAAGATCTCCTAATCATCCTTCAATACCCTGCTCAAAGAGGTGCCCATCTGCCAAGACTTGCATTACCCTTCTAGGTAGCCTTGCCTTGCCCTTCCTCAGTGCTTCTGTAGCACCTTAAACAGACTCCATGTGGGACTGTATCACACTCTTTCCTAAGTGCTTATATATGTGACTGTTTATCCCACCCCCAAATTGTGAGCCCCTTGAGAGTATGGACTCTATCTTATTCATCTCTCTCCAATGCCCAGCACAGGGCCTGGCATGGTGGGTGCTGGTTAAATGTTGAATCAATGAATTAGTCAATGGATGTTTGTATCAATAGATGGATGGATGGATGGATGGATGGGGAGCTGAATGAATCTTGACCTTCCAGACCTTCCTACTACTACAGACATACCCTTGGGATAAGTGCATAGGACACTGATGGTGGACAGAAAGTTTCAGGATACCAATGTGATTCCTTTAAAGACATTGCTATCAAGTTCTGCATGGTAGAACAGTAAGGTATTGTGGCAGTTCCTCAAAGAGTCAAACTTGAAATTGACACATGGGTTCATAGCACCATTATTCCCAACAGTCAAAGGTGGAAACAATCCAAATGTCCCTCCATGGATGAATGGATGAATGGATAAACAAATTGTGGTCTATCCATACGAGGGAATATTATCCAGCCATACAAATGAATGAAGGGCTGACACCTGCCACAATATGGATGACTCTTGCAAATGTAATGCTGAGTGAGAGAAGCCAGAAGCCAAAGGTCACGTATAGTATGATTCCATTTCCATGAAATGTGCTAAATAGGGAAATCCAAGGAAAAAGCATGGAGGTTAGTGGATACCAGGGGTGGAAAGTAACCACTAATGGGTGATGGAGTGATAGGAACATTTTGGAAGGAGGTAGAGGTACGTTGCACAACATTGTGAATGCTCTGAAAGTCACTGAGGTATTCACTTTCAGATAGTAAGTTCAGTGTCATCTGAATCCCCTGTCAATTTAAAAAAAATTTTTTTTCAATTTTTTTTTTTTTTTTTTTTGAGAGAGAGAGAGAGGAAGGGAGTGGGATGGGGAAGGCAGATGGAGAGGGAGAGAGAGAATCTTAACCTGGCTCCACAACCCTCACAGTGCCCAGCAAGGGGCTCAATCTCATGATCTTGACACCTTAACCTGAGCCGAAATCAAGAGTCAGACACTGAACGAACTGAGCCACCCAGGGGCCCCCCCAAAACAACTTTTTAAAAAATAAGCCAGAAAGGTGGCTGACACATTCCTTCTCAGCTTCCTTCCTGGAGGCGGGAGGGTGGGTTGAAGGCTGGGGCAGGTTGGGCTTGCTGAGCAAACATGTCCAGGCACTAAGCAGCCAGTTTCCCCTGAGGGTGATGCCTTTGAGGGGGCAGAAATGAAATGCAGGGTGTCGGTGGCAGGGGTGGCTGGGGGAAGCTGGCATACAAATACTAGATGCAGGTGGAGGAGGGAGATGGAGGGATGCAGAGTCAGGGAGAGAGAGGGAGGGACAAAGAGAACCAGGGAGAAACTATCGCAGGAGATAGGGGAGAGGGGAGAGGAGGGAGAGAAGAGGAAGGGTCTTGGATGAGTTAACAAGCCAGGAGGGCCACTGAGCCCTGATTACTCCCTGGGCAACATGTGAATAAGGAACTGAGAAAAAATAAGCAGAAAATCAGTTACTTTCCTCCCAGTGACAAACCCACCACACAAGCCAGATGGAGGCTCAGCCACAGGCCTCTGTGTGGGGCTGGGGGTAGGACGGCTTGCTGCCCCTCCCCTCGGGGCTGTGGATGCATTCCAAGGGGCTCTCCAGGATGACGAAGGGTGGCTATCCAGAGCTGTGTGACCTGGGCAGACGAAGTCTTTCCCTTTCTGAGTCTCGTCTGCTTCATCTGCAACTGGAGCAAACGGTCTTTCCCAAAAATGACAGCAGCATCATTTTCAGAAGCTTGCCAACAGGGGTGAGGGTTAATTCCCCTCCCTTTGCAACTGCACAGGCTTGAAGGAGAGCTACCTCATGACTTCCAAGACAGGATCATGAAAGGTGAGGTGACTTTGTCCTGGTGCCCCTTTCTGGATATTCACTCTGGGAACCTGGCCGCCATGTTGTGAGGAAGCCCAGATCACAGAGAGAGGACATGTCCATGTACGTGCAGTTCCCCCAGCTCACAAAACGCATCTATGGGCAAACTGAGAATCATTGGTTTAAGCTTCTAAGTGTTGGGACAGTCTGTTCTGTGGGGACAGACAACTGCAAGACCCAGCAGGGTGCCTGATGCACTGCCATCACTCCTGAAATGTTAGCCACTGGTGGATGGACAGTTCTGAAAGGATCTCCACCTCACCTACAAGGTGAATGCTCCATCATTGCTATGGGCCAAATCATCTCCCCTTCCCCTACTTAATTCATACTATATCCTCCCAAAACTCATTTTCCTATTAAGCTTAAATCCTAAGACTTGGAACCTCAGAATGTGACTGTATCTGGAGATTGGGTTTTTAAAGAGGTAATGAAGGTACAGTGAGGTCATTTGGGTGACCCTAATCCAATAGGCTAGTGTCCTTATAAGGTGAGGACACTTGGACACACCCTCAGGGGAAAGACCATGTGAAGACAGAAGGGGAAGGTGGCCATCTACAAGCTAACGGGAGAGACATCAGAAGAAACCAACCCTGCCAACACCTTCGTCTTGGACTTCCGGCCTCTTCAACTGTGAGAAATACATTCTGGTCGTTCGAGCCCATCCCCCAACCCCACCCCACCCCCTCACCAGCTGTGGTACTTTTTAAGGGAGCCACAGCAGACTAATGTAATCATCAAACCACTTTACAGATGGGAACACAGCACATTAAGTATTCACGCCTTACCGGGCCACGCAACTAGTAAGGGATGGATCGGGCTTGTGTTAGGCCTGAGTGTACGTAGCATAAGCCAGTGGTCGCTACTCAGATTCCCCAGACTACATCCAGGGGAGATGTAGCTAATCCATCCCAGCACTATCCCCCCAATCCCAATGGGACCTGAGTCTCCAGCAAGGCAATCCTCTGGGGGCCAGCAATGGCCAGAGGAAGATGTTCCTGCGCCCAGCTCAGAGGGGTATGTCTAAGGCTGCCGTATTTGGGGAGAACTCTGGGGAATTTTTCAGGTTTGGGGGGTTACTATGGTATAAGAATATCCCTGGAGGCCTTATGGTTGCCTTATTTGTACCATTATCACATAGGTTCTGTAAGAGAAGCCAGGACTCCATATGCAAACCTGTCCAAGGGGCAGAGCTGAGCCCACTAAAGGGAAAATTATTGGTAAATGTTATCTTCAATAGAAATACTCTTCCCCTGCATAGCCGCTAGCCCCTGGGTCAGGAAAGTTTAGCAAGACCTTGGCCTTGGAGTCTAAGGAACCCTACCACCCAATCTGCCCATTGGAAAATTCTAGAACATTAAAATAATTACCTGAGCCAGTCCCACTTCCAAAAGGCTTGATGGGATTACCCAGGGACAGGCCCAAGCATAGATTTTTCTTCAAAGCCCCCTGGAGATCTTCTCAGAGTCTAAGAACCTCTGATATAAACTTCAGTGCCCACTGGAATCTGGTGCAAATGGGGTCCTGGGTTTGACAATCATCATAGACCTCCTATATGTTTCTCAATGGGACAAGCTTATGGCTACTCCAGGACCTTTGTACAGACTGTTCTCTTGGCCTCCATGCTTTGTAAGCTCCTAATCCTCCTGTGGACCTCAGCTTAAACTTCTCCTTCCCAGGTTGTCTTCCTGATTACCCTGCCTTCCTCCCTCTTCTCTCTCATGGCTCCCTATTGTTTTCCTTTAGCTCTCTTATAATGTTTTCCAATTTTATATTCAGTGGTGTCTTCTCCCTTACTATGTGTTTCCCCAATTAAATGTAAACCCACACAAGATGCTACTGTATTAGTGCTGTTTACCCTGGGCCCCAGCATGGAAATGAGTGCCTAGCACATAGTAGGTGCTCAACAAAAACATAGAAAGTGAATTCAATGACAACAAAATCAATTCTCTCTGAGCCCCACTTTGCTGTGAGGATTCAATGAGTTAATTTTTGTAAAATGTAGGTAGAAAGTTCTGCCCCATGTTCATTAAATTAGCTGGAGCAGATCAAATGCTTCGTGCAAGGCCTAACCTAGAATAAACTCTCATCACCGATGATCAGTTACTATGATCATTGTCACTGTTGTAGGAGCCTCAGAAAATTTTGAACTATGAAGGTAATGTAGCCTTGGAACAGCCACGGGGATGGGGGACAGGGCTGCCCAAGGCAGCCTCAGCGCTAGTGGGCTATAGGGCGGAAGTTATGGCTCAGAGATAGGAAGGCACTGACCCAAGGTCACCCAGCAAGTCTGAGGCAGGACCACAGGCCAGAACTCTGGACTTGCCCTCTACACTCCTGGCCCTATGCCCTTAGTCAGGTCTCCTCCCCTGTGTGTACTGGGCCTGGGGCTCTGGCAAGGTCACAGAGGTCAGGCCCACCTCTGTCCCCAGCCCCAGATCCCGAGCCTGCCCCAGGGTGGTCTGTTGACCACTTGGTGGCACTGTGGAGTCGCCGCCAACAAGCAGACACCCACCCGGGGACCCCATTCTCGTCTAGTTTGGCCCAGAGACCTCAGAAGAGACAAAACCAAGTCTGAAGGGGTGGCTCAGTGCTGATCTCATCCCAGGTGAGAAACTGAGGCCCAGAGAGGAGTTGGCACGCCTTGCTAGTCACACAGCTAGCCTGAGAAGGAAGACAAAAACGGGCCTCTTGCGAAGCACCTACTATGTGCCACGTGGGCAACTGTCTCATCCAGTTTGTCCCCACGATATGAGAAATATTCTCCCCATTTTCCAGATGAGGACACTGAGGCACAGCGAGTTTAAGTGGAAATACAGGAACGATGGTCATCCTAACAGCAGTAAATAATATTCACCGAGTGCGGCATTGGGCATCAGGCCAGGGCCACAAGTTAAGTCTTGGACCCCAGGATCAACCCATTTTAAAGAGTGGGAAGTGGAGACTCAGAGAAAGGAAGTCCTTTGCAGAGGTCATACGGCCACAGCTTGTCTGCTGTCAGGACATATTCCTGCCCAGGGAGCATATGCTGATTGCTGCTCTGTCTCTCCAACACCCCAACTCCAGGTTGGCACTGCTGGACCCAGGCCAGACCTAGCCTTCTAGGGATCTGGGGGGACCCAGCTCCTTCTCTAAACCCACAGCTGGCTGGACTGGGCTACAATCGGGGTCCTGAGTGCCCACTGGAATGTCAGGGGTATAGAGGGTTCCCAGAAACCTCTCCACACGGCCCAGTAGACCCCGGTCCAGACCTGAACAATGGAGGATATTACTGCAGGTTCCAGAATGGTCTCCAGGATCCCCTGAAGGCAGAGGGTGCGGGAGAGAGGCTAGGACGAGGAGGGAGGCTTGCAGTAAGGGACAGCAGAGAAAAAGCAACCAAAAGATAATGAAGTGAGAGACCAGGGGCCATCCAGAGTGGTGACAGAAACAGGACAAGAGATAGAGAGAGAGAGACAAATGAAAACAAAACCAAAACAGAGAGGGACCCACAGAGCCAGAAAGACAAGGGCAAGGGAAAAGGCATATCCAGGGACAGACAGACAGACAGAGGGGAGAGAGATGGAGAGACAGAGACTAGGAGACACGGGAAGTCTCAGGGACAGACAGTGACAAAGGGACGTGGAGGCACAGAGACACAGAGAGATGTGTTGCAGATGGAAACTCGGCATGAGACAGGCACCAAGAGAAGGCCGTCGTCCAGTTCTCAAGGGAGCAGGACCAGGAGGTCAGGCAGACAGAAGCCACAGAGAAGGAAGGGCTGGAGGCAACTGAAATGAGAAAAAAAGGACCAGAAAGATCAGAAAGAGGCAAAGAGGAAGGTGGGATTGTAGAGAAAGTGGAGGAGGAAGAAGGGAGGGTGGAGGATGAGCCAGTCAGAGGGTGGAGGCCATGGGGTTAGGGGTCCTCCCACCCTGGAGACCCTCCCTGGCCCCTGGACACCGGGCAGCCCAGGCCCTGCTCCACCCACTGGAGCCCTCTTCAGGCCCCAGGGGCCTGGCCAGTTCACTGGAACCCCCAGCCCAGCACCTTCTTTTTCCGCCCACTCAGCAGGCCCAGAGCACGTCGTTTGCATAAAACAATATTCCTATGGGAGATGCTAATGCGCCCTGCTATTTTTGCCTCTCCTGGATTGTGGTTTGCATACATTTGCATACCCGGGGAGAATTAAGCTGGGATCATGTAAATGAGCCCACCAGTTTGGGGGTGAGGGGGCCTCCCATCTCCCTGCCTCCCAACAGGCCAGTGCAGGCCCTGGTCTTCCCTTGGGGGTGCCCTGAGCAGAACCACTTGACAAGGAAGGATGAGCTGGATGCACTCCCCATCTGGAAGCCACTGTCCACCCAGGTTTGGGGAAGCCAGAGGAGCTTTAAAAAACCCAGATTTGGGTCTGTTATATCCCTCTTTAAATCTTCCATGGCTTCTGGGATCTTAGAATAAAAGGCCAAAACCCCACTGGAGCTATAAGGGCTTGCCCCTGCCAGCCTGCCTTACCCACACTACCCCTCCTTCTAGACACATGGAATTCCCCCTCCCAGGAGTTGCCTTTCTCACATTTCTGGCCACCACAGGGCCTTTGCACCTGCTCTTCCTACTGGCTGCAATGTTTTTCCAGGCCCCTCCTCACTTATGGACATCTGATTCAACCTATAGACTCAGATGGAGCACCATTTCCTCAGGGAAGACCTGTTGTCATCTGCAACCTCGCCCCCCCTGTCATTTTCAGCTTCCCCCCCAGACCAACCCCTGTGTGGCTGAATTACTACCAATGCAGTATGTCAGCTCATGCCTATCTCCTCTACGAGACTGTGAGCTCCACAAGTGCAGGAACCCTGTCTTTTTTAATCACTGCCCCCAGCTGCATCCAATGCCTAACGTCGTAGGCTACACATAAGTTCCCAATTAATATCTGTATGAATGTATGAATGAACAGGGCAGACCTGCAAATTCGTTTTCTAACCTGGAGACTTGAGGGGCCCAGCCCCAAATTTGGGTAGTAAACAGGACTTTTTTTTTTTAATTTTAAGATTTTACTTATTTATTTGAGAGAGAGATAGAGAAAGCATGAGCCTGAGTGGGGAGGGATAGAGGGAGAGGCAGAAGCCAGCTCCCCACTGAGCTGGGAGCCAAAGTGGGACTTGGTCCCAGGACCCCAAGATCATGGCCTGAGCTGAAGGCAGATGCTTAACCGACTGAGCCACCCAGGTGCCTCAAACGGGACTTATGAAAACATCTCTGAATTGAGCTCCTACTATGTACCAAGCATCAGGTGATATAGTCTATGGATACCATCTTAGTGACTCCCCAGCACCTGTGCATGGGAGGTATGGAGATGACACACTGTTATAGAAGAGGAAACGAAGGCTCAGAGAGGGAAAGTCATGGGTCAAGGTCACACAGCAAGCACGTGGCAGAGCTGGGAGCCTCACTCGGATCCATGGGACTGCAGAGCCCCCGACCCTGCTCCTGAACATTTTCCACTGACCCCTCTAGGTGATACTCACCCAGCTCACACCAAGGTGGAGAATACTTCCCTTGGTCTTGTGGGAGGGTTGTATAAATATGCACAAGCAGGTGCAAAGTCACGCAAGGATGGAAGCTAACCAGTGTGCATGCCACTCACACCTCAGACTCCACATGTGTGTCCCTGCTGCACACATGCAAGTGCTTATATCTGCCCACATGGACTCATGGGAAGAGACACACCCAGGCCTGGGTGCAGACAATCCCTCAGTCATTCAACAAGCGCTTTGTGCAGACCCACTGTGTGCTAGGCACCATGCCAGGAGCCGGTGTGTGATGAGGATTGACTGGGCCTTGCCAGCCCTCTCGGGCCTTCTTACTTAGCAGCTGGGGGAGAGTCCCACATGCATGAATCCCACACACATTGGAATATTTATTCATAAACGCACCTGCCCTATTGGCACAGGAGTGGAAAGCCCACAGGGTGTGAATGCGTGGAGGTAAACTGAGGCACGCAGAAAGCCACATACCCACTATGTGCCCCACACAGGGGGCTGCCCTGAGGCACGGGTTTACTCCAGCACCCTCACCCTCAGTGTTCAAGGGGGAAACCGGAGGGGCCGGTGACTTCCCCAAGGTCACTCAGTCCTCACCAAAGCTTGAGACAGACCAAGGACGGGCAACCACATGGCTGAAAACCATGGACTTGACCCAGACAGGCCTGGGCTCTGATGGCTCCTGCACTTCTGTGGGGTTGGGGGACCCGTCACATGCATCCTACCTTCCTAAATAAGCCTAATTTCCCCTTCTGCAAAACAGGCACAGTAGAGAATTCCTTCTTCAAAAGGCTGTGCCACAGAGGCTTCCGTCGTGCTGATATAGTGAGCACTTGAGCACAGACAGGCATTCTATTATTTTTATTACCATTACTCTCTCTTATTCGGACCTCAGGACTCTCAGTCCAGCGCTCTTTGAGCCGTCCCACTGCCCAGACCCCAGAAGCCAGACACGCCCACACGACCTCCTCCTCCCGGGGTTGGCGTCCTGCAGGCCCCCCGCAGTGAGGCAGGGCACATGTCTAACTCTCTGCCCAGCTAAGCAACTCGTGGCCTGGAATGAAGTGCTTTCCCCCAAGAACATTCTACGCCTGACGTCAAGGATCCCTCTTGCTCAATAAACCAATGCCTGTTCAGTGATTCAGAGATGTTCTTCTGCTGAAGCTGGGATTTACAGAAAGGTCAGTGTGACCCACAGGCGGGTGTCTGGGCTCGAGGGATGGGGAGGGAGAGGTGTGGACGGCAGAGCTGGAGGAGGCACAGTGGGCATGAGGACGTAGTCAGGTGATCCCTTGCCTGCGTCCAGGCACTCCCACCAGAAGTTGAAATATCATGGAAACCGCAGAAACTGATCTTCACTACCACACTCCTCTCTCTGGGGGACAGTCCGCTCCACCCCAACACACACCCAGTACCCTGCTCTGAAACCTAATGGCAGAGGCAACACCCATCGTTCTTAAGGGCCCCATTGGTGCAAAGGCCCTGTCCCGGGTGGCTGTGGGTCATGGTTAGGCGGGAACTGGGAAATCCTTCACCACGAGGTTGACAAACAGAAATCTGCCACGTGAGTGTTGGAGCTATAGATGCACCCTGCATGGGATAAAAACCCCCGTGTGTCCGGCACATGCTACAGGGGCGGGGAGCTCCCCAGCTTGTCAGGAGAGACCCCCACAGGCAGCAGAGCTCTCCCTAGGGGACAGAGATGCTATCCGTGCTGAAGGTTGAAATTTCCACCTGGTACCAGCCACACTCCACACATATCGGGAGCCCCCATAGAGTAACCTGAAGGAAGCAAAGGGTTTCCTGGAGAATTGCAAAATTAAAAAAAGCATTCCAGTCTCACCCCGTGTCTCCAAGCCCCCATTAGAGAGCAAAGGGGATATGAACATCAGCTCTGGACTGGACACACTGGCAACGGGCTTCCAATCCTGACTCTACACTTACAGTCCAAGCCAGGCCCTCAGAGACACCGTTTTCTCATCTGAGAAATGGGGATGGACCTCAGACTAACTTCATTCGCAAAGTCTTGGCCAGGATTAAATGAAACTGGGCAAAGGGACACGCTGCACATATAGGGAGAGCTCAATAGACGCACCTTCTTTGTCTAATGAAAATAGACAAAGACAAATTTTCATTAAGCCTTGAGTTTCTGCTAAATTTACCACCATCTCCCTGTGTGACCTTGAGCAAGTTCTTACCCTGCTCGGGGTCTCAGGTTTCCCCATCTGAAGAGCCCAGATGATTTCCTGGAGGCTTTTCCTGCTTCACCATTTCTGGTTACAGAAAGTTCTGTCTCTTGAACTCCGGGGTTTCTCTGCCGCAATGATTAGGTTCACTCACTTCCCAGGAGCATCAGCCGGAAAGGTCATAAGGTTAACTTGATCTGTGACTCCCAAATGAGATGGAGTCCACACTCCTCCTCCATGAAACCCCCCTCCCCACCCCATCCACGACACCACCATCACCAAAAAGGACAGTGTGGCGTGCTGGCCCCTGTTCCACCTGTAACCCATGAGATACAACCAGTGCCTCCACTGTACATATGAGGAATCCAGGAAACTGAGGCACAGAGAAGGTAAGCCACTTGCCCAGAATCACACAGCTCAAAAGTGGCCCACCTGGGATTTGCACCCAGGCGATCGGGGGTTCAAGCCCAACACCCCCCTCAACCCAAAGATGGGACAAGTGGTGGAATGTCCTGCATTCCACAATCGCTTCGACAACCTGATGTCAGGTGATGTGTGGGTGAACTGAGACCCACAGACATAGAAGCTGCCCCTTCTTGGCAAATGCCTTGGACTGGCCTTGTGGAAACACAGCTTGGCCCAGGGAAACCCAGACCACCTCCTCCAGCCTGTTGGTTTAAAGAAGATATTCATTTATCTCAGCTGCAGTGCTTGCACGTGCTCTGATGAGCTGAAAAGGCAGAATAAGGAGGCTGCATCACGTCCTGTCGGAGATAATTAGAGGTAACATCACTTTTAAGGAAACAAGCCTGTGGCCAATTGTTTAAGATTGATTAAGTTGGTGGCCCACACCGAGCAACGGCAGTCTGCCCCCATCACAGTGCCAGTGCGCTATGCTGATGTGACCTCCACCAGGGGCCACCAAAAAGCTGAGCTGGGACGTCAGGGTGCATGGCTGGCAAGTCCGCAGCTCACATTGTCCCGCCCCAGGGAGCTGCTTTTTAATGGGGACTTGGGGGTGGATGTGTGGGAGGGAGTGCCTAGCCCCTTGAGGCTGGACAAGGGCAGGTGTCAGTGCTAGTGTAGACATTGTTTCATTGAGCACCTGCTATGTGCTATGAGGCTGTGTAGCCTGAAAGTGTGTCGCAGACAGGAAGGGCCATGTGTGCAAAAGCCCTGAGGCAGAGGCAGGCCTGGCACATTGAGGCCAGGCAGCAAGTTCGGCCTGGAGCGAGCATGCTCAGGAGGACCTGGCTCTTGATGAGGCCTTCAAAACACTGTCATGAGCCACGGGCGTGTCCTGAACATTTTTTCTGTACCAGGTTTCGGGCTCCAGCTGTCCTGTGGGGAGGGCACTGAGATAGATCACAGATCATAGATGAAGAGTCTGACGGTCAGAGAGATGAAGTCATTGCCAAGTTCCCATTGGTAGTAAATACATGACAGAGTGGGATTTCTTTTCTCCCTCCCTCCCTTTCTTTCTTTCTTTCTTCCTTTCTTTCTTTCTTTCTTTCTTCCTTCCTTTCTTTCTTTCTTTCTTCCTTTCTTCTTTTAAGATTCTATTTATTTGAGAGAGAAAGAGTACGAGCAGGGAAGGGTTAGAGGGAGAGGGAGAAGCAGACTCCCTGTTGAGCAGGGAGCCCTGGGATCATCACCTGAGCCGAAGGCAGACACTTAACTGGTTGAGCCACCCAGGGTCCCCTGGAATTCCTTTTCTAACGTGACCATTCCATGACCCAAATCCATCTGCCCCAAACCATAGCTTCCCAGAAGCTCAGGTGACCTTGAAAAGCTATCAGATTCACCGTATTCTTTGTACATAATGAGAAACACAGCCCAGAGAAGGAGGCCAAGCACACACGGGCCCGCTAAGAATCCAGAGATAAATATATCCTTGGGTCGAACACCAACGCGCCATTATGAGACACCCACAATGAGCAGAACCCACAGTGGGGGACTGCTAAGGCAGGGCCAATACACAGGTTTTCTGTGACCTAGTGGGCATTATCCATCCCCCAGAGCTATGCTAAAAGAGTATTTCCAAACCGTTTTGGGTACACATACTTTCTGGGATGCCCTTTGGAAACTCATGGTTCCAGTCACTTGAGTTTGTAAAATACTGCTTCCTCAACCGCCTTTGGAAAGTCACAGGGCACATTAATCATATCAAGGTTCTGATAAGTCCTGCTGCAAAGATACCTACTTATGTTTCCTTAGCCTGTCCTTCCCAAAGTTCATATGAGCACCAAATCCTTACAGTTATCGCCAGAATGGGGATCTCCCAGGAGTGCTGGTGGGAAATACTGGTCTTGGTACAGAGAAGCTAAGATTTTCTCTGACCTTGGTGAAAATGAATACATTTTGGGGGGTGGGTGAAATAAGCAAGTGATGGAAAAATACTTAAAGAACGACGCAGCTATTTCATGCAACAAAACGAAGACCCAGAACTTCATGGTGGCTGTCTTCAAATCCCTGGGAGTCTCCCAAGGTGCACGGGGAGATCTCCTCTCTAGGTCCAGAGAGCAGAGTTAGGACCAATCAGTGGACACTAGTGTAGGAAAGCAGTTGGTGCTTTTCACAGGAGACCCACTGGCCTGCTAGAGAGTGAGTTCCCCATCACCAAAAGTATACAAGTAGCCTCTGAAAGACTAGTGGATGAGGATGGCCAGAGAACAAATCTCCTCTACAGTTGCAGAGTTTCCAGGGTGAAGAAATGCAACCTAGGCCAGTCTGGGCTCCTTTCCCCTCCTCTATCAAGACTGGGCAAAAAGAAACCAGGCATGTCACATCCATCTGACATTAGGAAAATTCTTATAAATAAAATAGTTCCTATAAAAGCTGTATGAGCTCTCTCCAGTCCATCTCATCTCGATGGTAATAAAACCAAGCCCATAACTCCAGCGTCGTCTTGCCATCTACAAGAGGAAACGCTTATTTTAAGAAGTATAAAAAGAAAAGTAATTTACAGTCTATTAACATTTTAAAAAGTGTGTTAGCGAGAAGGGGGAATACATTACTGGCTCGACAAGGGGATCTGGAGAGATGAGCAAAGTGGAATCATATGAATTTCCCCTGGTCTTCATTTTAACCTGGAGATGCACAGACTTGTCCTGAATCTTCTAGCAGCCCCCCTTTCCCAAAGAAGATGGTCTGATCAACTGAGAAAGGCAGGCAGGAAAGGGTCTAGGTCAATGGGTGTGGTGGATAGGCTGCCGCATGGGTCTGGAAGTCAGGTCTGGGTTCCCGGTTGCTCTGTAAGCTGCCCAGGTTCTGGGAGCCTTGGGCAAGTTGTCTGCTCTGTGGACAGTAATAAATCCCCGGGTCCTCTTGTTTCTTACACGGTGTAAAAGCCTTAGCTTTCAAGCAAGAGTTGCGAGGGCAGCTGAAGGGGCGGTCAGTGACCCTATCGGGTGCCTGGTGCATGATAGCCCCCACCACTGAGCCGGGCCTCCTTGCCCCGTGGCTGGGTCCTCCCTGTGCATTCCCAGAACTGAGCTAGTCCCCGGGCTGGGAGCTGAGTGGGAAGGGGATGGATTTCTAACTACGAATCAAGGGAAGTACATGGAAACAATTATAGAAGGATAGACTCGAAGGAAAAACAAACCATTCCTTCCGAGGAACGCAGCCACGCAGGACTAGCCAGAGGGAGGAACTGGGGCCTTGGGGAGGATGCCAGCAGCTGGACAGAGGCAGCAACAAGGGGCACCCTGCGACGTGGGCAGGCTCCACGTGACTGTCACTTGCAGGCCAGGGCAAGGGCTGAGCCATGACTTGGACCGTCCCTCGCCACGACATCACACATGAGCCCTTTTTTTCAATGCATCACACACACACACACACACACACACACACACACACACACACCACCATATATACGTACACAGACACAGGCCAGCACAATGTCACACAGAGAAAACACAATCACCCACGTGTGCACATACACCTCTATGTTCTGCACACATGGGCCGATGCAATCACATGCGCACACATACACATTCACACACACACTCACACACACACACCTTGTAGAACACATGCTGTCACCATCCCATGCACACGCACATGCACACGGCCTTAGACACATGCCCACACAACCACCCACGTCAGCTTCTTATACCCATGTGTTGACACAACCATGCGTGTGCAAACATGCCACACCTCACACGTTCTCATGTGTGTTGGCACAATTGCCCATTTGTACATACACATGTGTGTGCATACATCACGTACACACCCATGCGTGTGTGATTATACCATTCGTGCTCAACACTCATGTGCACACATGGTTGGTACCCCCACACCCTAACACGTGTTCCACACACACAGCCACACACCCAGCACGCATATATGCCACACACGCCCACCCGTGTACCCTCATCAGGAACCCTTCCCCTCCAGGGGCCGACACCATACATCACAAGTGCACACACGCGTGTGCTCCCAGGAAAGTGTCCGTGGGGCACAAGCACAGGGCGCCAGGCCGCTGGACAGATGCCTCTCACATCTCAGCTGCCTCCCTGCTCCAGCCTGTGTTTGTGCAGCTGTTCTCTCCCCCTCCCAAGTCTGGGGAGGGGGCAGGAAGCGCAACCTCAGGGAGAGGGCAGGCCACTGCCGGCCCTAATCAAGAATTTCACACCCCCAACGGGCCCCGGGCCCCGGTTTCTCTGCAAAACCCCCACATCCAGCTGCATAGAAGCCCAAAGCTGGCTTTGTTCACAGGCTGCTGGGGACCGTAGGGGCCCCAGGCCCACCAGAGGCCCAGGCCCCACACTTGCCCATTGCCTGAGCCCTGCTCCCTACAGCTGGTAGCCCCACCAAGGGCCAGCAGGCACCAAATGGGCCGACACGGCCCTCCTCTGCCCATTGCCCTGACCCGGGCTTAGCAGGTCAGGGAGGGGCTGTGGACCCCAGCAGGCTGGGGCTCCAGGTGAGGCTGAGCATGGCAGCGGTTTTAAGATTTGAACCTGGAGAGACCCACGGTCAGAACTCCATGCCAGCCCTGCCTCCCATAATTTTTCCTGCCCACCATCCTCAAAAACAGCCCCAGTCCCACCTCTGGCCAAGCTGTTTTCCCCACCACCCATCTCAAATGCCTTTCCTCTCTTCTTGGCCCAAATGGCTATTCCCTACCACCACTCAAGACCAATGCAGAAGCCTCCTCCTCCAGGAAGCCCTCCCTGACTTCCTCTATGCTTCCCTGGGGTGAAGTGGGCAGCTCCCTCTGTGCCCTTGCTCTCCCCTCCCCCTGCTGCCTGCGCTTCCTCCAGTTCTGCCCTTCTGGCCCCACGCTGTCGACTTCTTGCTTTACTTGTGTCCTGGACTATGAGGTGCCAGGGGCAGGGGCTGGGCTTCCATTGCTTTAGCAAGCTCCGAACTGGCACAAGGCCTGGGACATTGTAGATGTCTGTAGAAAGAAGGCGGGATTACCCAGCGGACAGGTATGATGAAGTTCGGCATTGGGGCCTCACATCCACGGGCCTTGTGGAATGAATTAGATCCCTGATCTTAATTTAAGAGTTAAATAATACCACACATATATTACAAAAGTTAGGTAAATTTCCCCTTCCCTCCTGTCATTACCTAGAAAGCTGCCAACTTCTAGATTGTAATTATGTACATGAATAATGAAATTAGCATATCTATCAGCTCACTCCCTGCTCATTACATACCGGGAAGAGCCATGTGTTCCGATTCCAAATCACCCACCTCTGGAGGCTGCCGGGCTCCTGGCTCAGGAACGGCCGCTGGGGGGGGGGGCTGTGGGCCCCTTCCCTATACATCCGCAACCTGGGGTTTCTGGGAGACCGCTATAGACCCTCCTGGCTGGGGAGTTCATGTCTGATCAGGCTTTCAGTACAATCTGATGGGTGGATGGGAACCACCCATGGCAAGGCAGTTGGCATTGTGCAATGGTGATTGGAAGTGGAGGATCTGAGTCCTGGGTCCACTCCACACCACTGGGGACCAGGGGACAAGCCTCCCTGGGGCCTCTTCTCCCAGCAGTGACACCTGTGAAGTGGGGATGGCCATGCATGTCTGCTCAGAAGAAAGTGTCTGTATGCAAACATGCTTGGTTCAAGTTCCGGCTTCACCGCTCACCCACTACATGACTTCTCTCTGACCCTCAGTTTCTCCATTTATAGAATAGGAATAATAGGGCAAGCATAAGGATCCAAGGATGTTGCATTGTATCCAGCACATAATAAACGCTCAATAAACACAAGTTATTGCGGTTGTCATTATTAAGATCGGTGATCAGCCCAGGTCCAAGCCGAGTTCCCTCCATCGTGGACTGAATGTTTGTGTGTCCCCCTACCAGCCAGAAATCATATGATGCCCCCCTCACCCACCCAATGTGATGGTATGAGGAGGTTAGGCCTTTGGGATTACTGTCCTTATAAGACTCAGGAGAGACCTTGCTTCCTCTCTCAGCTCTCTGCCGCATGGCGATACTAGAAATTGGTGATCGGTGACCCAGGAGAAGGTTCTACCCAGAACTTGACTTTGTTGGCGCCCTGACCTCAGATGTCCAGCTTCCAGAATGCTGAGAAATGCTTTCGTGTTTATAAGCCACCCAGTCTGCTGTATCGTTACACAAGCCCTGGGCTGGCGAAGACACTCTCCTCATATAGCTTCTTGTCCCAAAATGGGAACAGAAATGAAACCAAGAATTCAGCACTCAGGTCTGCCTGGCCTTCTTCCTGGGCACCCCAACTCCTGGATGTCCCCAGAATTCTATTGGAATGCCAAATTCTGGACTCTCTCTACCCACCGTCGCCCATACTGCCCTCCACGTGGAACCGAAGTCACGGTCAGTTGGATGGGTGAGGTCTGGCCTAGTGCTTGTATGGTGCTCATTTGCTCACATGTACTCACTCCCTGGACCCTTGACCCAGGGCTCACTGTGGGCAGTGTAGGAAGCGATGGGGAGCCAGCACACACTTGAGAGCGGAGGAGGACTAGATTCACAGTTGGGCTGTGCAAACTATAAACGGCATGTTGATCTGAGGGCCTTGGTCTGAATGCCTCTAACCCCACAGACAAGGACCCGGGGCCCCAGGTTGCACCCTGGCATTGTCTGCCTAGTGCTGTGGGGCTGGCTGGCTTCTCCCCAAGTCCACTAGAGCCCTGAATTGGCCGGACACCTTTGCAAGCATCACAGTTGCCCCTGGGGGTACTGAGATGATCAAAGCCTTCTCCTAGGGCTCACCATCTAGAGTTTTGCCACCATGAACTGAGATTTTCTGTCCAGTGACGCTGAGCTGAGCCACACTGTTGCTCATTTCACAGATTGGGGATGGGAAGGGTAATCCCAGGGTCATGGCAAGAGTCCATGGAAGCTTCTAGCTGAGACCCACAAGGCTGGGCATCATTAAAAGGAGAGGCTACACATTACTTATAATTTTACCACCTCTGTCTTTTGTTTGGTTTTGTTTTTCTTTTTTTTTTTTTTCCACCTCCGTCTTCCCCCCACCTCTCCTTGGTCCCTGCAGGACACAGGCCACATAGTAGGTACATGTTGGGAATAATACCATCATAATAATGGGAGCCAGCAAACTGAACATCTACTCTACGCCCTGGGCATTTCACATATGTTCCCTCATTTAATCCTTGCAACGCGCTTAGCTCAGTGCCCGGCCCATGGAAAGAGCTCAATAAATATCTGTTCCTACAGGAATAAGTTAAAAAACAACCAAAACAGAAGCAAATATCTTGACTTCAACACCATGCTAGGATTATTCAGACAGAACTGCGATCAAATCCTTGCTCTGCCACTTAGTAACTGTGTGACCTTGGCCAAGTTGCATCCCTTCTCGGAGACTTGAGTCTTCCCATCTGTAGAGTGGGCTGATGTGGGGACTCCACGAGGCTCTGTAGATAAAGCTCTTGGCACCGTGCCCAGGTCAGCCTGGAGCACAGACAGAAGGCTTTTGTTATTGCTTTTGTTGTTCTAGATGCTGTTGTTTCCAGCTGTCCACTCAGCGAGCAGTCATGGGTTAGGAAATTAGAGACCAGAGGTCACACATGCGTGGTCAGGAGGCCTCATCCGACTCCCAGATGTGTTTCGTTTGGCTAACGTCATGCTTCATCCATTTTTTTAAATTGAATTAGTTGCCAACATCTAAAGATTGGGAGATTTCACAGAGTTTTGGTCTCTCTTGGAACTTCAGAAGTTTGAGCCAGATCAGAATGACCTTCATCCGGAACCAAGGTCAGCTGGAGCCGAGAAGCATCCACTCTTCAGATGCAGCACAATGTCCCCAGACTGCCCCAGTCCCCACCCCTCCCTGTTGCCTCCCTCCTAGCAGACCGATTGCACTTACTGAGGTAGTGCCCTTGCTGCTGGGGGGAGGGGAGATTTTGCCTTCAAAAGTTCTGTTCTAGATTTTCTTTTCTGTGAGTTCCACAGAGAAAGGTCCAAGTCGCAGCATAAACCAAGAGGAGTTCAACCAGAATGAAAACATATACCTCACAGTGGTAACCTGGGATCTTCTCCCAACCTCATGGCCGGGGTCTGGAATGGAGTTCACACCTCCGCCAAAGCTTCATCTCCCTGTGGAAGCTGAAAGCCACCCTCCCACCTGTGCCCACTTGAGGCGCCCACAGAGAGCCCTGGAGCAGCCTCAGCCCTCTAAGAAGGAAGAGGGTGAACAGGGAGATCAGCTCCCCTTTGACTGGTCTGTGTCTCCTCTTCTTGGCTACAGTTGGTGACCAAGGAATGATCTAGATGCTGACAATGGCACCGTGTACCCAGGGCTCAGTTTTCAGACCGAGGTCGCACCGACAGACCATCCCATTTGGAAAGTTCTCCTGACATTCCTGAGCCCGGCTGCCTTGCCAAAGAAAACTCAAGCGAGGCTTGTCTTGGCACCGACTCAACCCCCAGCCTCAGCAGGAAAACCAAAAACATTTACACAGCTGGGCCGCGACGCCCGCTCCCCTCAAGAGTTTGTCAGGGCTCGGGCGGCTCAGCCGACTCGGGGGGCACCTCTGAAGGGGCCAGTGTTCCCGAGCACGGCCAGGCAGGGCCGGCCAGACAGAAAACACCACAGCCATCCCCGGGAGATGCGAGAGAAAGTGCTAGAAAATGAAGGCCAGCAGGGGCCTGGGGGTTGGGGTTGGGTCTGTCCGCAGAGTGTAGCCCCCAATTGCAAACACTTCTGCACAGGCCAGCCTAGCCAGCCTGCTACCCAACCTGTGCACGCTGACCAAGAAAAAGGTCCCAAGAAGGGGCCAATGCTAGGCTGGGCACCCAGGGCCCCCATGCTGATGGCTCGGAGGGACAGCCTCTTTGCCATTTCTCTGTATGCTCAATTCCCCTGTCACTTATCCTGGCTGCCTTTCCAGGGGGTTCTCTGATGCTCTCTGCAGCCTCTTCCCTGCCGGGCACCCTCAATGATGTCCGTCTGGCCTCCCGTTCTCATGACAAAGGATTATGGTGACAAAGTCCCAGAGCGTGCGGTTAAAAGCCGGAAGGCCAAACACGTTGATGAGCATGCTGGGATGGAAGGGTGGGGAGGAGAGCCAAATTACCCAAGATGCCCCTCTTGAATGCTCCACTTACCCTTCACCCCCCACACTCCCTCCCCAACCACCAAGAGATTGCTTTACTCGCCCCATGTTGGTGATCATCATTTCCCTTGGTTTTCTTTAGACCTGAAAACAACAACAATGGTTTAGTTTCACCTCTTCCTGGATTTTATAGAAATGAATTTTACAGAAATATAATAATGATGATATGAATTATCCATGGACAGACCCAAGCCCAGTCATAATAATTACTATTTTGTGTCTTGCTTTTTCCCTTCAATATTTTTTGGTGAGATTTCCTCTATATTGTCTCATATTTATTTTCACTGCTATGCAATATTCCATGGTGCGACCATATCACTGTTCCTTTATTTTACTACTGATGAATTTGGGGTCATTTCCAGTTTGGGGTTATTTTAAGACTATAAATAATCTTTTCTTCTGATGTCCCAGGGAATGGCACAGAGCAGATTTTGTAGTCACAAACAAGTTCTGTAATCAAACACAAGTTCAAGAAAAGCTATATTACACAAAACTGAAATTGCTTGTTTTCCTACAGGACTTGTCAGAACCTTTCATGTTTTAATGCCTTGATGTATCCTGTGACTCTTCACAAGCATTGCCCCTGTGCCAGGCCCAGATGAGGCAAAGGTGAATAAACGTGGCAGTGGCGGGGGGGGGGAAATATTAACCTTAAAATCTGGTTGTGGTTTCTACCTCTTCCCGAATTTCTGTGTAGGCTTGGGCAAGTCCCTTGCCCTCTCTGGGCTTCCATTTAGTCATGTGCAAAGTGCAAGGTGAGGAACTGTGGCTCCCTAAGAGGATCCCTGCTCTGACACTACAGTACTCATATATGGTTGTTTTCATCAGCCCAGAAGATTTGGGGAAGGGGAGGGCATTTGACCTGAGTCTTGAAGGTTTGGGCATTCCTGGCAGAGGGGAGGGGAGGAAGGACAGCATACACAGGAGTGCAATCTGTAATGCCTAGCACTAGTTTAAGGGAATATAAGGAAAACAGTAACATACAGAGGGTTCATGCAGCAGAATATAAAAGAAAAATGCTGGGGTGTCTGGGTGGCTCAGTTGTTTAAGCATCTGACTCTTGATTTACACTCACGTCATGATCTCAGGGTCCTAGGATCAAACCCCGCCACCAGTTCCCTGCACAGCGGGGAGTCTGCTTATCTCCCTCTCCCTCTGTGACTTTCTCTCTCTCTCTCTCTCTCTCTCAAATAAATAAATAAATATTTTTTAAAAGTAAAAATAAAGAAAGAAAAGACAAATGCTTATACATTCCAACCCTATTCCTATCTCTACCCCACCACAGGAACCACCAGAGGCAGGCAGAGACCTTATAACCTAGAGCACAATTCTCAACAGGGTGTGAAGTTTGCCCCTAGGGGACCAAAAAGTCTTAGTTATACATATGGTCCATACGCAGACATCTGAGATATCTGCAGTATGAAAACTTTGCAGGTGGAGGTGGGGGAAGGTAAGGTAAAACACCTAAAAATTTCCTTAGGAGGTTGATAATTTTTAAAAGGCTGATCTGTAGGTCCCCAACTCAAATGAGCACAGGAGTCAAGCCAGAAACTTAGGGAGTGAAGTAGGCGGTGGTGAAGGAGGCAATAAGGAGGGGTGGGGATTGTGGCAAAGTGGAATGCCCAGGCTTAAGTGAAATATAACCATTTTTGTCTTTCCAAATCATGCTCGAGGCCAAATCAAATGCTTCCACAGGCTGGATCAGCCCTGCTTTCCACCAGTTTGCAACCTCAAGTTTAAAGAAAGAACCAGACCAGGTCCAGCCTCTGTAGCCAATGCAGTGACAGCACACACTCCAGCTCGATGCCAATTGGCAGCCACCATGTGAGGTGTCCACCCACGACCCCCCAGCACACACACACACACACACACACACACACACACCACTCCAGGGGGTTCGTCAGGCATCCTCCCAGACAGGACCCAAAGCCGTGTCCCACAGAGGGCACACATGCGTATTATGGGGATTAGGGCTGCATGATGCATAATTAATGATACTGAATAAATATGCAGATTGGCAATCACCGATTGACTGCTAAGATCAGATTCTCCAACATGGGCTGATTGATTGACTGTCTGTAATTACCATACTCAGCACCGCTTTCTCCAGCCATGTGCAAACCCATTCCGGCAAGGGGGGCCCGTGGCCTCATCAGTACTGAGAGACACAGACCTTGCGTTGGAAACTTTACTCATTGTTCCATGTGAGGAGTCTTTGGCCCATGGGCTCTTCTCACCAATGGGAACCAGGTATTTTGCAATCACCTAGGGAAGTGTAATTACTGCCATTTTGCCTATACAGGAAGATCAGTGCTGAGAGGGTGTTTTGCTAAGGGACGCACAGCTCCTAGGGGGATCCCGAGTTCCAGATCAATCTACTGATTCCAGCATCTAGCCTTTTCCTTTTCTGACAAGCTCCTGACCTCCTGCAGCTGATGGTTCAACAGGGGAGAAAAGGGATTTACTCCCCCGTTCATCCAATTATCTGTTGAACTGTCTGTGCAGGAAGTCCCCACATCCTGTGGGGGGCGCCTCTTTACTTATCCAGGTGCCCCTCAGGACTCCTTAACTCCTCTCTCTCTCTCTCTCTCTCTCTCTCTCTCCAGGCTTCTCCTCCTCCAGCCTTTCCTTGTTGTTGGGGCTTCCTTACAACATGGCAGCTCAGTTCCCAAAGCAAGAGTTCCATGAGACCCGGGTGCAGGCTCCCTAACTTTATGACCTAGCTCCAAAATTTCCAGAACGCTGCTTTCCAAACTTTTTACGGGCATGTTGTAAGTCCAGCCTGGAATCAAGAGGCACATGGATCCCATCTCATGATGGCAGAATTTACCAGGACCTTTGGCCCACCACCCGACCTCCCCTCTTAAAAAATACCTGTGAGAACAAGATGGAAGGGCTTAGCTCCATGCCAAACCCCTAGAGATTCTGCACATGTGAATCGAATCATGTTGTCACTACCCCCAAGTTGTGATCACTTCTAATGCCCTCACCAAGCTTTCTAAGGCCCATGACGTCAGACACAGCCTGTCCTACCACTAGCTCTGCCCCAGAAGCCCTGTGCTCCAGTCTGTTTTATTCCTACAACATACCTCTGCTCCTCTTGTCCCAGGGCCTTAGCACACATAATTTCCTCTGCCTGGGATGCTCTTTTGCCCATCTCAATCTGGTTACCTCCTCATCATGAAGCATCTCCTCCTCCAGGAAGGCCTCCCTGACTGCCAGAGCAAATCTGTTCCTTTGTTAAATGTTCTCTTTCCACTAGCCCCTTAAAGCATGGATCACAGTTTAGAATTGTGCAATTATGTCATGATTGAATTATAATCCTGTCTCCCTGAAGACTCAGAGTGTCGTGTTCCTGCCATGTCCCCTCCTGCTGAGCACACAGCCTGGCACCAAACCTCCATAAATGTTTGGAGGGAGGGACGCCTGGGTGGCTCAGTTGGTTAAGCAGCTGCCTTCGGCTTAGGTCATGATCCCAGCGTCCTGGGATCGAGTCCCACATCGGGCTCCTTGTTCTGTGGGGAGCCTGCTTCTCCCTCTGCCTCTGCCTGCCACTCTGTCTGCCTGTGCTCTCTCTCTCTCTCTCTTTCTGACAAATAAATAAATAAAAATCTTTAAAAAAAAAAAATGTTTGGAGGGAAAGAAGTGGGGAGGGAAGACCAAAGCAGCGGGGTTTGCCATCGTGCCACCGTCACCAACACTGCCCCCAGCAACAGCAGCCACAGGCTCTGCCCTCAACTTGCGCCAGCACTCGGAGGACCTCACCCAGACATCCTGGACCCCCCAATCTCCAGACGGCCCTCCCAATGCTACTACCCAACCCACACACTCCCGTTGGGGGCACATCTGCCTACAGCTCAATGTGGATCCATGAAAGGCCGCAGCCACTGGGTGGGAGCTGTTTCATTTCAGTGGGGACAGCTACTGGTGGGTCCACCTGCTCTGCGAGCAGCTGGGAACATGGGGGCTAAGTCTGAAAGAAGCCTGAGGGTCCGGTGACCCCTCAGACCCTGGGTCCCTCTCCACCACCACCGTCCCTGACCTCAGGAGCCCAGATGCCTTAGAAGAAAGCCTTGTTTACCTTATTTGGGCAGCAAGCAGTCTTGCGCTCTGTGCAGCTTCGGGAGCTCTGAGCACGGCCTAAGGCACACAAAAGCTCTCCATATGACAGTCAGGAGATTGCACGTGACAAATCCACCATCTAAAAGGTGCCTGCTATCTTCCAGCTCCCGACCACCTGCCTCGAGGGCGGTAGCACATGGAGAAGCCCACGTTACAAATGAGGAAACTGAGGTCCAGGCAGGGGAGGTGACCTACCCTAAGTCATCCAGTGGTAGGTCACCAAGCCGGAGGATGGACTGTGGTGTCCACCCACATGGTCAAGAGCCTTTCAGGGCCAGGGGAGGGGCAATGACCCAGCGTCATTATGAGTTAGGGATGGGAACAACAATGACAGGAAAAGCAGTGCCCCCCCAAATCACACTCACACACTCGTGCATGTATGTACACGCTGTACCCAGCCCCACACACTTATAGGCTCGCCTTCACTTGTCCGATCTGCACACAAACACACACACTCACATGCTCAGGCATGCATTTGCACACCCTCTGACACACCCAGCACTCAGACACACTCATGTCTGCACACAAAGCTACATTGGACCCACAGCTCCACACATGCCCCCACGTATATGTTCACACACATTCACACCGCATTCACTTCCCATCCTACATTCACATTCACACAGAATGGGGCTTCCAGAAGCATCCTCTGAGTCAGAGCCTCCCGGGACTCAGGGACCTGGGGTGCCCAGCACACGAAGTGGTGGCCAACAGCATCCCACAGGGAGGGTGGATGTGATAACTGACCATGCCCCAGGAGCCAGGAAGGATGCCCTCCTGGCCCCCCAGCCTCACATCTGGGTAATGGGCACATAGAGAATGAACCTCTGCCTTCCTCCCCCAACTACACTAGCTCCTCCCTTGCCTTCTCTGGTCCTCCAAGCAGACAGCATAGGTCCGGCCAAGGTGCTCAGGCTCCAGAGCTAGCCCCAGCCTGGGTCCCCCGTGTCCTCAGGCAAGTTCCTCACCACCTCGAAGAACCCATCTCAACGGGCTGAGTCCAAATAAGATGATTCACTTAAGGCACTTGGCATTTGTCTGCCGCAAAGCTCTGAATAAATGTCAGCTCTTAGGGTTAGTGATTCCTGATTATTATGGGTATTATTATTTGGGAAGATGGCTGCTGTTTTGCAGTGTGGGTTGTGGAAGTGTGGCAGGCAGCTGCTCTGGAGAGCGAGCTTTGGATGGGGAAGAAGCCAGAGTAACCAGAGAATTTGGAGATCAGGGACCATTTAGCCATGAAGCAGCCTCATGACACCCCAGGGATACCCGAGGGCCGTATCATGTCACCGAGGAGCGGTCATGCCAGGCTCCTTTCCACTCCCTCCCCTGAAGCCCGCTTCAACATCTCTGCCCTTGCAAGAGAAGTGAGAGCCCACATGCCCCCAAAAGTGAGCCTTGCCTGATTCCAACAGGTTGCAAAGCAGAAATAAATAGAAACATTGCCGAGAGCCTCTGCTGCCTCAGACGATTTCCTTGGGTTGTCCTTCAACTATGTAGAATAGGAAAGGGACAGAAGACACGATTAAAGCAATGTATGATTCACCATAAATAATAAATCAATAACCATCAGTGATTCGCCCATCTCTCTTCAACTGGGTTTAAAACAAAAAATTAAATATAGAACAAAGGGAGCTCTAAAGGAAATACGAGAAACAGCAGGAGAGAGATTTTCCTGCTGTCTCTTGCCTTTAAAAAAAAAAAAAAAACCCTCCAAGGGAATCATCTTGGCTGAGGGGGAGGGCTGGGTGGCTCTGTGGGGGGTCATCATCTAGGCATGCCACCTGAATAAGTGCTCCCCCCAACTCCCCAAACCATAGTTTTTGCCCTGCACAACAAAGGAGGACACCACCCAGAGCAGGGGCTGAGGGCTGGGATGGGCAAACCAGAGTTCGGGCACATCGGACTGGACTCCACGCTCTGCAATGTTCCTGGCCATGGGGCTTTGGGGCACTCCAGGGTCCCCATCTACAAAACAGGGGAAAATGTCCATTCTTCTGGGGTCATTGGGACAACGAAATGAGATCTAATAGAAAGGTCTGGAACCATGGAGACAACTAGTGAGCTCATCCAGGTCACATGGCATTCTGGGCCTGAAAATATGCCACTATTTTTTTATCAAAGCGGGGCCTAGGGTAGGCATCTCCTTGGTGGGTCCTACCACTTTCCATGGCCTTCCACGTGCCCCAGAGTTCACCTGCTAACCCCCAAAGGGTGAACACCCAGCCTGTCTCACTGTGTTCTTGCTGGCATTTTGCTGAATGTCTACTATGTGCCAGGTGAGGCTTCCATCTGCCTCCTGGCCTCTGGGGTTTTCTCTCACACAAGATAGCAGAGGAAGGCTGGGCAGTGAAGGGGAAGGACAAGGTGCACCAGATATCTGGCTCCTCAGCCATACCACTGGCCTGGAGACCACTTCTCCGTCTATGGCTTCCAGGACTGCCCCTGGTCAGCAGCCTCCAATCTCCAGTTCTGGATGCCCAACAGCCCACTGACTTGTCCACAGGCCTGGTCTGCCACTCCCAAATGTTTCCCCTCCCTAGAGCCATGCCCTTGACCAAGTGACCTCACAATGCCCTCTCCCTGATTCTGGGGTCAGCTCCTTGCTTTGGCTGACGGGACACTGATAACGTGTTGCACACAGTGTCTTTAAAACACACGTGTGACAGGGCTTTCTCTTGATTTCACATCCCCATCAAGGCCATGAATGCACACTTGGGCTAGCCTGCTGGAGGACAGGATGTGTGGAACTGAGCCAAGGTCCCCAGTCGGGCCGGATGATGCCCACCCACTGTAGGACATTGAGCAAGCCCAGCCAAGATCAGCCGAACCCAGCCCAGGATAGCCAAATCCCTTGGGCACATGAGCTTGTCAATGTTGATCACAGACGCCCACTGAGACTTAGGGGCTGCTTGTTACGCAGCGTTAATGTGGTCATAAATAACTGATATACTCGCCAACTCCTTGGACTTGACATGTGCCCACCCTAGACTCACTTTCTTTGTCCCCCAACTGCTCCCTGAAACCCCCTCTCACCTAATGCTCTTCCCTTCTACCCAGCAGCCCATGTCAGAAATTTGGCCATTACCCTCAACTTTTCCCTCTCCATAACCCTCCCACGTACAGGTGCTGCACCATAAATTCCACCCCTGAACTTCTCTAGATGTGGACTAATCTCTTCTGAACACCTGGCACTCACACTCAGATAATTTCCATAGCCATCCTCCTCTGACTACTCTCCCCCATCCAGACCTATGTATCCCTCCAGCACCACCACCACCACACCCCACCCCAACCACCGGAAGAATTTTCTAAAAGGGAATCTACTGAAAACCATCCACCAACCACCAGAAATGCACTCCCCCCTGGCTTGCCTCCCCAGACTCAGACTCTTAGTCTACACCCTTAAGGATCTTTCCCCTCCAGCACACAAAATCACTACACCTTTCTCTTCAAACACTATCCTCTTTCATGATTCTGTGCCTTTGCCTATGCTGGTCCCACTGCCAAAAATGCTTTTTCCCACCTCTCTCATGTTGGTAATTTCTATAGAACTCCTTCATAAATGATCACAAGCACCACCTCCTCCAGAAAGTGCAAGCTGCCCCAGGAAGAGGTGCAGCAGCCCAGCTGAGAGCGCCCCCTTCTGTGAGTGGGAGATAATTCACCCTCTTCCTGGAACCCAGGGAAAGCTTGGTCTGGGACTTTGACCCTTGATTTCCACTGGTCTGCTACAGAAAGCACATGGCCCGGGAGGACTGGTCTTAAATCCTGGCTTGTCCTCTCCCTAGCTAGAACTTGAATTCTCTGGGTCTCAGCAGTCACCAGATTTTCCAGTAGAATGTGGGAACCGAAGACTCATCCAGCCTTGTGTGGAATACAAGGGCTCGTTGGATCTTCCCTTGATCCCATTGTGCAGAGGAGAAAACTGAGGGTTCAGGAGGCCAAATGATTCACCCAAGGCCATATGACTTGGATGTAGACAGACATAGAATTAGAGATGCGCTCCCAAGGGGTCTTCAGAGCCGACAGGGAGGAGCCCCAGACACTTCTCTTCTACCCCAACAAGGTCCCCTTCCCCCACCTCTGTCTTCCCCAACTTGCTCGCCTCCTGTTTCATCCCAGCAGTGCCCCTGACCCTTGTCCCTGGGGTCAGCATTAGATTACAGACAAAGCTCCACCGGGTGGGCGGGGGAGGCCCTGCCCCCACCCTTGACCTCTGCCAAGGGATGAATGGGGTCAGCGTGAGGCAGAGACAAGGCTGCCCAACGAGGGAGGAGATGAGAACATGAAAGACATTCTGGGGTGCTGGGGTCAGAGTTGGGAGTCAGTGGGAGATGGTGAGATGGTCTAGTCACAAATGGGAAACCAGCCAGCCTGGCATCTATCTGACTCTCAGTGGCCATTCCCAGTAGAGCCCCTGACCTCCAGACTCCTGATCCAGTGCTCCTCTGAGCACTAAGCTGTGCACATACCCCCGCCCTCAGTTGGAATTCCACCTTTCCCTTATCCCGTCTACAATCCAGAAAGACCGGCAATCTGGGCACACCTAGACCCTGTTTACGTGGGAGAAACTGAGGCCCCTGGTGCTGCACTGCCATGCCCACAGACAGACAGTGGAGGGACTGGAATTCAGGTCCATCCTCGCACCTAAGTCAGGGTAGACACAGGCACTCCTGGATCCTGGTGTGCTGAGGGGGAACTTGGCACACAATTAAGACATTGGTGTCTACTGTGTGCATGGGTTACAAGGTGAGCAAGACAGGTGTGGGCCCACCTGTTCAGGGCTCACAACTAGAGGTGGGAGACACCACAAGTAAGTCAGTGCAGTAGGCCAGGCAGTGATGGGGGGACCCAGGCACGTGGGGGCCGGAGAAGGGCAATATTCCTTTAGGCGGCAGCCCATGGGGCATGGCTGGGCCCATTCCACAGATGGGGAAAAGCAGCTCCCATCTGGGAGGGCCACTGGGCCCCGAGCTTGGCTCCCTTTTCCACTGTCTTCCTGCCCTCCCTATTCCCAGGACCATCCTCGACTTGGATTCTTTATGTCCTGAAGGCTGTCCCGGTGGACAGAGGGCAGAGGCCTGGCAGGGCCACAGCAGGCCATCAGCATCAACCACGGTCCCCAGGAGTCTTGAGATTTGGGAGAGGGCTTGAACCCAGTCCCCTGGGATGATGGGAGACCCCGAGTGCCACGATGTCCTGGGACAGGGCTGTCATTCATGGTGAGCGTGCACCTACTCACACGTGCATGTGAACACACACACACACACACACACACACCCAATCTCATTGGTCTTGGAAGCAGCTCATCTGTAGCTGCTGGAGGTTAGGACAGACCCAAAGCGAATCCAGAAATCAAACTTCTCTTAAAGGCACTTGCAACACACTCCTATGGGGAGAGAGCTCCTTCCATTTCATGGGCCATGAAAGATGCCAGTCGTTGACAAGATCACACATTTTATTCTGAAAACTTAGCACGTTCTTGCGCAGTCAGCTCTCTGTCCACCCGTTCCTCTCCCTCCTCGGCATCCCCTGGAGAAGTCTCTGAGACCACTGTCATGCTCACACTTTGCAAAGCGGGGACTGAGGGCTGGGCTGAGGGAGGGGACCTGCCCAAGGTCACCCAGCTGGAAGGGAGTCTGGCCAGCACCAGCAGACTGAGGCCAGGCCCCCCTCCCGTTGGACCTGTGGAAAATGAGCTCAGGGTCTTTTCTACTTTTCTTTTCTCTCTTGGCTTTATTTGCTCTTCTGTCATTGTTCCTCGGTGTATTTTTATTTTCTCCTTCAGTCCTTCCTCTGCTCACGCCCTCTCCTGTGATTCTCCTCTTCCTCTCCCTCACCTTCCCTCTCTGTCATCTGTCTGCCTTTCTCCATTTCTCTACCTCCTAGCCCCTTCCACTCTCCTCCGTCTCCTCACCTCTCTCCCTGTCCTCCCTTTGTCTCCTGAGACCCCCTGCTCTCTCTTACAGACCTGCCCACCCCTCCCCACCCTCTGCAGAGGCTTTGCAGCAGAGGGGCCTGAAGGGGCCAGGAAGGCAGCCAGGAAGCCCCCTCCCCACCAAGACCACCAGGTGGTATATCTGTGGCCACAAAGGAGCCCTCCACGCCAAAGGAAAGAGCAGCTTGATGGAAGGCGGCTTGGGGCTGGGCGGACATGAGCCCTGATTAAAGAATGTGCTTTCCGCAGCCTGGTTTGCATTACCTCCGGCCAGGCCGGCTCCAGGCTGACAGCTGGACACACTTTTCCAGGGTGCAGGGAAGGGAGTTGGACCGTCTGGGCGCACACATGCGTGGGCTCCGTCCCGGACAGCCCGGTAATGGCTTTCGCATGGAGGAGGAAACAAACTTCTCCAACCTCAAGCACCGATTTTCCTGTCAAAAGATTTTGGATTCAAAAAAAAAAAAAAAAAAAATTATAATCACAAAGAAAAGGGCTTTGCAGTTTGCACAAAAGAGCCAAGCTGTGTGAAGTCAGACTCTGAAATGGAACCAGAATCCCGAGACAATGGGCCAGGAAGAAAGAGGAGGGGAGAGGAACCAGGGCGTCTGTCCCAGGCCCCAGAAGGACAGAGGGGGATCCCTTGCCTGAAGGAGCAGCTCAGGCTGGCCATGCCTTCAGTACCCCCTCCCACTGCCACCCCCTCCGTCTGTGCACCCCCTCCTCCGCAGGTGGGAGAGACCGAGGTCATGAGACCAGATTCCGGCATTTGGCTCCTGGTCCGAATCCCAACACCTTCTTGGACAGCTGCCTTAGACCCACCCAGTCTCAGCTTCGTCCTCTGTTAAAGGGACCCAGGGCCTCGTTCCTGGGGCAGCTAAGACAATTCTCTGGGCTGAGACCATGTCTGGGCTGGAGTGAGCTCTTCATTCTCTCCTTCCCCTCACTGACAGGCCCTGTGGGATATGGCTCCTCCCAGGGAAGTCCTCTCTGACCCCCCTGCAGCCCAGGAGCCTCAGATTTCACTCATACAGCCTGGAACATTGCCTTTATTACCCTATATGACACCTATTATTTCCATGAGGTCTTGTTCAGTATCTTCTGGAGCCTTTCTAAGCCATAGCACCTGAAGATGTCAGGGACCCCAAACTCCTGTGTTTCCCCTACCCCTTCCCCCCACAGCACAGGGCATCATAATGGCATGCATAATTAGAGGAAATTACATATATATAGAATACCAATCATTGCCAGGAGTTGTGGCTGCAGCAATGGATGGATGGATGGTTGGATGGATGGATGGTTGGGTGGGTGGATGGATGGATGGGTGGATGGAGAGATTAAAGTACATGCTTACAAGGTGCCCATGCCAGGTCTGTGCCAAGTCCTCGACATGAATTACCTTGTTTGATTCTCACATTAACCGTAGGAGGTGGGTGCTATTAAGATCCTCATTTTGCAGAGGAGGAAGCCGAAGCCCAGAGAGGTTAGGTAACTTGTCCAAGGCCACACAGTCATTGTGATGGAGATGTGATATAGTCCCAAGCAGTCTGGTTTCAGAATCCACAGACTCAACCCCTCAACTGGACTGGAGCCACCAGGAAGCGATCATGAGGGTGGACATGTTTCCCCCACTTTCCTTGGGCTGTGGGTTCCCAGGAACAGGGGCCGGAGCTGCCTCATCTCTGCAAGGAACAGCCTGGGAAGTAGCTCTCGAAGCTTCATGGGGTGGTTTGGGCTCGTTTTTAGCTTTGAGGACTTGTGGTCACACCTGGCTCCAAATCCTCCCTCTCTCCCACCCTACACACGCAAGGGGCCATTTACTGGTTGTCTGACCTCGGGCAAGACACCTCACCCTTTTGAGCCTTGGTCTGCTCCTCTGGTCAATGGGAATAATGAACTCTGTCCCACAAATTAACGCTAGGTACATGCTGCAGACATGTACCCAGACAGCTCAGAGCTGGGCACACCTAGCAACTCAACCCAGAGGACCATTCCAGGGGGGCAGCTAGGGCCTCTGCCTAGGAAGGACTCGCGCCTCCGGGACCCAGCTAGCTTCTGGCCTGGGTCCAGCCTGGCCGCAGCCGCCAGTCCTCCAGGCTTAATATTCTTGGCGGCCAGGCTGGAATAAGCTGCCTTTCAAGAGGGAAACTTTATTTATACCCCGATGCCAGTCGCGCTCCTGCTATTAGAAATTTCATCGGCTGCTCTGATTTAGGGCTTGCCACGAGCTGCCAATCGCAGCCGCCTCCCGGCCCGGCCTGCAGCTCGGCCAGCCTTGTTCCGGCTCACAGCGGCAGAAATGAACATTATTTAATTTCCCGCCAGCGGGCAGGGAAAGCCAGGGCTCCCCCTCCCGCTGGACGATGTATTTATTCAATCCTTTTTGGAAACAGCATCTGGGGAGGGATCTGCCCGGCGGCTCTAGGAATAGCGCTAATCCTCTGCTCCCCAGCCTGGGGAGGAGCCATCCCCACCCCTGGAACCAAAGAGGTGTTCCCCAAGCTAGGAGCCCAGAGTGACCTGCACCTCTTGACCACACCCCTCCCCCATGAGGTGTCTTTGCTTGGAAGATGTCAGCAGGGCCAGTTTATCTGGGAGCAGATCCCAGGAAGCACCCCCAGGGGACTAAGGAAATGTAGCTGGAAGGGGATAGCGGCCAACTCAGTCTGCACAAATGAGCAGGTTCCCCTGGGGGTCCTTGAGGCTCACATGTGCCAGGACCTCTGGGAGACAGCGGAGAACGCACATCTCAGGGTTATGCACCCAAGGGGCAAGGGAGGCACAGGAATTATACCTCAATACCCATCTGTCATTGGATAAGGACCTCCCCCCCACCTGGGGTGGGGGCATTAATTCCCAGCACTTCTCCCCTGCTCCACATTCAGACCAAACATGTGCCTGCAGCCATCTCGTCACCTGGGGGGGGGGGGGAGGGCGTATGGGCAGGCATTAATCCCATGAGGCTGTCCATCTTCCTTGTCACCTACTCAAAGGACGCCTCCTTCAGGAAGCCCTCCCTCGACCATCCCAAGAAAGAAATCTTACCCATCACCATTTTGTCATCCAATTACTTCTTTTCTGGTATATATCATTGGCCAGGATTATCCACATCATTGTTCGTGCCTTTATTGTTCATCAATCCCCACTGAGCTAGAAAGTTCCTGAAGCAGGGGTTCGTGTCTATCTTAATGTCCAGTATAGCCCTTGCACAAAGTAGGTGTTCAACAAATGCTTTTACAATGGGTAGGGGATGCCTGGTTTGTGTAATATTCCTGGTCCTGGGTCCTTTACCCCAGTACTTGGCACCAGGCGGGGCTGTTTACATGTGATGACAGGTCCTTCAACACTCAGGCCAAACTTTCGAGGAAGGTATTGGCATGCCCATTTGACAGATGGAAAGATGAATGCACAAAGACGCTGCATTAAACTCAGCTGCAGACCCGCACAACACCCACAGCTTGCTCCATTCTGCCTGAAGCCCCAAAGATCAGGTGAAAAAGTTTTCTGGACCCCATTTCATAGCTATAAGAGTTGAGGCCCTCTGGGACACCCCAGAGGATGGGGACAAATGGGGTCCCCAGCCTTGTAGGTCCTTGTGGGACTCTTGTAGGGCCTTAAATGCTAGAGGATGCCAGTGGAGAAGAGTATCCAAAAGGGCTGGAGCAATCAGAGGGTGCTCCCTGGAAGAGGTGACTTTTCTCCCTTCTCTTATAAACAGTTAAACAAGAAAGAAAATCAGTCCCTGGAGATTTGGGGAGGCAGGAAATTAAAAATATTTGATGACCCACTCGCCCCTGCAGCACATCACTTAGAAACTTTCATGTACAAGACACCTCCAAAACAGAAATTTTTAACATGTAACATAATGTTTTGTATGTAATGCGTTTTAATATGTCACGACTCCAGATTACCCAAGTTGGGAGATTAGAGAACGGTTAAAAATTAAATGGGGAAGAAAGCACAAGAAACAAAATCGTAGTTACATGAGGCGACAGATGTGTTAACCAAGCTTATCACAGCGGTCATTTTGCAATATAGGCATACATGAAACCATTGTGTTGTACACCTTAATTTTACATGATGTTGTATCTCAGTAAGGCTAGAGAAAATAAAATAAGCAAAACACAAATAGGAAGGAGGGAAGGAAAGAAGGAAGGAAGGAAGGAAAGAAAGAAAGAAGGAAGGAAGGAAAAGAGGGAGGGAGGGAAGGAGGAAGGAAGGAGGGAAATAGTGAGCCCCAAGGGAAAGAGACAGGTGGACAGAACACGGTGGAGAGAGGCATTTCCCTGGACAATGGATTCAGCACAGGGGTGATCCTGGAGCCTTTGTCTGCAGGACACGGTGGCAGCAGAGGCCCAGAGTGTTAATTGTCTGTGAGTTCTAATAGGTGTAATATTCTCAAGTGTTACATGTGCATTAATTAAGTAACACTGCATTTAGCTCCAAATCATGCAGAAGGCGTGTGCAGTGTTTGCACAAGCATAAATATCCGCTGAGTTAGCGAGAGGTTGGCACGATCTTCCCTCTGCCCACGGTGGTCTGAGAAGGCATCTCGGGAGAAACAGGGAATAGAAACGTGGAACCAGCGAGGGGTACAGGGGGTGCTGCAGAGGATGAGCGAAACCTCCCCCACCCCTCAGGACTGGACCAGGGATGAGGAACTAAAGATAAGCTCCATATATAATAGCACAGCTAGTGGGTGATGAGGTCCTGAAGATGTGAATCCCGGCACTGCTTCTCACTTGCTGTGTGGCCCTGGACAAGTGGCTTGGCATCTCTGAGCTTCAGCTGTCGTATCTGGAAAAGAGTGAAGATGATGGGACCTAAATCAGGGAGTCGTTGTGAGAAGCCCACGTGGAAGGTTGATGCCTGGAAAGTACATGCCACACAGTGCTTCGTGGTGTGTGGGGTTGATGGTGGCCACGGTGGTGAAGGTGATTCTAGCTTCCTTTCATGTTAAAGATCTGGAAATTCTGTAAACTGGGGTCTGATGCCAGGGGTTCTCTGTGCTCAGCATGCTCCCCAAAGAGCTGAGACCACAAGGAGAGAGATCATCATGCTGCTCCAGGCAGCACTGAGCTCTCCACACGGCAGGAGGAAGCAAGCAGCAGCAGCTAACCGGGAGAAGTAGCTTGGGCTGGGGAAGGGGTAGAATCACCCCAGGAAGAGGGTACACAAATGCTGTCTACTCTTCCTGCTGTCTCCTGCAGGGCATGATTTCGGCTTGGTGCCTCTCCTGCTCTGAGCGACAGTCTGTGAAATGGGATGATAATTTCAGGCCATCCAGAGAGGAGCTGATGGCACAAAAACCCTAATTGAAATAAGAGGGCTCTTGCCCTTGACAATGGGACAGAATCTGCAAAGCAAGGGGACTCCCCAAAGGTCCCATCTGTCCCCGTAGAGCTCTGCTGTGCCCATCTGATCATGATTAGCCCTACCTGCAGTCCGTGGGTTCCAAGACCACACCCCCAGCCACGTTTTAAGACACAGCATTACTAGCCCTCTTGCCGAATCCCCTTATGCAGATGGGGAGACTGAGGCTGCAAGAAAAGAAGTGATTTGCTCAAGGACACCTGGTGATCTGAGGGCAGCCTGAAGCCCAGAAGCCTTGACTCCTGCCCAGGACCCTCAGCTCCGTCCCCTGTCAAAACTCTGCATGGCGACCCCCAGCCAGAGCAGAGCCCCCACCCCAATCCCCCGACTCAGGTGACCAAAGCCATGGGATTGTTTGTCTGTTTGATCCTCTCTCATCGTGCTGTTTTTGCTTTTCCTTTTAAGGGCTCAGGATGCAGGAAAACCAACTCAACGTGCATAATTTGGTAATTATTTCTTGCGTTCCTCCTCACGGCCGTGCCTGCATACAGATACTGGAATTTGCATAAAACAGTCTTGCTACCAGTCCCACAGCTTCCCTGGAAGAAGATGCCCAGGCCGGGGAGGGGAGGTTCAGGTTGGGCCCACCTGTCCCCCCTCTGTCCTCAGCCACAAAGAGAAATAAAGGTAGCACAAGGGCGGGGGGTTGGGGACTGTGGCTCAGCCCTGAGCACCCACACCCAGGAAGACGGAGAAAGGCAAGGACCCGGTAGGGTCTCCGTGGGCAGGAAAAACCACCCCATGGCAGCCCAGAACCCTCCCAATTAGTATTCAGCAAGCATCTCGCTCAGAAAGGATTAATGGAGTCTGATGCTTAATATCCTGGAGAACAATTAATTTGCCCACAGTTTTGTCATGGTTGAAAGTCAAATGCTGGAACAGATCGATGCTCGCGCGGCGAGCTGGAGCCCAGAAACGTTCGGCAGGAGCAGAATTTTAATTTTCCCGTCCTGCGCGCCCCCTCCTCCCCATTCCCAGCACACCCACTTTCTGATAGTTCTAAAAGCCACTTTATCCGTGTACAGCGCTTGTTGTCTTCACAACAAAAGTCCACTGGGAGCCTTCGAAGGCAAAATCCTCCCCGATTTTCATTATGGGATTAAAGTCGGACAGCCCTTCTTGGGGGTCTGACCTCCATTTTATTCCAATTGTCCTCCCTTGCTCCCCCTCAGCCCCGGCAGGGCCCCTGATGTCTTGACATTGTCACCAGGACACTTGTTCTGAAAAGATGCCCAAGCGAGGTGGGACGTGGTGGAGTGTGATGGGTGTTTGCTTATCTATTTGCTTGCCAGGTTTTGGCCATTTGTTTATCCCGAAGAGTCAGCTTGGCCAAGGAATGCGCAGGCGGGGGTGGGGGGGGGGGCGGTGAGCTTGGGAACAGGGGAAATCGACAGGCTCAGGAGGAATGTGGGCTTTGTTTAAAAAAATCACTTCCAGAGGGGCTGGGTGGACGACGCGACTTGGGCAATTTGATCCTAGCCAGTGGTTTGGAGGCCATGGGTTGGGGGCTTCACGGGTGTGGGGACAGGATGCCAGAGGGGAGGTGTCTTAGAGGTCATCTCGTCTGACTGCCCCCCCCGACCTTCCAGCTGGGGCACCCAAGGCCCAGAGAAGCCAAGGTGGTTGTCCAAGTTCACACAGCAGAGGACCGTGAGCCGTGTTTCCTGACACCAAAGGAGCATTTCACGTTTCTCGCCACAGCCGCCAAAACCCCAAACTCACCTCCTCAAAGTGTGGCCCGGGGCCAGCGCCATCAGCCCCACCTAGAGTTTGTTAGAAAGGCAGGGTCTCAGGCCAGCTTCCCAGGCACTAGACCCGGGCAGCCCCATGGGGCCCCAAGCCCAAAAGGGCGCGATGCTTGATTCAACACTCTCCCGCCGATGTCTTGAGAATCTTTTGAACCATTTTTGAACGTGGGGCCCCACGCTGTCGTCTTGCATGGGGTCCTGCTGATCACCAGAGCCAGGCCTGTTGAATCAGAATCTGAATTTCAGCTCAGTGTCCGGGAGACTCCGGGGAACACTGACATTTAACAAGTAGCTGATGTAAAAACCAGCCCCTGGTTCGGAAGGTCAGCCAATGCCTGCGCTCTCCAAGAATCACAAGAGAGACAACGGATGCCACCCACCTCTCTCGTTGGGGAGAAAAGAGACAGGAGGCTCAGATGCCCATGGCCACCGGGGCTGGGTCATGGCCGTGCCTGCCCTCCGGACTTTGGGGCTGCTGAGGATTGCATGGTTTCGGGGGGATTAAAAGTTTGCCTCAATAGAAGTGTCTAAATAATAAATAGGGGTTTCAGACTGGAAAAGGCTTTCGAGAGGAAAAGGCTATCACCTTGTGGCTCCCCGGTCCCGAGGACCTCACCCTCAGGACTGCCCCCCATCTCTGATAAGCCTGCATGCCAAGTGAATCTCAGGGCACCCCCCACATACCCGGGATTCCTGGGGGCCCCCTCAAACCCAACTTGATCTCAGTCACCTGTGACAACAGTCCTCCCCCGCCACCCCCACCCCCAAGACAAATTTCACTTTCCTCATTTCTCAGGTGGGAAAACAGAGGCCCAGACAGGTGAAGGGACAGGATCCAAATGTGACCCCCGGACTTCCATGGTTCCCCACGGTGAAGCCTGTAATGACAGGTGAGTCACTAAACTCGGTGAGGGGCAACTCTGTTAGAAAGTGGGTATGTGGAGTGGGAAGGGGCCAGGGAGCCTGTGGGTGGAGGTAACTCAGGCAGCTCTTCTCAGAACACCGCTGCATTGAGCAGCCCACCCATTGGCCCAAGAAAGTTGGCGTCACCTCCTTCTTCTTCCCTAGTCATTTACACACTACTGTGGAAGGGGAGATGGGGATGGTGAAAGGGGACGGGGGAGGGGGAAGTGAAGGAAGAAGGAGGAGCAAGAGAAGAGGGAGGAGGGAGAAGAAGAAGGGGGGGCGAGAAAGAGGAAGGTATTTTATAAAATTTTATAAACTTAAACATCCACCTCCTCACAGAATCTATGAGTTATCCTGGCCCCACTTTGTGGAGCTGGAAACTGAGGCCATCTGCTGGAAACTGGAACCGTGGAGACTTGACCTCCTGCCTGGCTGCCCGGCCAGGGACCCTCAGTAGAAAGATTGCCTGTGATGTGACATTTCCACGTTGTCAGTGTGGACCACAGGCCAAGGTCCCTGCCAAGAGTTTTGCATAACCCATGAGGAGGGCACTGGACGTAAACCCATTTTACAGGTACAGACACTATGGCCCAAAGAGGGGAAATCTTTTACACCAGGTCTGCAAGCAGGGAAGGACTGGGAGAAGTTGAGGTGGGGATAGGTTTCTCTTTCTGGGCTGGTTTCCAGGCCGCTCAGGGCCAGATGAGCTCGGGGAGACAGATGATCTAGCCAGTCTGACCCCTCCTGACGGATCAGACAGTTGAGGCCCAGAGAGGGTGAGTGACCTTCCCTGGCCACACAGCCAGCCAGATGGAGCCTCCTATTTGTCCTAAGGAGGTCAGCCCCAGGGTGACCCCAACATGCCTGGGTGTCCGGGGACTAGAGAACAGGGGTCGGTGGGATCTCCCCAGCCAGAAGATTCCCGCAAACCTTCACCCCTGCACGGTTGATTCCCCAGCCCACGCCCGACCTCGGGCTGAACCCCGCTGCAAGAGTGCCCCTCCCAGCCGCGTGGGGTCAGCCAAGGAGGTCCTCGGCCACAGCTGGAGCCTTCTCCCTGGACACCAAACATCTGGCCGTTGGCTTCTGGAAGCAGAGAAGCCCCTTGAGAAGGCCTCTGTCCAATCTCCCCTAGGAGGCCCCAAGCCAGGAATCTGCCCAGACACGCAGAGGAAGAGAATGTAAATGAACGCACAAGAAAGCATGTGCTTCTCTGGGAGACAAGGTGGGCTGACCCTGTTCTCTCCCAAGGCTCACCTCCATTGTCTCATCTGCAATTTGGGGATATTTCAGATCCGATGTTGCTGAGGATACCTGGCACAGCTAAGTGCTCAGTAGAGGGTCACTGCTGGTATTATTACTTTATCACCCCACTGCACAGGCTCTGAGCTCCACTTGGAGAACAGAGAGTTCAAGGTCAAGGAAATCAGTGGGAGAGAGGCAGCATGGTGTGGAAAAGCAAAGTACCCTAGGCCCCCTGCTTAGTGGGGCCTGAGTTCGAATCCCAGCCCCACTTCTTGCAATCTGGATTTTGAGTAGATACTCACGGGACTGAGCCGTGACTTTCCCACCTGCAAAATGGGATCATGTAAAATCTGGATCAGGAAGGTGCTCCTGAGCTGAGATTTGTACTAGGGGAAGGCCCTGCCAGGTTAGCCCGACTCAGTTTCTGCGCTGTACAGTGGGGAGAATGCTCTGGCCGAGGACAAGCTGCCCTAGCGGTCTCCAGATATGGCCAAGGAACCGGAGGCAGCCTCCGGGTAAGGACCACGTTCCCAGAGGAAGGTCGGAGACAGGGCTGGGCATGGTGGGGAGGCCTGAGACGCCATCCATCTTCGGGGCCTGTTCCATGTGCCTGCATGGCTGTTAGCATCATGAAGCCCCAGCTAGGGCACTGTGCAGTCTCAAAGGCACATCCCTTCCCAGCTGCCTCCCACCGCAGCCCTCCCGGATCTCAGTAAAGGAAGAATTAGGGAGTAGGCAGACACTGTTCTTTATGACCCTGGGGACAGGGTGTCCTCACCGTGGTTGTCCGGGAGAAACACAGGGGAGCGGGGCGTAGGTTCAGATCCTGCCTTCGCCACCTCCTCGCTGTGTGGCCTCCCCTCCCTGAGCTTTGGTGTCCTCATCCACAAAAGAATGATAAATGTAAGCACTGGTGCAGTAGTCCAGGTTGTGCAGGGCTGGGAAGAACACTCAGGAAATGGAAGGTGCATTGCACTTATTATGGAATCAGGAGGCTGCGAAGCACTGCTTCAATCCCCAGACCCATGAGGACACTCTATTTATTCATTGCATTTAGAGACTCAGCAGCATTTGGGGGAGCCCCAGGCTGAGCAGCTTGGGACAGGGACCGAGAAACGGAAAGAACATGTTCTCCATATCCAAGCAGACACAGCTTCACATCCCAGCCCTGTCACTCCAGCTGTATAAACTCAACTAACCTCTCTGAGCCTCCTTCTCTGCCTGGGAAATGCACAGCACCTCCCCTCCTCACAGAGTTTGGGGAACATAAAGAAGGACCGGTCATCATTAAGTTAGCATGGAAACCATCCTAGCATACAGCAGGAGCTGAATATATGCTCAATTTCATACTTTCATGCTCAAGGCAAACATTTTTTTCTTTATTAAAGCAAATTACCGGCTTCCTCTGGATAGAAAAAGGTATATTTTCCTCACAGAGTTATAGTTTTTATTGTACCCATTTCATAGGGGTTACAGATGGGACTGAACAGGGAAGAAAAGGATCTGGTTGGATGAAGGAGATTGAAATTAGCCCAGTGTCTGGCCAGACCCAGGAGAATCCCATTCCAGAAAGGACAGGTGTTCTGGATTACCTCCCTCACAGACATCCATCCACAGGAAGACGTGGAAAAGCAAAGAAGTTTCGTCTCACATCCCAGTTCTGGTGAACGATTGGTAATGTCTATCGGGAACACTGGGCTGAGCTAGGTTTTGAAGCAGGATGTCCGAACACCCTGGTCTTTCCAGGACTATCTCAGTTTACAGCTGTTGTTCAGCTGTCATTTTTTAATCATGCCCCTTTCACTCTCAAAAGTGTCCTGGTTTGCACTGCTCATCGCATGCTCACCCTATTTTTCAGACCATGTCCAGCTCAGTGGAAAGAATTCTGTGATCAATTAGCAACGTCTGCAAGGATCACACACACAAAAAAGCTCAGGTACTGAGGTCTCGCAGCTGCCTCACTGGTGCCCAAGGTCAGAGCCCACTCTGGGAAATATTCCTCAGGTACATGCCCTTAAAGGCAGATGCCCCACCAGCATGATTTCACACTTCTAGAGAAGACTGCTAGAAATGATCCAGTAAGAAAGAGAAAGGGAGAAATAGGGTAAAAAAAAAAAAAATGGGACAACCTAACCTTGGCTTATATCATGTGGCTCAGGTTGAGAAAGAAAAATCCCGTTCAGGTCCATTTATAAGACTGTAGATGGGAGTAGGTCCTTTTCTCTTGTAAATGGTCACAAAGTGGACAGGGAACACATACCCCAACAAAGTCTCCATAGGTGATGGGTGATGGGGCAACCCCCAGAAATCTCAAAGAACTCGTGAGGCCCCTTGGTGTCCCATTGGGTCTTCCTCAGAGACCTTGGAAGTTTCCCACTCCCAGGCCCAGAGAGAGCACCCCTACCTGGGCTCACAGCCTCTTCCCTTCCCTGACTTCAACACAACACTGGAGCCACTGAAACCCTCTTTTCGTGTCCTAAGAATGCACCATGCTGTGCTTTGACTCTGTCGTTGGGGCCATGCTTTCCATGAATTGAGAATTTAGCCTGGCAGGGCCACTAAGGCAGGTCCCTTCCTGAGAGACATGGGAAGCCTCTGTTGAAGGACTTTGGTGCAAGGAGTCTCCATTGGTCTGACTGAAACTTCTCTAGAACCATGCAGCCACCTGAAACCCATCCTACCTAATCCTCCCTCTTCCCCACTCTCCTGCATGGGAGGTCAGACCCACTTCACCGCCCAAAGGCCCTCCCCCCTCCTCACTCTGTTCCCTCCTCTTTCTAAGCCCATCTTGGTATCTGCTCCTCAGAGGAGCAGAATAATGGCATCTTGTAGAAGTCCACACCATAATTCCGCACCTGTGAATACCTGATGTTACCCAGAAAAGGGGTCTACAAATATGATTAGGTGAAGGGTCTGAAGAGATGGGGAGGTTACCCTGGATGCCCTCCCCTGCATTCATCTGTTCCTCAAATATTTATCCTTCATGTACTATGGGCGAGGCCAGGAATGAATGAGACCCAAACCCAGCCCTCCAAAAAGAGGTGAAAAGTTACAATTCATAGAAAAGAGGAAGGAAGTTGGGGACAGCTCTCTAGAGAAGGTGCACCAGGCTAAGACTTAAGTGGTGAGTGGTAGTGGTCCAGATGACAAGGAGGAGGAAGAGCATCCCAGGCAGAGGGAACTACATCTGCAAAGGCTTCATGGAAACAGTGGCGGTGTGGTCCTCCTTGGGCTCACCCAGTCCCCTGTACTGCCCCATCCACAGTGATCTCTCTGGGTTATAACTGTTTGTATCATGGTCATCCTCACTGACTGGGGGGCTTCTTGAATGCAATGACTCTATTTTAGCCACCTTGGAATACCCATGTGTGGAACAAATCAGGCACAAACTACCTGATAGATTGGTTGGGTAAATGGGTATGGGTATGTGGGATGGATGGATGCATGGAAGAGTGGGGTGGATGAGTGGGGGTATGAGTGGGAGGATGAGTGAAGGGGTGAATGGGGGGATGGATGGAGGATGAGTGGATGGGGATAGGTGGGGGAATGAGTAGATGGATGAGGGGATGAGTGGCTGAATGGGTTGGAGGTTGAGTGGGTGTATATTCAGATGTATGGATAGATGCATGGGTGGATGGATGAATGGGTGAATGGAGAGTCATGAGGATGGGTGGATGGTTAGTTGGATGGGTAGATGGGTAGATGAAAAAACAAACAGGTGAGTGAGGTAATGGTAGAGGGGAGGTCAAAGAAACTGCCAAGTGAATGAATGAACGCTTCCAGGATTTGCCAGTGAGAAAGAACTCCAACTTCTCTCCAAATCAGTCAGTGTCTCTGGAGCCCCAGCACTTCTCAGGGGGCTTCCACAGATGGCTGGAGCATGAACAGGCCTGTCTCCCCACCACCTTTTACATCTCCCATTCCCATCCCCAAGGTCCAATGGGACAGGAAGCCCTTGTTACAACCCGTGTGCCTGATGACCTGTTCCTCTGTCATAGAATTCACAGCCATTGACGATAGCGGCTGGGACAAAGATCAATCTACGAGGGGTTCTCTCAGGCACTTCAGAGGCAAACAGAGATATACTACACAAACTGAACCTGGGAACCCTCTTGGGAAACAGGTTACAAACAGAGAAACAGTCTGGCCCTGGGTTGTAAGATGCAAACCATCAACTCAAATAGGTTTCTCCAAGTCTGAACAGTGATGCTCTTGATGTAGCTACTCGTGCAACCATTGACTCTTTTACTCATCCATCCAACCATCCATCCATCTATCCACCCATTGATCTGTCTGATGTTCACTCGGGGCCTGATACACACCAGGTACTGTACTTGGGGCTGGAGGCCACAGAGATCCCATCTGGAACCCCAAGATAGTCTTAGGGGCCCGTAGGGATCTCCGGTTCCCCCGCCCCTCACCTCCAGCATCCTTCTGCCTCCCAGCCTCACAGGGGGGTAGCCCACCTCACAGGCTGCTTGGCCACTTGCCTGAAGAGTTTAGCACATTCACAGCCCAGCAACCTAGTTCACACCAAGGTGTGAATGACTGAGTCCTCCTAACCCCTGGGCTGTTTTCCCTTGAAAATGAAAGCTGCTAACCCCAGGGCCTCTCTGGCAGAGCCCTCTTGGATTTCAGAAGGAGAAACCTAATTAAGGAAGAATTTGAGACAAGATCTCAGTGGGGGTGACATAATGGAGGTGGGAGGGTAGATTCTGGAGTCTCTTTTGTTGAACAGCTGGTTTAGAAGAGCTCTGCAGGGTAAGGAGTCCCCGGTCCTGGGTCAGGCACTGTTGTTTCCAGCTCATGCTCCTGTGCACATCACTCAACAGTTTATACAGTGTGCTGGGAGGGACACCAGCATTCCCTCCTAGGTGAGGGGACAGTCCCAAAGCCAAGGTCACCAGATATCCTTCTGCTATTGCCATGGATCGGTAACACGTGCACAAGGCCCTTCCTCCAAGAAATACCTTGGGGCTGGCTTTGGCCTCTGAAGTCCAAAGTCAGGGAAAAAGGAAGTGGAAGGAAGCAACGAAGAGCTCTGAGGGCCACCACAGACGTGATTGCCTTTACTTCTCATGATGACTCTGGGGTGTGTTGACTGTGAGGCTGTGATAAGACTGGGGATCTAGTGCGAGAAGTATCTTGATCCAGGTACTGAGGGGAATCTGCGGTTCCCAACCATGGGGCTTCTGTCTATCCTCACAAGCACCACAACCCTTTCTTGCCTCTGGGCCTTTGCATCTGCTGTCCCCCCTTCCTGGAATGTCTTTTCCACCCCACTCCATCCTATTGCCTGTTTCACTGCTTCCCAGCTGTCCAATTTCATCTCATGGGTCACTTCCTCCAGGAAGCCCACCCTAACTATCCTCTGGACATGTGTAGGAGCCATTCAGGAGGTGCCATGCCACACTCTCCTGACACACTGATTTCAGCACATCCGAGTGGACACTACCTTGCCAGTGGCCAGCATCCCGTAAGTGGGTATCTTCCCGTTTTCCTGCCTCAGTGTTTTCTCAGAGCTAAGATATGTTCCACACTGCCCCTCACAAGCTCCCCTGCACTGTTGCAGCCCAGTTGCCCACAGCGGTAACCAGACCAATGTCACCCCCTTCACTGGGATCATCTTCCTTTTCTGATGCCCTGTCTCTGAGCCATCATGGCTGCTTCTGGCAATCACCTCTGAATAAATGTCCAACCCTGAGGTCTATGCCTCAGGTCCTGCTCTCATGGGTCCCAAACTAAGATATGTTGTGGTCCAGCTTTTTCTCCCTGGTTACACTCGCCAGTTCCTTGAAGGCAGAGTTCGGATACATTTGGGTCTTTACAGAATCCCAGTGCCTAGCACTGGGCTAACAAATATTCTTGGAAGGAAGAGAGAGCAAAAGAGGGGAAGAAAGAAGAGGAAGAAGGAGGAGGAGGGGAGAGGAGGGATGGGGAGGGAGAGAAAGGATGCTGGGAGGGAGGGACAGAGGGAGAAAGGGAGGAAGAGGTTGCTGGTCTTGAGCCCAGGTGTGTCCTGCTGCATATCCCAGACATGCCGCCTCCCACCCCCCACCCCCGATACAGGTGGTGTAGACCAAAGAGACCCCTTGGTGGACACCCTCCCTCACTCTGGTGTAGTCACCATTCTGTCTAATTCTGGCTTCTACTTTCCCCGCTCCCCCCACTCCCTACCCTCCCCCACACACATGCAATGAATTATATCCTCAGGAGGTCCTGCCTGGGTATAGAAGGAAAAAAAAAAAAAAAGCCCAAGACAGAAAACTCCACCGGCCATTTTTTTTCCCCTTTTTGTCCCCATGAGCAGGTGTACAAGGTAATGCCCCTGATTTTCAAGATCTGATTAAACTGTCATAGACATGGCACAATCACAATAACTCCTCTGCCTCAGTGAGGCCCAAATTATTACAGGCCTGCGTGTGCCCCAAGCTGCTGTAGATAAGGGTCTGTCAGCGTTTCCATTACCAGGCCCTGTTTGGGGGATTTGTTTATGTAAATTGGATGGATTGGGTGCTCCAGGGAGTGACGGATGGGCTGGCAGCAAAGGTGGCAGCTGGGTGAGGAAAATGTCGCCTTCGTGCTGCCACTTGTTGACGTCATGCCTGCGTGTCTCAGGTTCAGTGGGATGGGGCCCGGTCACTTACAGCAGCTGGGGCAGGCAGTCAGAAGCTGGCGACATTTGGGTCGGGTGGGCAGAGCAGCTGCAGAGAACTGGGGTCAGAAGGAGTCATGGGAAAGATGAGGTGAAGTAGGGGATGAAGGCAGACATCATATCCACCTCCAAGCTGGTAGGGATTTTGGAAGGGAGTCGGGGTGAGGGGTGAAAGGTAAATGGGAAAGGAGCTAACAGACAGAAAATGCAGCATGAGTAAAATACCTCCACGCCAGGCCTTTGGGGTGTGATATGCTTAAACCTGAGCTGGATCTCACCAGTGGCTTCCCAGCTCAGAGATTCCAATCCAAACTTGACTATGGCGTTTGAGACACCCACTGTGTGATGGACCCTCAACTCTGCCATGGCCCCATCCCACTCACTCTGCTCCAGCCTCATGGCTGTGCAAGTCCTTAATCATGCCCCACTTTTGTACCACAGGGCCTTTACACCAGCTAACCTCGTCACCCCAAATGCCCTCCCCCAGCCATTTCTGTCTCTGTCCTTGGAATCTCAGTATAAACGGCCTCTTCTGAAGACCATTCTGATCACTGAGGTCAAGGGTCCATTCCTGCCACCCATTAAACTACTCCTACAAACACCCTGCCCTTTGCCAACAGAACATTTATCACCATGGGTAATTATGTGCTTGAGTGATTGTTTATTTGTTTACTATCTGGAGAGGACATATGTGGTGTTTGTCTTCCCTCCCCTTCTTCTTTGGAGGAAGCTCAGACTGTCCTTGCACGTGGTTCTGCTTGGGCTGTCAATCGCCAACTCAGCCGCCTCGCCTCTCTCACACGCACACTGAATCCAGGAAAGGAAGTCTGACCCAGGCCTGGATGACCAAACCCTCAACCCTCTGAAACAAGGACCGGCTCAGGGTGCACACAGGGGGCCTGAACAGGGACAGTCAGCGTCCACAGAGCAGAAAGAGTACAGTGGTTTTATGACACGTCCCCCTTCCAGAATTACCCCCACCCTGGCCTTTGGGGTAATTAACCATGTGCAATTAGGAAACAGGAGCAGATTGGATAGAGGTAAGGAGACACAGAAAGTTGTGTTCACATAAGGACGGAGTAATACAATTCCCCAATTTGGTCCTGCAGTCTCGGGGCAAGACCAGAGTGAAGGTTGACATCAACCTATAGGCTTGACCCACCACCTTCTTTGCGACTTACAATCATGACAAAGGCCTATTTCCCCTCTCTGGACTTCTTTCTCTTGCTCTCTGAAATGACATTAACTCAAGCTGTACCATCACCTGGAGCAAACTCCTCCTCAGCCTTCAAGATCCCAACCAAAATATCCTTTCCCCTCTGACCTCAAGCAACATGCGCGAACTCTAATGTCTTGTGAGCCCCCATGATAATAAGAAAAGCTCATCTTTACTGAATGCCTTCTATGTTCTAGGCAGTGTTCTAAGAGCATTACAGAATTTAAATAACTTGATTTTCACATTGACCCCTGAGACTCATTTTGCTGTGATCTCCATTTTGCAGATGAGAGATTAGCAAGCTGACCTGACTGGTAAGCTCCAATGCCACCAAAAGCCCTGAGTCTTACCCACCCCCTGCTTCCCACCCCTCCTGGGGCCCAGCCTCACTCCCAGGGTCTCTGGTCCCATTTGTCACATTTGCCAGAGCCCCGGAGTGGGGCATCCTGGATGTGGCTGTTCTGACACTCTACAGCCCTCCTCAGGCCCTTCAGCATGGGGTGACAGGTGGGAACCCCCAGGGACAGGGAAGGAAGATAAGAGAGAGGGAATGATGTGGGGGAGGACAGGTGTTGGGGAGGGACACACACCACCACCACCAGGGACAAAGGACAGGAATGGAGAGGGGGCACAGAGAGAGACCCAGGCAGAGAGATATGGGCAAGGGAAGGCAAAGAGCCACAGAGAGAGAAAATCAGGCAACAGAGACCCCGAAGCCATGAGGGACCCTGGAGGGAGGCCAGTGACTCAGGGGCCCGGAGGGAGGGGAGAGGGCCAAGAATGACGTGGGGGCCAGGGCCTTGCAGATGCCCCCACCCCTGCTGCCTCCTCGCTCTGGCTGTTCCTTCCTGTACAAACACAGGCTTTGTTGGCCAAACAAACCTGGGCAGAGTCTGGGCTGGGATCCCTTTCATGCAGCAACTGTTACCATGTGGAGAGACACCCCGATCTAAATAATTCCACATCTTCCCTCCTCCCGCTGGCTCTTGGCAGGCTGGTGAGAACTCGAGTGGCTCCATCCTTCCATCCTCCGTGGGGAGGGGGGTTGTTTGTGGGGGTGTGGTGGGGGGAGGCCAGAGATGGGAGGCTGTGGGGGAAGGGAGGTGGAGGGGGGTGCAGAACTCCCCCACCCCCCAAGTCGGGAAAAATAAAATGTTCCTCTGCCTTTCCCTCCCTCCCCCTACCCCCCGCTTTTTTTCCTATCACAGCCAACCCCATCACACTTCCCAGGCAATTTTTTTTTTTTTATAAGGAAAACAGGTCTTTCGAGACAGAGGTGACCCCGGTGGTGATAAGGGACAAAGTTCACCTGAGAGTGTTATCTGCTCTCCATGGCTGCCCGGGCCTCAGATTTCTCATTTCGATGAGGAGGCCGGGGAAATTGGATGCAACCTGACAGTCCCCCTCTGATGAGCTTCCTCGAGCCGAGCCTGCAAGGGCAGCAGCCAGGGAGGGAGGCAGGGTGGGCTGGGCTCCTCCCTCCCCCACCCCTCCCCACCCCTTATCACCCTCACTCCCCCCTACTCCCCCAGCCCTGGGCTGGCCAAGGAGGATTCTCCCTGGTGCCTCTGTCTTCTTGCTTCTTCCTCTTCCTGAGGATTTCAGCCTGGCCTGGCCTTCCTGGGTGAGGAGGAGATGCCTGCACAGGCCAGTTCAGCCTCCCAGAACCATCTGGGCTGTGGACACAGCACTGCCTCAGGGCTCAGAGGCCTTCCATCCATCCCTCCTTCCATCTTCCCAACGTCCCCTCTGAGGGGCAAACTTGTGCTGTAAAGGGCCAGATCATACCTATTTTCAGCTCTGGGGGCTACACGGTCTCTGTCAAGGCCAGAGACAACATGAAAATAAACGTGTGGCTGTGTTCTAACGGAACTATATGGCCAGAAGCGGACGGTGGGCAGGATTCTGCCCGGCCCACAAGCTGTAGTTTGCAAACCCCAACCTGGGCTGCCTTGCTACTCAAGGTGAAGTGCAGGGATGCACGACCTCAGTGGGCCCAGGGAGCTTGTTAGAAAAGCAGAACCTCAGATGCCACCCAAGACCCACGTCCTCTGACAAATAAGGAAACCAAGGCTCACAGACGGGTCAGTTGCCCAAGGTCATGGACCAGGAGCAGCAGAGCTGTATTTGCACCAAGTTCAGAGCCTTGGTCTCCATGTTCTGTAAGGATCAAAGGGACATGGGTGTCTCAGAGATGCTTATTGACCTGGATGTTCAGAGAACATGTGGTCAGAGCTGCAGACAGGGACCCACTCTGCATCATGCCTTGTCCTCCTCCAGCTGGGTATAGGGCCCTCAATACACGAGAGAACCTTCCCTGGGCCCACATTATGTGCCAGGCTCTGGGCTAGCAACAGACATGAACAAGAGCTTCTGTCCACACCCAAGGAACAGAGAGTCTGGTGAGGGAGGCCAATGTGTTCCAAAGTGACCTCTTACAAGCCACACTGCTTTGAGTCGTACCCAGTGCTCAATAAATAATACTACTGTTATTGCGATTACTGTGACAATAATATTGTCATTATTTTTGATAGTATTTTTCTGCCAGACTCACCATTTGAAGGGAAGTAGACTTTCCCATGTCTCTGCCAATTTGGAACGGCTCAGCTTCTCTTCTTTTAGAAGGAAAGACCAGATAAGAGAAATTACCTTTTCCCTATCTTACCTGTCTGGATTAAGATTGACAGAGAGAGGTCAAATAACAGTAGCTTCAACAAGATTGAAGGTTGTTTCTCACTGACAGAACAGAAATCCAATGGGAGGCAGTCCACATTCTGTATGGAAATTTTTCCTCATGGTCCAATATGGCTGCTTGAGCACCAGCCATCATGTTCATCTACCAGCCAGCAGGGAGATAGCAAGGAGAAAGAAGAGGCAAAGGGGTGCCCACCAACTGTGTTTTAAAAAGGTTTCCTTGGGACGCCTGGGTGGCTCAGTTGGTTGGACGACTGCCTTCGGCTCGGGTCGTGATCCTGGGGTCCCGGGATCGAGTCCCACATCGGGCTCCCAGCTCCATGGGGAGTCTGCTTTTCCCTCTGACCTTCTCCTCGCTCATGCTCTCTCTCACTGTCTCTCTCTCAAATAAATAAAAAAAAAATAAAATCTTTAAAAAATAAAAATTAAAAAAAATAAATAAAAAGGTTTCCTTGAAGCTGTTCCATAGCACTCTGCTTACACCTCATTGACCAAAATTTAGTCACCCAGCCACAACTAGCTACAAAGGAGGTTGAGAAAGATAGCCTTCTGGGGGGAGGCCACGAACCCAGTGAAAAATTGGGAGTTTCATTAGTTAGAAGGAGCAAACACATTCAGGGCCAGGCAATTCATGGTCTCTGCTGCCCCCGTGATTTGGGGGGGTGGTCTCCCAAGGTGGACTGGGACCCACCTACTGGAGAGTTATCTTTGGAGGGACACAGACCGAGTGAGGAGGAACCCACAAACACATTCAGACAGGATTCTGTGGTGTGCTGGGGGCCCTCCCATCCCTCCGTGCCTCCATGCTCATGCTGTGAAGGAGATGAAGAGGCCAGTTTCAGAGGAGAGAAACCCCCCAAGGTCCTTCAGCTGGCCAGGGACAGTGCTGGGTTCTGGGTTCTGAGAGGCTGCACTTGGGCCACTTTCCAATATAGCTCACCTTGAGCTGTTGAGAATATGTTCCTTCTCTTTCTGTCTTTCTTGTCTCTGCTACTGTCCCTCCCTCTACCGGTTTCTCTCTTCCCTCTACCTCCATATACATATATATGCATATCTCTCTATGTGTACATGTCTCTCTCTCCCACCTTTCTGCCTCTCCTCTTGAAAAAACAATTCAGAACTTCAACTTACCAAGGCTCACCCTTCCCATACGGGGTACTCTGAATGAGACCAGACACCCCTGCTTCCTCCCTCCCCAAATAGGACACAAACAAGGACCCCACAAGGCCGTGTCTTCCGACCTCCACCAAGGAAGGCCTGGTGCCCTGTGGTTACAGCAGGGTGACAGGCGCAGGGAGGCTTGGCATGGAGCCAGGACTCCGCTGGGAGGAGCGGGGAACCGGATGTCTCCAGGCTTTGAGGAGCATGTCTGCACCTGTCCTGAGCATCTGGGGCTGGGCTGCCCTCCCTGCAGCCGTCAGGGCCTGTGGAGGCAAATGTCTTTAGGGCGCCAACCTGGGGAGGAGGTGGGGGGCCCCTGTAGACAGACATCACCAAACTCTGGCAACAGCCTGGCAGGTTTATGCCAGTAACACCCCATCTCACTAGTGAGAAACTGAGATTTAGAAACCCCCCTAGCTGAACTCCTAGCTTGAACCCTAACAGAGAGGGACAAAGCCAAGATTTGAACCAGCATGGCTCCAGGGTTCTGGCTCTTAACCAGTATCCTCCTCACAGTCCCATCCCATCCCTGAGTCAGGGAGTTGCTGAGTCCTTGAATCCATAGTGACTTGAGGTCCCAGCAAAGGCCTAGGGGATCAGACAGGAGTGGGAGACAGAAGGGGTCGTTTTCACACAGCAAGGCATGCATGTGGACTCCTGAAAATACACACATGACACTAGCATGTACACCTATGCACACGTGTACACACACAGCATATACACGTATCTGCACACACATAGGCACACAGAGGTTTGCACACACAGAGATGCAAACACACACATGCTTGCACACCCACAGGCACACACATGCTCACTCTATGTTCCAAGGTCTCTCTGACCTCATTATGAGGCAGGGGACAGTTTCTAGTCATTTCCTTCCAGGGCCCACCCCATGCTGGAGACTCCATGGAGGCCAGGGAAAAAGCAAGGAGCCCCTTACAAAGTCAGTTCCCAGGATCTGACTCCCTGATCCAAACTTCCCTCTTCAGACCCTAACATGGAGGTCCCTGGGGGTATTTTGGAGTCACCCAGCTCAACCTCCACCTTACAGAACCTTCTCTTAAGCACAGCCTATGAGCTTGAATGCCCCCAGAGGCAGGAAGCTCATTACATCCCTGGGCACTCACACCAGTGACAGGCAGTTCATGACATCAGTAATATCCTCTCTTGCCAACCATGTGCCTGAGTTTCCACAACTGTGAGGGGGGCTGTAGTACCCACCTTCAACCTCATCTTCGCCACTGTGAGGTTCGAGCACCATGGGGCATAGACAGCTCTTCCTCGAAGAGGCCAACACATGAGAGCAATTAGTCCTCCTCACAGACTCATCCAAAGCCAGCAGGCCCTTCCCTGTCTGGAGCACAGTGTTCCCACCACAGAGAGGGGAGAAGCAGGGAACCCAGAGAGTCATGGGGCCTCCGGGCAGGGAATGACAGCTGCCCTATTCCCACTCGTGAGGGTCTCCAACCCTCGTAAGGCTGAGCTGCCCTCCCACAGATGAATGGCCATTAGCCAGTGCCCCCTCCCCATGAGTCTCAACATCTCAGGGAATGCTGGGACAGGAGGTCTCGGGGACCTCACCGAGCCGGTATAGCCGCCAACACTCATGAGCCACAGCGCGCAGGAATGTGACAGAAAAAGATACCCTGGGCCAGGAACTCAAGCGGATTTCTGCTGTTGCCTTTCACTCCTGTGCTATCACCAGCAAGCCTTCATGCATTCCTGGGGCCTCAGTTTCCCCATCTGTCCAGTGGAAATAAGTATGCCAACCCCAGCCAGGCTGCTGTGAGGGCAGAATCCAGAAGTATGCGCTTATCCCCAAAACAACATGACTATTCATTTCAAACAAACTATTCTATAGACAGCAAAGCAGAGGCCCGGAGAGGTCATGTCACCAGCCCAAAGCCACACAGCATGTCAGACCCAGACTAGGTCATCCCACCTCAACTCCCATTCAGGGGAAGGGAGGAAACTGCTCCACACACACGGGGTCCCCCAGTGCCGGGAACACCCCACTTCCGTCCTTCAACAACATACCCCGAGCCCACTGGAGACTAAATTAACTCCTCCTTTTGTAAATGATCCCCGACAGAAAACTCCTCCAGAGACAAGGAAAAATATTTCCCCCAAACCTATTTACTTTTCAAATTTCAGTTGCCATAACAACTCAGCACAACTATTTATGTGAAATCTTCCCCTTCCAAATCTCCCCGAGCACCACACTCTATGGAGAGTGCAACTCAGCCCTTTCAATAACAACACATTTTTTCAATCAATTTGGGTCTGGGATCTTTTTTTTTTCCTATAAACACACATAAAATATGTTGTGCAAAACTTTTCAAAGCTAACAGGGAAATGCCGGATTTTATCGACCTATTCCTCTCTAATTGCCCCCGATAGATGCTTTCTGCAGCATGATAGTGACAGAAATAACCAGCCAGCTTGTTTGTTTGTTTGTTTGTTTGTCTAAACTCCTTTGAATCGCTTCTACTGGAGGTCATCTGGGGAGCGCCCCAAGTCAGCGGGGGTCCCAGCAGAGTCCTGAGCACTGGCTGGCTTGGGCTCCGGCTCTGCCCCTCGCAAGCTGCGTGTCCTTGGAAGAGCAGCCCGGGTGTCTGGCCTGAAAAGGGCCCCATCTGGGCCAACTGGGCCCCTACCCAAGGTTGGGGGTGGAGGATCCTCAAGGGGAGGACTCTATGTTTGAGGCGTCCTGCAAATGTCCTGGGATCTGGCAGCTGCAGGTTTGGGATCTTGGAGACGCTCCCCACTCCCCGTTGAGGATTTTCGGCTCCAGGCTCCTTGGAAGCCTTCATATAAAGCTGTTACCTTTGCCTGGAATGTCCCCTTTTTTCCAACCTGTTGGGTTGACGTGAAGGAGCCGGGGCTTGGTTTCATGCTCTACTGATGCCATCTTGAAATTCTTAATTGGTTTTGAACAAGAGGATCTGTGTTTTCATTTTGCAACTGGCCCCATGAAGTCCATAGCCATTCCAGCCAGTCCCTACTCTAGCACATTGTGTGCGTCAAATCATTTCGTCCCAGACGACCCTTTGAGGCCGGCATAGCTGTGATCTCTGTTTTCCGGGCAAGGAAACTGAGTCCAGAGAGGGCAAAGTTCATCACCACCCAAACAGGCTGTTATGCATTAGGCCCTGTTCCAAGCACTTTTCCCATGTTAGTTCATCTAAACATCATGACAGTCATGTAGAATGGGAACTAGTATGATCCCTATTTTCCAGAGGCACAGAGAGGTAGGGCAACTTGTTCAAGGTCACACAGCAAGTAAGTGGAGGAGCCATGCTTTCCTGAGAGGCCCATTCAATACCCCCCCCCACCCGCCATGTGCCTACACCAGTTTCCTCAGAAGGTCCGGGCCTCTAGGCTGATGCTTCCAGCCCAGCCTTAGTATAGTAAGCAGAACTATCCATCTCATTTAATCTGACCTCCAGTCATGACAGTTTCTGGCTGCAAATCCCCCCATGGCTCCCTATGCTCTCAAGAGGCATCTCACCTCCTTGGCCTGACCACTGAGACCTTCACTGATATGACCTACACTGACCTCTGCAGCCTCAGCACCAATCTTGCCCCATTGTACTTGGTGTTCCTGCCCTCCAGACTGCCTACAGTTAGATCTCTGTACACCCCTGAATTGTCAAGTTAGGGACCACTGGTTCCCTAGACAGGTCTTAACACACGGGCACTCAAGAAAGCTTGCAGATCTGAACAGTCCAGAGTAAGCCATGCTGGGCATCATTCTCTCTTCTTCACCCCCTTAGCCAGGATGCTAACTCCTCAATCCAGCTCCTTCTCCATGTCCTCTGCCAGCACTCCTGCAAAGGCCTCTGTTCCTGCTTACACAGATGCCCGCTCCACCTTCTCCCCAGCTTCTCTGCCTCCAGCCACACCCCTTCCAGTCAGTCCTCCAACTCCAGCTGGAGAAACATGTTAAAAACACAAATCTAACCACTTCACACTTTGCTTCACACTCATTCCCAAAACAAAATCTAAAAATCAAACAAGGCTGAGAAGCCTCCATATCTGACCCTTCTAACCTCACCGGGCATGTCTCCACATCCCCAAGACCCCATGACATGCTAAGTCTTGGTCTCCATAAGCCATTTTTTCTGGCTTGGCTACCCCAGCTCCTGGTCTACCCACTTCTGCCTCAGCTAAACACCTCTTCTTCTGGAAACTTTCCTGAGCACTACCCCTCCCTTCAAAGCAAAATCAAACTCCTCCTGGGCTCCCACAGCCCCCTATCCTTCCAAATCAAGACATGTATCACAGTAGTATAAGCACTGGTTTGCATATCTGTCCCCTGTCCTCACATTGAAGGTGAGCTTCCTGAGAGCAGAGGACATATTTTGTTCCTTGTACTCTCCATGCTTAGAACATAGAAAGTACTACTTAATAAATAGATGGATGAATGGTGGATAGGCAGATGTGTGGATAAGTGGATAATAGATGGGTGAATATGAGGGTGGATGGATGGATGGATGGATGGATGGATGGATAAGTGGGTGGATGGATGGATGGATGGATGGGATGAGATGATGGAGGGATAGATGGGATGATGGATGGGTAAATGGGATAATGGATGGATAGATTGGTGGATGGATAGGATGGATGGGTGGATGGATAGGATGGATGGATGGATGGATGGATGGATGGATGGATGGAATGGATGGATGGATGGATGGATGTATAGATAGATGAAAGAAAACCTTAACAATCCTCTCATAATAGTTCATCTTTGGATGGTAAGGTATTCAAAGTTCTGAATTTATAACAAGCTGGCAATAGATGTTTATTGAATTGATGGCTAAGTGGATGTCACAGAGCAGCTGGTCATCAGCCCTCTAGGAGCACCTGTTTTTCCTCTTGTTTGTTCCATTCCCTCCCATGTCCACCCTCATCAGTCTCCTACCCTCCTCTTGCTTCCCACAGTTGCCACATGACTCAAAGTGTCCAAGTTCCCCAGATCCATGCCTGCACATTAATTATTGAGTGATATAATCCAAATTTATCTAATGAATTAGTAATAAGACATAGGGGTATTTTAATAATGAAATACTTGATGTTATGTTTTGATAATTACAGAAGGCTTTCATAATTACACCACGGCTGTGAAAATAAAATCAAAATCAATTAGGCGGTGTGCAGTGACACCCCAGAAGTGCTCCTCAAAGCTTCAATGGATAGACCCACCAGGATCACAAAGATCAATTTATCTCTGAGCCAGCTAGGGTCTGGGGTGTCAACATTTTCACAGGATTGTAGAGCTGGGGAGGGATTCCAGGAAGGACAAGGGAAGGAATGTCACTGAAAACATCAAATGTTTAAGTCAGAGAGTGCCTTAAAGACCAACAAAACAAGCCTCTGCTTTCACAGATGAGAAGACAGAGGCTCAGGGGGAACAATGACTCCCTAAGTCAGCCTCAAATTGTTGGGGTCTGGACTCCCAGTCCAGTGCTCTCGTGGCCCCAGCCCACTCACATGTACTCCTTCTGCCATAACAAACCCTCAGTGGTCTGCCTGAGTTCTTCCCATGCCTCCTGTCTCAACCCCTGCGACTCAACATATATACAACCAAACCACCTATGGGTCATGAATGCAGACTTCTCCACACTTCTGCGTTGGCCTGTGCTGTGCCCTCTGCCTCGGATGCCTTCCCTTCACCACCCCCCAACCTTGAGGTCTGCATAGCAAAGCTCTCCCAGCGGGGATGACCTCCCTTCCTCCTGCCCCCGAGGGCCTCTACTATGTGATGATGGCTCACCTGTCTCCTCTAAAAGACTGGGAGCTCCATTAAGGCAAGGACAAGTCCTGTTCATTTTCTCTCCCAGGAACGTTAACACGGGGCCTGACAAACAGAAAATGCAAAATACAGCCTTATTCAAGGCCAGATGGTGGAAGAAAAGGGAGAAGAGAGACAAAAGAAGAGAAATAAACAAGGAAGTGGGCTCTGGAGTTATTTCCAGAATGTACTTAACCAAGGCCACCTAAAGGACATTTGGGCTTGAAAGTGCTGGTTTAGGGACATGTCACTGGAAATTTAAGCTACAATAAAATGACATGAAAGTGGAAGCAAAAGAAATCTTTCAGGATAACTAACGCTAATGATGGTAGATTGACAGATTCAAAACCATCACCAACCCCCAACGCCTATACAGAGAATCAGGAAGCCTGGACTATTGACCCCAAGGACCGTCAGTAGGATGCATCCTCAAAAAGGCACTTGAACTTGTCACAGACACTGCCCCAAACGGGTCCCCCGTGCAGAGCTGACGAGCAGCAGCTGCGGCTGGAAATGGCATAATCATAATGTGTTTCTTCAGATCTGGTGGCCGTCCCACCACTGGTAACCACAGATGTTCCAGGTTCAATTCTAGCACGGTCTCTTCCGAGCTATGGGACCTTGGGCAAATGCCTTAGCCTCTCTGTGCCTAAGGGTCATTGGGGAGTAATTCATGAGCTGATTTCCTTAAATCCCTGGATCAGGGGATGTCTCTGTTCTTACCTTCTCTGCTAAGCACCTTGATTAGCAAGGCCCTCTCAGACTCTCCAAGTGGATTGGATGGAACTGGCCCCTCCCACTATCAGGCAGTTCCAGGTGCATTCCCAATAACTAGCCAATCAGCAGAGTCCATTCATGGTGAACAACCCTTGACTCAAGCCAACCAATCAGAACTCAGGAGGGCCATTATCAACAAATGTTCGTTAATATTAGTTACATTATTGTGGCAAATGTTGACTCCCCGAGCTGAGGCTCACTGGTGGGCAGGATAGAAAATGAAACTAAAAAGTTTGGGATCCAGGGGAAGCAGAGACGGGTGCCCTTGCCCCTGGTCGCCCCAGCCCTGACGGGTTAGAAGTCTTCTTCTCTCTTGGCTCCTCGAAGGCCCGCTGCTCATTCGTGTTCTAACTTGAAATAAAGCGAGGATTCTGAGCGTAGGCATAGAGCCCGGTTCAAACCCCAATCCCAATCCTCCCTTCCTAGTTAGCTTCCCCTCATGGCTTGTTCCTCAGATTTTTCACCTGGAAAACAGAAGACCAAAGACCTAACTCTGGGAAGGTTCTGGAATTTCAGCGTAGTCAGGTTAGCCAGGGGCCTGGCACACAGGAGGGACTCTGGAAGAGACGCCAACCATTAATAGGGTGCCTGGTACTTCCTTCTCTTGTAACTGGTGGCTAAATTCCCTGTCTACTGCCAGACTGGGCTCCGAAGGCAGGGCTGGTGTTGCTCATTGTGTCCTCAGTGCACTGTGTAAGGCTAGGCATGAAGTGGGAGGAAATGAATGAAGGAACAGAGGGCAAGACAGCAGGAGGAAGGGAGAGAGAAGGGGGAAAAGCTTGTCTTCTTATGACACCGGAAGTCCAGCTGCCCTGGTCTCAAAGAGCATCCAGAATGGGAGACAGAAGACCAGTCTTAAGCCCTTCACTTCGTAGAGAGTGAGCCCAGAGAGAGGCTGTGACTTCCCGAATGTCACACAGCAGAGTGTGGCTGAACAGGCCCCAGCAGAGAGCACCCCCCAACCCCCCAGCCTGTCCCCAGCTCCCCAGTATCCTGCCTCCTGCCCCCAGCCCTCCCTTCTCCCCCTCAGGCCAACCCAACACATGACACCTCTTCCTGTCTGGAGAAGACACCACCCTCAAGCCAGGTGCTCCCTTCAGGTGTCTCCTGCACACACACTCCCACACCCCCACCACAGGCTGGGCCCCTTCGGAAAATACCCCGGGGCCTCCAGGCCGGAAGGAGTAAAGTGACTCAGGGCCAGGTGTTGGGCGGGGGGGGGGGGGGGCGCGGGGGGAGGGGGGCGGGGGGGGCAGGTGGGCGAGTTCTTTGTCAGTGAGTCAGGAAGACAAGCTTCTCTCCCAATCACAACAAGAATCTCTTGGCCCAAACTCAAGTATGCAGGACACGAACATTAGCTTCCTGGAACGTTGGCCACACGAGCTAAGTCAGATCCCACCCGCCCCGGCACCCGCATCATGTGATGCACAGGGCGCTGCTCTCCAGGCTGGGGTGGGGGGAGCCTCTGTCTAATTTGGGGTTTGGGGGCAGTGCGCTGGTCATATTACAAGTAAAGAAGTTGAGGCCTCAGCCAGGGAAATGCCTCAACAAAAGGCAGAAAAGAGGCCACACATCCAGGTCTTTAAGCCCCAAATCCAAGAGAACCTGCTCCAGAGTTAGTCCAGGGCCCAGGTTCGAATCCTAATCAGCCTATTCTGAGCTTCAGGACACTGAGCCGGAGGTAGCACCTTCCCTTTAGCCTCAGCGTCGTTCTCTGCAACGTGGCGACAAGTTGAGCCCCTCTCGCAAAGCCGTCGCAGAGATCCAAGGAGGCAACTTGTGCAGACAGCGCTCCGGCATGCAGCAGGGGCCTGTGATCTTTTTCCTCTGGGCCCCTTCTTACCACTGGCTCTCTCTCTAGGAACGTGGGTTGAGCGAGAATTCAGTAACATGGGAGGGCCCACCTCCCAGAGTGAGGCCAGGAATGGCCCAGTGAGCTACCCTGCAGGAGGGCCCAGAAGACTGGAGGGTTTGGGGAGGTGTGAGGTCACAGGCAGCCAACGGCAGCTGGGTGAGTCCTCAGGGAGGCAGGGGTGCAAGTCACCAGGAGTCAAGGATGGATGGCTTTGGGCAGGACCTCGTCCCCCCAGTCTGGGCTGTCCCCATACCCAAAGCTCCCCCCTACTGTGGGCCCCCATCCCTGCCTTTCCCTGACTGTGGCCCACTGGCCTGGCCCCTTCCGTTGGCACCATGGTCGCTAACCTGTTTGGGCCCCATGTGTTCCTTCCTTCCCTAGTCAACCAGACCCCTCTCCAGGACAAGCTCTGACATGAGCTCCTGCTGAGAGAGAGAAACTGAGGCCAGCAGAGTCAGCAGACATGCACACACTGAATCCACACTGGAAAATATAAATCACGGTGGGAAGGAGCTTTTCCCGAGACGCACTCACCTAGCTCTCAGCTCTTTGGCATGCCCCAGGGGGGCCAGCGTCCCTTCTCTGACCCTCAGAGAGAGCCACCTGCCTGGCTGTGCCTTCTCTCCTCCGTGAGCAGGAGGGACTCTGAACTCACAAGCCTGGTCGGAGGCTTCTCAGCAGATCAGCTGGGGACAGAGCTAGTGTGGAGTGCTTCTGGGTCTGAAAGTGGCTCCGGCAAAGAAAAACGCCTTTGAGAGGTTGTTCCGAAACACGTGTCCACAGAGTAAGAGCGTTCAAAATAACTTTGCCTGCTTGTGTTGGGTTGTTTTGCTTTGGGTCTCTTTGCAGCTTTATTGGGAGGTAGGCAGCAAAGATTCCTCCATATATGGCACTTTGCCTGGGGTGGGTGGATTTTCCCGGGATGGGACCACCCGGCCCCTGCCAGAAGCAAGGTGAAGCAAGGGCACTGCTCAAGGCCAGATGCCTTGCTGACCCATGAGTTCCTCTCCACCTGAGCCCAGGCCTGGGGATGACGGTGATGAGGCACCAAGTTCCCAGAGAGACACAGGAACGCAGGCAGGAGCCCCAAATCCTGGGATGGCTCACCAGGCGCCTGGAGAGATGGAGGAGGAGGAGGGGAGGAAAAGAGTGACAGAGGGGTAAACTGAGACCCAGAGAGTAGGTGGCAGCCAGGGATTCAGGTTATCCTGTTCTCAGTTTTTCCCCCCAATCCTTCTTCTTGGTTATTTTCCTTCCTTCCCTCCCTCTTTTTCCCTCCTATCTTTTTCTTTCTTTCTTTCTTTCTTTCTTTCTTTCTTTCTTTCTTTCTTTCTTTCTTTCTTCCTTTCTTTCTTTCTTTCTTCTGTAGTAATTGATACACTACCATTGTTCCTCATTTAGAAGTTATAAAAGGATACACACTGTAAAGTCCCCCTCCTGGGTGTACAACTTTGACAATATATCAAAGCCATGGGATTGTACACTTTAGATTGGTGAATTACATGGTATGTGAGTTAGATCTCAATAAAGCCGCCGAAAAAAGAAAAAGCCTCCCTTCCCTCTGTCCTCCCCCCACTGCCACTCTGTTGTCCTGGATGCCACCCTGTGACCTGTGGCCTTCTGCCCCTCCCATTCCTCCATTCCTTTTTAGACTTTGGGTGGAATCGGGGGTAAAAGGAAATGAATACAGTCCAAATAAAAGTGGGAAAATATTCTCTCTCTCTTGTCTTTCAAAAGTACCTACTATGTGTCAAGACCTCCATCACTTGTTTCACACCTGATGACCATTCAGTGACGCAGTGATGAGTAAGTCCACTTTCCCAGCCAGGAGCGAGGCAGAGCATCTTCAGGGTCCACGCCACCCCACCCCCAACTCCCCACTTCCTTCTATCTCCTCTTTCTCTCTCTCTCTTTCCTTCTGGTCTTGTCTGCCTGGAACCTCTCCCCGAGTTTTGTTCTTTAGATGACATCTTCTTTGGAAAGCTGTTTTAAGAACTGGCTTTATTGATCACACAAAGAAATAAATGAGAGAGAAGAGACAAATGTCCCGTACAGAGGAACGCCAAATAATTTCTGTAGCTACTCTGCCCTCAAGGAGGTAGAGCACAATTCCCCATTCCTTCATTGTGGGCAACACTGAGTGACGTGCTTTCAAAGAGTACAGTGTGACAGGGGGAGGGAAGGACGCTGTCCTCCCACGGAGGACTCCAGTCATGTTCCTTAGCCGGGTGATCAAAGTTGGCGCCATCAGTCATCTGGCATGGTGATAACATGTATCCTGGATACTATGTCTGGAGAATGCCAGTTTACTGCTGCAGCCTTTCTCATCTAAGCAGGAGAAAAATATCAGACAAACCCAAATTGTGAGGCATTCCGCAAAACACCGGACTGATGCTCTTCAAAGGCATCAAGATCATCAAGGATGGGGCAAGTCCAAGAAACTATCACAGCCCAGGAGAGCCTGAGGAGACACGATGGTGATTACCATGGTTTCTGGAGGAGATCCTGGAACAGAAAAAAGTTATCAGGGAAACCCAGTGAAGTTCAAAACAAGTCGGAACTTCAGTTAAGACCAACATGCCCATATTGGTTCATTCATTGCCGTGGAAGTACCGTATTAGTGTAAAGGGTTAAAAGCAGGGGAAACAGCTGGAGAGTAGGCTGAACGCTTCACACTCTATTTGCAACTTTTCTGTAAATCGTAAACTATTGTAAAACTGAAAATCTGGGTGCCTGGGTGTCTCAGTTGGTTAAGCAACTGCTTTTGGCTCGCATCATGATCCTGGAGTCCCAGGATCGAGCCCCACATCAGGCTCCCAGCTCAGCAAGGAGTCTGCTTCTTCTTCTGATCCTCTCCCCCACAGTGCTCTCTCTCTCTCTCTCAAATAAATAAATAATTTAAAAAATAAAAATAATACAATAAAATAAAATAAAACTGAAAATCCATTTAGAGGGAAACAAAGGCAGCTTTACTGAGATCAAATTCACATACCACACAATGAACACACAAGTGCCCGTGTGATGACTTGTTATGTATTTACAGATCTGTGCAACCCTCACCACGGTCAATTTTAGAACATTTTCACCACCCTGTAAAGAAATTCTGGGGGTGCCTGGGTGGTTCAGTCGGTTAAGCGTCTGCTGTTGGCTCAGGTCATGATCCCGGCATTCTGGAATCCAGCCCCACATCGAGCTCCCTATTCAGCGGGGAACCTGCTTCACCCTCTGCCCCTCCCCTTCCTTGTGCACACACACACTCTCTATCTTTCAAATAAATAAAATCTTCAAAAAAAAAAATAAAAATAAAAACAACTCTGTATCTTGTCATTATCACCTCCTGCCCATCTTCTCCACCACTACCTCTGGCCCCTGACAACTACTAACTGACTTTCTGCCTCCATAGATTTCCCTATTCTGGACATTTTTTATAAATAGAATGATCCAGTATATGGCCTTCCGTGGTTTCTTCCAATCAGCACAATGATTTCAAGGTTCACCTGTGTCATGTTAGTACTCCATCTATATGGATAGAGCACAATTTTCTTTATCCATTCATCCATTGATGAACACACGAGTCACTGCCACTTCTTTTTGGCCGACGTAAATGATGATGCTGTGAACATCTGTGTGTACGTCATTGTGAGGACATGCATTCTCATTTCTCTTGGGTAAATATCTTGGAGTGGAATTTCTGGGGGACACGCTGACTCTGGGTTTGAGAAAGAGCCAGACTGTTTTCCAAGGGGGGTGCACATTTCCGTTCCCATTTCCCCCCTCTGGTCAAATGCACCATTGAGGAACCACAGGCTCACACACTTCATCTCGAATCCTTACCAGAATCTACAGAGAGGGTAGGCATGACTATTGCCCCATCTTCCAGATGAAGAAACTGAGGCTCAGAGAGGTGGAGTCCCTGGCCCAGGTCCCTCAGCTCATGTCCCAGGATTCAATCGAACTGCCTGGCCCAGAACCATACCACCAGGGGGCTGATGTTTTGGAGGCTGAGATGAGAAATGGGGGCCACGGCACCTCTGGCACAAAGGGGACTCTCCCCCAGGCCTGACAGGTGATCCTAGAAGAGCATTTACCCTGGGGCTCTGTGGCTGATGGGGGAGGGAAGCCCTCAGGGACTGTAACTGGAGAGGCTGGTCTTGGGGCTCTGCTGGGGCCAGAGGAAAAGCACAAAGAGTCCTTTGTCCTCCCCATTGTTCCAACTCACAGCCCTTCTTGCTGTGCCCCTCGGACCAGCAAGGGGCACACAGGGTCTGCAGAGCAGCTGGGCAGTCAGTCTCCAGTTCTCCAGGGACCCCTGGAATGGGCCAGAGGATTTGCCAGTGGGGGCTGGGAAATATGGGGGGCTGAGCAGATACTCAGTGTCCAGGAAGCCAGCCCCCTGATATTTTTCCCTAATCTTCCATTCGTGATTGTAAAGTCACCAGACGCATGCCCCAAGAAAGGCAATGAAACAGCCCCAAAGGGCTATGTATCCAGCCTCCCACCCTGAGCACACAGCACATCAAGAGCTCTTGTGTATCTGTCTGGAATGTTCTCCTTGCTTCCATCTGAAAGCGTGCGCCCGTGTACATGTGTTCCTTTTTCATGTACAAAGGGCAGCATTCAATACCCACTTTTTTCCTTTCTCCTTACGATGCACCGGGAGATCATTCCAGATCAGCTCAAGGACCGTGTTCTCCTTCTGCTCTGTGACTGAATGGTAGCTTCCTTTACTCACCTTGCCCGGCCACGTTTAAGTCATTCCAGTCTTTTCTGCTACTCCGTAGAACACCGAAATAAACATCTTGCGCACAGGTCTTTGCACACGAGTTGGAGAATGTGTCGTGGGCCTGTGCTTACCTACAGCATCACTGGGTCACGGAGAGGTACCTTAGTTTTGCTTCCGCGTGGGGGTTGACCCCATTGCGCTCTCCCCAGCCAGGCTTGGGAGCGCCTGGGCACCCAGAATCTCACCTGCAAAAACGGGACCATAATCTTGATCTTGCAGAAGTGCTGGGGAGACTAAAGACGTTTATGTGTGATGTGTCAGCCCACAGGAGCCATAGCCTAAACACCAGCCCCCGCGTGAGCCCCCTCAAAAGTCTCTCTAGATGGGCAGCCTCAAGGCCTACTGCTTTGTCGATTTGGAGAATTTTGCCCCAAAGAGTGAGTCTGCGGGCACAGCCAGAGGCGTTCCCGGGTTTGGGAGATGCCAGTTATGACTCTGAGTGATGCCGCCTCAAACACTTATTGTCATAAAGGAAGTTATTCAAACACAATCAATTAGGCGCCCATATTAGCATATTTTTCATTGTAATACACCCGCAAAGAGGAGAATCGAGAGACTGTTTATTGCTGTTCTGAGCTAATATTTGTTAAAGTGATTAATATGTTTTTCAAATATCTGTGACAGGCGTGGCAGGCATTATTTATCTCCACCAGCAGGAGCCTGAAAGGGTGAGGGCCGGGAGTCACTCGGGGCAGCACCAGGTGGGGGCCTTGGGGGCTGCTGGGGGCCATGTCCTCCTCCTCCTCCCGGCTAGGGCCTCGTGTCTTCCGTCGTCCCCTGTCACCCCCACCTCCAACTTCCCCACTACTGACCGTTCCCATCAGCGTTCAAGGACACCCCTCACCATGACCAAAGAAGACCTCCCAGAGCCCCTTCTCCACCAACTCCTCCCTTGGGTCCCTCCCTCCTGCAGCCCCTCTCCCCTATTCCCTTTCTCCTCCAAATCCACTCTTCAAAAGAAGCCTTTACCCGGCCGACTTCCTTTGTTCACTTTCCAGTCCCTGCTTTTAAAAACTCATTTTGAAATATGAAGAGCATGTGGAAATTTCTAGAAGGGCAGCACCTGAAAGAACTCTCTGCAATGGTGGAAACGGTCTGTATCTGTACTGTCCCTTCCAGGAGCCACTAGCTACAGTCAGCTCTTGAGCCATTGAAGTGGGGCCCATGTGACTGAGGAACCAAAATTTTAGTTGTATTTACTTTTGGTTAATTTACCTTTAAATTTAAGTCAACTACATTTGGCTAATGGTTACCACATTGAACCACTCACCTGTAGAGAATATCATGAATGCTTGCATAACCCACCACCCATCAGCTTGATCAGTTGTCTAGATTTTGTCATACCTTGCTTCAGATTTTTTTTAAGTCATTCAATGTTATGAATCTATTACCCTTTTTCCCCTGCAGAGTTCATCAGTGTCGTGAATATTTATGTCTTGGTATTTATCTTTCCCTTTCCTATCTTTATGCTGTTATCATATGTGGATGAATCCACAAGCAATATATAGCAAAATTGTTCACTTTTTAAGACTTTATATACATGATAACCCATTCTATGCATTATCATACAATGTGGGGTTTGTTTTGTTTTATTTTGTTTTGTTTTTGCTCAGTCTTGTTTTCCCAAGTGACATGGCCCTGGTTCTTCTTCACCAGTGTATAGTATTCTACTGTGAGCACCCTTCCATTTCTTTCAAATGCTTGTATGGAGGAACATCTGTTCCTAACAACATGGTGGTGAACATCTTGGAATGTATCCCTCTGGGCAATGGGCTGATGTTTTTAGAAGACATGTGCTGAGAAGCAATGGTTAGGTCAGTAAAAGTTAGCTTTTGCAGTCCCAGATGCTTCTAGATGGCTCTCTAACATGGTTCTGCCAATTGTACTTCCCGCAGCTGCTGAGGAAAGCTGCTTCCCTACAGGCTTATAGACATTCATTATTCTCAAGTTTTAAAATTTCTGTTAAGCAGGTGGGTGATATCTTGTAGTTGTTTCAATTTATATTCCCCGATCACTAGCAAAGTTAAATATCTTTCATGACTATCAGTCATTTGGGTTTTCTCTTTTCCTAACTATCTGGTTATGCTCACTGCCTAATTTTCTACTGTACGGTTAGTGTTATCCTTATTCATTTGTAAGCACTCTTTATATATGAGGGATTCAAGCCTGACTCAGATATATGTATTCAGATATCTTTTTCTAGTTTTGTCTTCTTGTTTAACTTATTCAGGATGACTTTGATTGAAAAGGAGTGTTTAATGTTAAGGTAGTCAAACTAAACAATCTTTTTCTTTAGGGTTTAGGTTTTTTGGGGCTATCATTAAGAAATCATCCTTTAGTCCAGGATTATAAAGGCAATCTATATTTCCATCTAGGACTTTAAAATGTTTCCTTTTTGTATTCAGATCTCTAATGCATCCTGAATTTATTTGTTTGTGTGTATGTATGCTGTTTGAGTTTGGAATCTAATGTAATATAGTTTATATTAATTCTATATGCTGCATGACAAAGTTATTGTTTAAAACATCATACGTTTATTATCTTACAGTTTCTGTGGGTCAGGAGTCTGGGCATAGCTTCGTTGGAGCCTGTTTAGTATTTCCCAATGCTATGGTCAAGATGTTGGCTGAGCTGGCTTCTCATCAGAGGCTTGACTGGGAAAGGATCCACTTTCAAGGTCCTCGGATTGTTCACAGAACTCACTTCTCTGTAGCTGTAAGATTCATGGAAGATTTTTCCTTCAAAGCCTAGCAAAGTGGGGAAACAAAGGGGAAGAGAGAGAGAGAGAGAAACTCTGAGCAAGGCAGAGTTTTATACAATGTAAGGTAATTAAGGGTAGACATCTCTTTCCCTTCACCATATTCTATCGGTTAAAAGCAAGCCATGGGCCCACACTCAAGAGGGAGGGAGGACACAAAGGCCTGAACATCAGGAGGTGGAATCATAGGTACCTGTCTGTCACACTGTCACCTCGATCACCATCTTTTTTGTATTCTTTTTTTGTTTTTTAAGGATTTTATATTTTTGGAGCCAGTTAGGTTCACAAGATAACTTAAAGGAAAGTATGCAGATTCCCCATGTCACCCATGCCCCCACACACAACCTCCCTCGTGGTCAACCTCCCACATCTGAGTGGTCCATTTGTTACAATTGATAAACCCACTACACTGCTGACACGTCATTATAACCCACCATCCACCATTTACCTTCAGCTTCAATCTTGGTGTCGTACATTCTGTTGTTTGGACAAATATAGAACGACATGTACCCATCATTATGGTATCATGCAGAGTATTTTCACTGTCCTACCACTCCCCTGTGCTCTGCCTGTCCGTCTTGCCCTCCCCCAGTTCCTGGCAACCATTAATCTTTTTACTGTCTCCATAGATTTGTCTTCTGCAGAATATCCTATAGTTGGGATCATATAGGATGTGGCCTTTTCAAATTGGCTTCTTGCACTTGGTACCATGCTCTTGCACTTCCTCCATGTATGTTCATGACCTGATAGCTCATCTCCTCTCAGTGCTGAGCAATACCCACGAGCACGTTCCTAGGGATGGCCCACCCCTTCTCTGTTCCCTGCCAGTGCCTCCTCCACCAGGTGTGAAGTTTTCATAGGCACATGAGTCTGCTTCTGGGCTCTTCCATGATTGTTGTCACTCTAATGGTCTTCCTGCCCCTACCATCCCTCTACATGTCCCCCATTCAGGGCCACCAATGCCGACCACATTGTTGAATTCCATTGGGTCTTTCCAGAGCTCATCTCACTGGGTGCCTCAGAGGGGTTGAGTAATGTGGGCTTCTTCTTCTCTCTTGATCATGCTTCCCAGGCTTGAGGCCCTTTGTCATGGGTCTTCTCTACCAGATACCCCATCCTACCTGACATGGGGGTCCTAGAGCCTGTAGCTTATTAAACTCCATCTGGAAGATTCCCCGACCATCTCAGACTCAACATGCACCCCTGAGGACAGTGGCTTGGTTCTGCCATGCCCCACCAGAGGCCCCCACTCCCCATCTTCCTCTAGTAAGCGATGGATCCCTTGGCCCCTTGCGCTGTCACCTCAAACTGCCGAACTCCCCCCGTGGGTCTGACGACCTCCCTACATCTTCTCAGCTGCCGCCCTTCCCGGGCCACTGTCACCTCTCTTTTGAGTATCTTCAGCAGTGCTCCTGACTTCTAGTCCTACCCTCTACAGCCAAGTCTTCACATGGCGGTCAGAGGAATATTTTCAAAAACATAAATCATTTCACATCATCCCCCCACTTAAAATCCTTTCCATGGCTCCCCACTGCTCTTGGAATAGGATCCAGATTCCTCAATGTGCCCTCAATCAATAGTGGGCTGTCACCTCCTTTGCACGTCCATCCATCACCACCCGCCCCCTACTCGGGTCCCCTCTTGCCGGGCCGGGGGATGATCTGATTATTTCTCTAAGGGGGAGACTCTGGGGGTGGTCCAAGTGGTCTGAGGGGGAAGGTGCCAAATTTCCCCTCTGAGTGGCAGGGCCTGGGCAAGGCCATGAGCCCCAAGGAGGTCAGGTTAAACGGCACTGTTTACGTTAGCCCTCTGCAAAGTGTGTTTTGGTGGCAGGAGAGAGTTATGAATAAGCTCTTAATTCCAGCAAGGGCGTGGGTCAGGTCTCCGGCTGTGGCGTTTATTGACTTTTGCGTCTGCTCCCTTGCCCAGTGTCCCAAGACTGAGGGGCCCTGTCTGTGCCCAGGGCTGGTGGTGGCCTTGGCTCTGGCTCACATGGACAGGGGCCGGGCTGACCGGCCAGCTCGCCTCAAATTAGCACCAGGACATCAGCCTCTCCACCAGCTTTGCTGGGGAGCCCAGGCGGGGGTGAGGGGAGGCGTGGAGCGGAAAAGGACCCAGACCCCAGCCCAGGAGAGGCTAGAAGCCAGATGCCACCCAGCCAAGGAACTAGGCAACAGGGAGGTCCATGGGGCTCTTTGACGACCTGTCACTTGGTCAGGCTGTTTGTTTCTGTTTTCACTGGACTGCCAGAGTCCTTGGGGCCCCAGGCCAGAGCAAGCTGGGCTTGTAGGCTCACTGACTGGGTGCTGTGAGACCCAGTCTGGTTTCCCTGCTGGGCCTCAGTTTCCCCATCCGCTTTATCCCCCCTCTGTTCCGTAGACAGAAACGAAAGCACAGGTGATGGCATCCCACAGCCTCACGGAAGATCGCGGCATTTACAGAGAGAAAGATTTGAGAACCCTTTCCTAAACGGAAATGGACAGTTCAGAGAAGGAAATTTAGAAAGCATTCATTCTTGAAAGGACAACACTACAGAGTTGGAGAACGGATTAGTGGTTGTCTGGGGACAGGACAAGGCGGGGGATGGGCCCAGGTATAAAGGGGCGGTGCTGGGGAGCTCCTCCTTGGTGGTGGGGCAGCTCTGCATCTTGGTTGCAGGGGTGGTCATGGGCGTGTAGACGTGACACCAAGTTGCTCAGAACTGCACACATGCCACAAGTTCACGCACAAATAGATGGAATTTCGAGAAAGTCCTGCCTTCCCACCCACGTCGGTTTCATGATTTTGAGGTTACGCGGCAGCTCGGTGAGATGTCACTCTGGGGCGAAGTGCCCACAGACTCTGTGTTAGTTTTGCCACTGTTGTGAGTCTAGAATTTCAAGATAAAAATTTCAAGACAAAGCTCAGAGAGGGTCATGGATATGCCCGATACCACACAGCAAATTGAGAAGGAAACTGAAATGAATGCCAAGGTGTCTTGATAGCCAGGTTCTTTCTCCTCTTCTGTAGAAAGACAGGGCAGGATGGGCATTTTCAGCCAAATCAAAATAGATGAGAAACAAGGATGGGAGGAGGAGAGCAGCAACAGGGGACGCAGCAGTCACTGTAGTAGGTGCTAGAACCCCAGCGACAAGAATGACAGCTCCTATTTACTGAAAACTGACCTCAGATCAGGCATCCTCACAGATGGCTTCACACATCTTACTCCCATGCCCCACTCTGCTCTCCAAGTTGCCCATGATCCAGAAGGGAAACTGAGGCACAATCCCACGGACACACAGATAGTAAACAGCAAAGGCTGGATCTGCACTTTCCAGCCCCATCGTCCGAGTTGGGCACTCACCCCAGGTCCCATCAACACTGGCCTTTGCCAGCCTCCAGCATCCCCATTTGAAAGCCTGAGCAAAATCATGGCAACCAGGCTGAAACTGGAGCCCAGAGCCCAACATCAGCCCCTTGGGCATGTCTGCTCTCTGAGAGGTCCTGGCTGACATGAAGGGGGCATCCCAGCAGGATGGAGAGAGGATGGATGACCCCACCTTGGGATCCCGGGTAGCCAGCCGGGGACACTGAGTGGCCCCTCCCACTTCTGCCCAGGAGCCATCCTGATGGATGTCAAGGGCTGGGACAAGGAAGTGTCCAAATAAATAAATGAGCCAGGAGCCACGTGGTACTTCTAGGAAACCCTAAACCCTGCGGAGCCGTGGGTGGACAGTGCAAGGGTTGGGGAGCCTGAGGCCCCAGGTCCTGCCATCACAATGTGGCTCCCGGGGTTGAGCAAACCCCTCTCTGGGCCTCAGTTTGGATCTCAGAAAGCTCCTGAGGACCTTCCCACTCAGATCCCACATCTCCCCTGGGGTGGGGAAGTTTCTAGCTCCAGGATGGCCTGGTGTGGCCCAGATGACCTCTCTTGCTGGGGGTCCCACCGTGGCATCCTGTAGCTGCCACAGGACACTACCCCAAATGGGGTAGCTTACAACGGCAAACATTTCTTGCCCTGTAGGTCTGGATGCCAGGAGTCTGAAGTGAAGTTGTGCTCTGGGCGGCACTCCCCGCAGAGTCTCCAGGAAGAGATCCCTCCCTGCCTCTTCGAGGGTCTGGTGGCCCCGGGCATTTTCTGGATCTTGGCTGCATCCCTCCAGTATGCCTCTGCCCTCATCCTCACAGGGCCTCCCCCTCTTCTCTCCTCTGTGCATCCCTTATAAGAACACCTGTCCTTGGATTTAAGGCTCACTCGGATCATTTGGGAGGATCTCACCTGAGACTGTTAACTTAATTACATCTGTGATCATTACATGCACTTCTTTTCCAAATAAGTTCCCAGTCACAGGGTCAGGATGTGGCCCTATCGTTTTGGAGTTTCCCCCCACCCGCTGCAGACCCTTTGTGTCAGTCATGCTGGAGACAGAGATCATGACACCTTTCTTCTTCAACCCCGGAGGCTACCAGTTTCTGAAACCACCCTCTGTGTTTTACACCCTCTTGTACCCTCTGGTCTTGCCACAGGGCCTTTGCACTGGTTGTTTCGTCAGCCTGGGACACTACCTCCCCCACTCATCACTGACTCTTTCCTGATCTCAGAGCTGAGATCAGCTTCCTAGGAGATGCTCCTTCAGGCTCTCATATTGGACCAAACTCTGGTCACAAATCCTTATAACACCCAGAACCTCTCCCTTGTAAAGCTGGTCACGGTTGTCATTTAGGCTTCATTTGTGGGATTGTTTTGGTTTGTGTCAGGCGGACAGGGCTGATGTCTCCATCGGGTGCAGAAGGTACGGTACCTAGGGCCCTGACTTGTTTACAGGCCCACACACATGTTTTCATTTCTCTCAAGACCAGGAGAAAAATATGACCATCATCCAGCCCGGAAAACAATGCAGTCATAAAACAATTTTGTATGCTGGCTACGGTGGGAAGGGGGCGCAGGAAGGCCAAGGGCCCAGGGCTCACGAAAGTCATCCCACAGCTCTGGCACAGACCGTGCCTGTAGTAGGCGCTTACCGAATGTCTGCAACTGCAGGAAGAAGAGAGCGTGGAAGGTCCTAGCAAGTGAGAGAGGATGGGCTCAGACCTGGGTTTGAGCCTTCTTTTCTTCCTCCCTTGCTCTTGACCTTAGGCAAGTCACCTCTCTTCTCTGGACCTGTCTCCCCATCCATGAAATAAGAATTGCCTCTCCTTGTTAGCTCACACATATTCCTTATGCTCAAGAGAGACATGAGGTCGTGCGGAACTAGGCACGTAGTTGGGCCCAGGAGCGTGGGTCACCGTCGGTATTTCTCGAGTGGACAAAATCAGGTGCTGCGTTCAACATTCGTCACAGCATCTTGGTGTTTCCGTGGTGGGTGCTCTGTGCTCTAGGCCTGTCCCCATTTTACAGATGTGAGCAGTCACTGGGTCACATGGTGGTCACACGTAGACTCTGTCTTTGCACAGTGTGGAGAGCTAGATAGGCTTCCTGGGGGCCCTGGTTGGTGGTCGGTTCCCTGGAGACCACAGATGCCCAGGCCTCACTGTTGAGGGGCAAGCGATAGAGGCGGGAGGTGGGGGGTGGGGGAAGCTAAGCATATTCACCCTTCTCAAAAACCATCCATTTTGAACTAAGTATCTAGCTCTTGGCTTATGCCCCAAACAATGATAACGTGCTTTCAATGTGTTCCCCAGAAAAGCTATGGAAATTTGAGTTGGCTTTGGAGAGAGAGGGTGGAGAAAACTGCTGTCTCCACCAAAAAGTCAGCAGGAAGAAGATCAACCAGAAGGTGGCATGGGGTTCATGGGAAGGGAGAGGAGGCAAGGCAGACCTCTCTCCAAAAATACCTAAAGCCCTCATTCATTCTCTGCAATCGGCTGGCCACATCAGAGGGGTTCAGGCAGCAAGGGGGCCATGCAGCATGGTGGTAAGAGCCCACGTGTGATTCCACGCCAACCCCGACTCTTCCCTCACTTGCTGACCACTTCTCCCTCTGAGCCTCTGTTCCCTCATCCGTGAAATGGGATGGGTATTAAACCACCCTTGCTGAGTCTCTGGGAAATGTGAGTGAAATCTTAGATGAACATACGCTCAGTTAGAGGCCCAGCATATGCCAAAGGATCAGAAAGAAGCATGGTGTTTATCCATTCTAACGAAAAGACAAAAATCTTCACAACTTATCACCTGTATCTGAGGACAATTCCATAGCCTGGCCTATGATGGGAATGGACATCTCAGAAGGGACTCAGGAGGGTAATGCAGGAGTTCATAAAAAAGACCTCAAGGGCCATGAAGAAAATAAAAGAGGGCCATGGGAGACACTGGGGCAGCGAGGACAGGAGACTCCTTAGTTGGGGTAGCCAGGAAAGCCTCAAACTGAAATCTGAGGGATAAAGATCCAGTCCAAGGACAGAGGGATCCAACTGGGGGAAGAGCTGGGTTGAAGTCCCTGAGCTGAGAAAGAGCTGGGTGTTTCCAAGGACTAGAAGGGAGGTCAGTGTGGCTACAGCAAAGTGGACAGGGCCGAGACTGGTGGGGGCTGAGGTCAGAGAGTTGCCCAGAGGCTGAGTCATGAGGACCTTGCAGGCTGGGCCAGGGTGGATTCTGTTACCTGTGCAGGATGTGGGGTCTGTCAAGGGAGCAGGCAGCTCTGAGATTTGCCTCAAGCTCTTCAGTTCTAGGAGAATAGTTTAGAAGCCATTAGAGTGGATGCTGGGAGGCCAGGGAGAAGGCTGATGCCATAATGCAGGTGACAACTGAAGGTGTCTGGAAGATTCTAGACACATGATGGAGGGAACTCTGACAGAATGTGCCTGTGGGTGGTGTTCCAATTACCTATCATGTGTAACAAAGCTCCGAAACCTTAGTGGCTTAAAATAGCAAGCCTTTCATTGCCTGTGATTCTGTGGCTCCGTAGGGACAGCTGTCTCTGCTTCACATGGGGTTATAGGGGGCACCCTTATGTGACTGCTTTCAGCTGGGATCAGGGCTGGGTTGGAAAGTCCCAGAAATCTCTACCCACATGCCTGGGGCATCTTGGTCCCCACTAGGTGGCATGTCTCTCCAGCAGGGTAGCCTGAGCTGCCTTTTGTGAAGGCTCAGGGCAGCACAGAAGGGAAAGCAGAAGGTGCTGGGCCTCTCGAGGTCTAGCCCAGAACCCCTACAGTCATTTCCACTATATTCTCTCGGCCAAAGTGAGTCACAGGGCTGAAGCAGCATCAAGGACAGGGAAAAGAGACCCCACCTACTCATGGGAGCAGCAGCAAGCACAGACAGGAGGAGAGGAATTCATGGAGGCCATGTTGGCCAGCAACTACCACAGGCAGGATGTGGATGGATGTGAGGAAGGCTCAGACAACTCCTAGGGGTTTGGCTGAGCCACGGGGCAGAGGGTGGTGCCATTCATCGAGATGAGGAAGACAGAGGGAGAAGCAGACTAACGGCAGGGGAAGAGAAGCAAGAGTTCTGCTTGGGCTCTGAAGATACAGAGCTTCCAGGCGGCCCCCCAGGGAATCCACCATAACAAATGGGGCTAACGTGTAGAAGGGGAGGGAGCTCCTTCTTTTAGCTCCTTTTCTTGTGCAAGGAAGTTCGGGATGAATGGCCCCATTCTAGAGATGAAAGATGTGAAGTATTCTACCCACAGTCACCCAGCAATTTAGTCTGACTTGGGATTTAAATCTCAGTTGAGAAACAGGAAGTACTTTGTCAGTCTCCCTCTTGCTCACCATGGATCCAAGGGGCTGGATGGGGAATGTTGTCTTTCTCTTCCAGAGCAAACAATGACTGCTGTTTGTTGAGGGCTCGCCATGCACCAGGCATTGCTAAGTTGTTACTCCAACAGCCAATCCTGTAGATAGATCCTATTATTGTCTGCATCTTACAAAGGAGGGAACCAGGGCTCAGAGAGGGCAAGTGACTGGCCCAAGATCACATAGCAGTAGTGCCTCAGAGATAGGACTAGAACCCAGATGTGTTAGTCCAAAGCTCAGCTTCCAACCATTTGCCTTGACTGTCCGCCATCTTTGACACAGCCATGCTCTCATTTTGTCCTCATAATGTGGCAACTCCAAGGACCTTTCCCCAAGAATCTCCACTAGGGTTGATAAACCAGAGCCCACCATGGGCCAAATCCAGCTCACAGCTTGTTTTTTGAAAATAAAGATTTATGGGAACACAGCTATACTTTTTTTGAATGAAACTCCTCTCACATTCCAATGGCAGAGTTCAATAGTACAGAGACTAAAACTAAAATATTTACTATCTGGCCCTTTGCAGAAAATGTCTGCTGAGCCCTGATATAGAATGAAGGTAGTCAGATCCTGGCTTCTTATTGTGGAAATGAGGAGCGTGATGTCCAAATGAGGGGGCCCCCTTGGCTGAGGCCACACAGTGGCAGACCAGAGAAAAGGACAGAGGTCTCAGGATTTGGCCCCTTACCCATTTTGCTAGTGGAGCTTTCAAGAAACGGTATGCAGTGAGGTGAATCCAGGTCAAGTACACCTTGATGACAGAGCAGAGGAAGTAGAGAAAGTCTCCTTCTCTGCTGAAGAAACTTCTCAACTAGCTGAGGAGAGAAAGAGCCAGGAGATCTTGGCTGCTCTGGCTTTTCTATCCAGCTCTCAGGCAACTCTCCCACCCCTGTTCCTTCCTCTCCAGCTCAAGGGCTCCTTCCAAGGCTTTGGCATGTTCCAGAAAATGTAGCCTCTGACCTTCTAAGTCACCAGGGCCTTCCAGCTCCCAAGCGAGCCCAGCTTGCAGAGTCTCAGCATATAATGAAAAATCGGTGAGAAACCCAATCTGGGGCTATCAGGTGGAGCACTCAGCCCTCGGCCCCCTTGTCCCCCCGACGGGCTGGACCCCTTTCCCTTCTCACACATGGCTCATTCCATTTTTCAGCTGGATCCTCCCAGCTGAAAAATAAAAGTCCTTCAAACATTGCAGGGGTTCCAAAGACTTTTTTTTTAAGTAACCCCCCAAACAGCGGCTTTTCAAGCCACACACAGACTGAATCAAACTCCATTTGTTTCCAGAAGGCCGAGGGGCAGCGGTTTGGAAAAAAGAACCTTCTCTGAAACTCACGGGGAGGCGAAGGCAGGGTCAGAGGGCACATTCCGATTGCTAAGATGCATTGACAAGCGCCCAGGCCCCCCTCGGCCCTGCCAGGGGACCTGGGGAGGGGAGGAGCTGCGGCTGCAGTGGGGGCATGGGGCCTCCAAAGCAGTCAGCCTCAGAAATGCTCCCCCCCACCCCGAGTTGGCCACAAAGAGTCGAAGGGCGAACTCTTCTCCCTTGCAGGGCCCCCCACCTCCTGCAGATATGCCAAAAAAGAAGCCCCAGGTCTTAGGGGAAGAAATGGAGTGGAGCAGGGACGGTTTAGCTAAAAGATTCTCTTTTTGCTTTTTGGTTGGTTTGGTTAGTTGAGTTTTGCCCCCGAACTGGAAACTGGATCTGGAACCAATGAATAATGGATGAAAACTGGGGATTTTCCATCTGCAAAAGGGGCGCCATCATGGACGGGGGTGGGAGGGTCCCTCTGTGAGTCTAGGCTTGGCCATCAAGGGCTGGGTGAACTTGGACAGCTGTCCTCACCTCTCTGAACCTCAGTTCTCTTGGCTCCAACTGGGACGTGCCCCCCTGGGGTTGGACAGTCCACTCAGATGTAACAAAGGGTGAGAAGCACCTGTGTGATGACTGTCAAAGGGCAGGTGCTCCATAATGCTGGAGGTGGGGGAGAGTCAGCAGAGAGACTAACAGGGGGCTTCAGGGCTCTGGGTCCCCATGGGGGCAGGGCAGGGAGCAACCCTGACCTCGAAGGAGGAATGGCGGACAAAGCAACCTTGAACCATAACATGATTCAAACGGAAAGAAACTCAGAGAGTCTTTTGTCGAAATGCCCTTTCCAGAGGGGAGACTGAGTCAGTGAATGGCCTTCTGGCATCATCCAGCATCCCAGACAGCGGTTTTCTCAAAACACTGTCTCCTGGAGGCTCTTTGGCCAAATGCCTTGGGCCAGTCCTTTAAAGATGGGTCAGGCCCATCCTTCCCTATGGAAAAGGTGGAATAGAGCTTTCCCTGCAAAATTCAGAAACGGGGAAAGAAAACTTGCCTTTCTCCCCACAAAGGATTAGAACTCACGGCCATTGTATTCTGGCCTCAGCTGGGACAAATGGAATGTGTGAGAAGAAACTCAGAAACATAACCCGGGATCCAAAAGGATTCCATGGGGGTACGGTTGTGGGGTCACTAGGGGTGGGGCACAAAGCCTGGGTGCGTGCAGAGGGGCTAGCGGGCAGGACCCCAGGGAGCCAGTGTGAGAGACACCTGCTGGGCGTTGGGCTGTCAGCCTGGGTCAGGTGATTCAGCGTCCCCAGAACCCTCCTCGCGGGCAGTGCCCTGCATCCCAAGGCCTTCCCGCCGGAGCTTCCCAGACACACTAGGCTAGAGGCCACCTTGGCCTTCATGAGCCTGTTTCCCTGGGTCTACAGAGGATGCCATCCTCACGGGCCAGCACTGCACTGGCAAAATCCACCACCATCTCCTGTCCCTGCCTTTGTTTCTCAGCCCCAGGAGACCCCCTGCTCCCCACCTCACCTACAACCAGGTGAGCCCAGAGTTCCTCTAACAATTGGACGTTGCAAATCCACCTCGACCTAAGAATACCCAGGACCTGGGTTTGTGTGCTTGGAGTAGAGCAGCTCGCCCCAGGACTTGAAACAGCGCAGGACATATGAGCTGTCTTACTCCCTCCAGTGACACTCTCACAATTGGAAATCACCAGAAGGCCCTGCAGTGGGTGAGCCCTGGCCTATGGTTGCTTCTGACAGATGGGACATGTGTTTTATCCCTGCTCCCCATGCTGCCCCCGGGGACCTGGTCTGCTGGACCCCTCCTTCTCTGCTGTGCCTCCTCCACCCCCCCCAAAGCTCCTCCTACCAGGAATCCCCACTTCCCAGATGCCTGGACCTTGCCCTCCTCTGAAATTCCCCCATCGGCTCTTTCTGGGCTCCTGCCACTGGAGACAGCCACAGTTCCACGCTCAGGGCTGCGGGGAGGATTCCGTGTCTGTACAGTGGGCCTGGTTCCTGGGGTGGCTCTGGGGGTCGGTACTGTGTGAGGGGCCGCCACCCCCCCCCCACAGGAGATTCCAATGGTGGCAAAGCACCAGCAAGAGTGTGAAAGTGACACTTGGATAAACAGTGCCACCTGTGCGCGCAAATGAGAGGCAACGCCCACCATAGCCCAGTCCACAGTGCTTCATCATTTACAAGATGCTTTCCCTTCATGAGAGCTTCCTGGCTCTTTCCTTGCAGGACAGAGAAGGCTGGGATTCTTACCCCCACTTGACAGATGAAGAGCCCAAGGTCAGAGAGGACCAGGACCAAGCTGGGAAGGACACTGGGAAGGAAGCAGAGGCGCCTGGAAAAGCCCCCAACTCAGGACCCACGCGGTGGGGGGAGCCCATCTTTGGGCCACTGTGGATTAGTTATGCAACTTTTGGGGAGTGGCTTAACCTCTCTGTGCTTGTTCCCTCCTCTGTCAAATGGGAATACTAATGAATTTCTACCTTCTGAGGTCACGGTATGGATTAAATGAGTTGATAAACATAAAGCACTTAGAACAGTCCCCAGTACATGGCAAGCTTGCAGACTATTGGCCATTATTAGCCCACTATCATCACTGTCGTCCCAGCCCTGAAGCCAACCAGCTAGGGAACCTTGGGTAAGGCCCTTTTCCTCTCTGGGCCTCAGTTTCCCCACTGACAGAATGATGTATGATAGTCTCTAGCAATCCTGTGTGTCTAGAAATCCCTGCTTCCACGCAGGCCAGAAATGGGGGCCCACAGAATCCCTCGAGAGGTCATCTTCACTTTTCTGGGTCTCCCATCTGACGGTTTCCCCATCTGTCAGGCAAGGAGGTGGAACAAATAATCCCCTGAGAAACACAAAGCCCAATCTTTGCACTAGGACCTCATCGGGGACCCAGATACTTTGTGGCGCTCTGGGGGAAATCGAGTCAGCCGGCCTCCATCGCCCTTCTGTGGCATCTCCAGCCTGAGGCTAGGGTGAGGTGCAAAGGCTTAACTCCCACTGGCCTGGTGAAGGGAACACTGTGTGTGCCTTCCTGACCCGAAAGAGCAGCCAGATCCCTAAAGAGAAGAGACCCCGTGTTTGCATTGGCAGCGGGGCCAGACAGTGGGAGTAATCAGCACTTGGCGGGACCTGGAAAACTCAGCTCATCCTGCAGCCAGGCCAGGCCAGCGCTGCCCGGTCCCCACTCCACCACCCACCGCCCTATTACCTAAGCCCTGCACAGGACATGAGCGCATGGCCCTGGGGGTGAGGGGCAGTAGGCCGCTCAGACAGGGCAGCCATTCACAGAGCTGTCCCCTGCCCAGCTCAGACACAGCCCTGGGGTGGTGGGGCTCAGCAGGGAGGCTACGCAATGGGGGTGAAGGGGACAGAAGAGCCTGACTGGTGCCCTATAGAGCTAGCTCATGCCTTGGAGGAAATGTGCTGTCACGGTGGGGACAGGGGGAGGGGGTGAGTAGAGGCACAATGTGACTAGGATCAAGGAAAACACATTTCCTTCACTGAGCCCATGGGAAGAGGGCTGCAAGGAAGGCCTCTGGGAGAGCACGAGCTTGTCCAGCTTTGGGGACGGTCACCGAAGGATACTGAGCAAAAGGGACATGTGAGCTGGCTCTTGACAGACAGACGGTTGGGCCATCAGACAGAGAAGAGGACAGTGCTCCTAGCTGGGGGAAACTGAGGGAGGTAAGGCGAGGCATACGAGGACCTCAGGTGGCTTTGAATGGAAGGGCGGTCGGAGGCATAGTTCTCCCTGTGATGACAACCACCAGCCCCTCCTCAGGCCAGGACGTGCAGCACTGCGGCCAGAGCAGGAGACTCCAGGTCAGGCCTTATGGGGGTGAAAGTCTGCTCCACCACTTGCGGGGGGCCCAGGCTTTGAGAACCACGGGCCTAATGCCTGCAAAAGGCTGATCGGAATGCCCAGAACCTGGCACAGTTCTCTCAAGATTATAGGTCTGCTCATGCTATTCCAGAAATAATCACGGTAATAACATTCCTCTTCAGTTAGAATTTCTGGCCATGCAGACCCTGGAATTTGATTCAAACCCTTGTGTCTGGTGTTTTGCCAGTCCTAGGGCCTACCCCCCACCTTCTGGTGGCAGCCCTGAGCCCTCCCCCAGGGCGTCCCCTAGCAGGCCCGCTAGCATCCCCAGCTCTGACCTCTCAGGCAAGGAGGCAAAACAATTTGCTGCTGGGGAGAGGTGGGCTGCTCTCAGGCCCCAGCCCCTCCCACCGGCTTCCCCATCCCCCCACAGTCGCCTTAGCCCCCTGCTCCCCCACAGCCCAAAGACCTCTGAAAAGAAATCTGAGCTGTCTCTTTTATCTCTCTTTCCCTTTGTCCTGCCCAGGGTGGGGCTGTCATCAGAACCTTCCCCAATGCCCAGGCAGCCTTTCCTGAAGCCATCCCTGGGACTCCTTCCTTTCCCTAGGAAATGTGCCAACCAGTAAGGAGATTCAGAAAACCATACGTCCCTCCGGGGCAAAGGCCAGCTTGCCCACTACGTTCTGGGCCACAGGTAACAAACTCCAGAGGTTTTAGGGCCAAGAAGGAAGGAAAAATGCTTAAAGAGGACAGGGTGAAAGACAGTAGGGAGTAGTGTGGTCTATGGCAAACTAGAGAGCAGCCCTGTCTGTAGGAAGCTAGTCAGCTCCAGCTGGCTATATGAACCTAGAAGGCCCACTTCTTAGTTTTTCGAGAGAAGCTGGACGTTTAGATTCTTTTTTTTTTTTTTTTTGACTCTTCAAACCCTGCAATGACCAAATGAAAAATATCTGAGGACTGCATTTGGCCAGTAAGACAATAGATGTGACACTATTCAAGGGTGGTCTGTCCTGCAGACCAGGAATCTCACAAAATAGTCCCTGATTAAAGGGTCCCCTGGTCAATACTGGTGGGTCACAAGACATTCTTAATCCCCTCCAGGAGCTCCAGTGCACATTAGCAAATTAAAGGTTCTGAAAAGGTCTGCAGGAAAGAGGCCTGATTAACGTTGTGAAGCTCAGGAGAGCTCTGTGCTCCATAGTACCTCTCTTGGGGCTGTGTCCTCTGCCATGGGCTCACCATTGAAAGGTTCACAAGCCCCTTGAGGTCCATCTCAGCCCTGAGTTAGGACCTTCTTTCATCTGCTGATTCAACAATAGTTGAAGATCATTCTGGCCAAGCATAGTGACATGAGAGGCATATGTCCCTGCCGTGCCTGGTGGGGCCCACAGCTGATGGCCCCTTTGTCTAGGATTGCTGCCACCAGCAAGCCTTGCCTTCCCACCACAGAGCATGAATGCTTATATAAAGCCTTTGTCAGGCAAAAGCAGGGACTGACGGAAAGTCACAAAGAACTGGGCCCCAGCCCAGTGTCGTTTGAGAATGCACTGTTGAGACTTTGGAGTTCATGAATAATGTAAACAAGAGGCTGAAATAGAAAAAGTAATGAGTTAGGAAACCTACTTTTGATGGGGTGTTCATAGAAGGTCTCTCTAAGGAGGTAGCATTTATACTGAGATCTCAGGGCAGGAAGAAAATAACCAGGAGAAGGCTTTGCATGTGGGGGGCACTGCATGGACAAAGGCCCTGAGGCAGGGAAGAGCAACAATGATGGAGGAGGATGGCAGAGGTGAGACTGGAGAGGTCAGAAGGGCCCAACATATACAGTGGCTGTGAGCTCTTTGTATCAGCTAGCTATTGCTGTGTAACAAACAACCCCAACACTCGATGTTCTGTAATAACTACCATCTGTGATTATAGTTCACAATTCTGGGGGTCAGCTGAGGGCTGGAAGTACTTTGCCCTACCTGTCCTTCATCATCCTCCTGGGACCAGATGGCTAGTGTGGATGCATCCTCATAGCAATGGCAAAACACAAGAGAAAGCAGCAAGGCTTCCCGATGCCTAGTCTTAGAATTGACAGGCTGTCACTTCTTCATTCTATTGACCAGAGCAAGTCACATGACCACCTCCAGGGGCAAGGAGTGACCTTCCCACCAACTGGGAGAACAGCGCAAGAGAGGGAGGGGTGGTGGCTTGGATGCAGATACTGCCTATGAGCTGGAGACAAGTAGATGAATTCCAGAGCCACTGAGGGACAGAATCAACAGCAATGGTGCCAAAGGACAGCATGGAAGCCTTAAGGAAAAGGACAGAATCGAGCTTGGCTTCTGAATTTCTCTAAGAATGGTGCCGTAGGGGAAAAGCAAAGGAGGCAGGAGAGACTAGGCATGGGGACACACAACAGCCGGCTTCATCCCTGGGCTTCCTCGTCCTCACCATACCCACCCACTCCCTCACCTCCAGCCCAGGCTAGCCCAGGCTCTTCTTCACCCCTGCGCCAGCCAGAGCCCAAGCTTCTTGCACCCGTGCACGGGAAGACCAGACAGCCCTGCTGTGATATATGATGCCCATAGCTCACAGCCCGACTGCCACTGAGATGATGTGTTGTTACCATCCATCACCTGCCTGACGGGCACCCAGCGCCAGAATTCGGCAGCTGCCCTTCACCGGGACACTTAATTATAAAGGCCTGAAATTTTTCCCCACTGGCCTGGGAAATAAAGGCTTTGTTTACCAATGGCCAGTTGGGAGGCTCCCAGGGGAAAGCCGATAGATCAGGGCAGCCTGGCAGGAACAGTGCAAATCCTGCGTCCTGGTGGGGGACCGAAAGCTTCCAGGGAGCCGTCACCCTGACCCCCACCGCCCTCTGGTTCTTCATGGGAGTATCGATCCCCACGCGCTAAGTCATCTCTGCACCTGGGAGGCATTTGAATTTGCTGAAAGCCAACACCACTGTAGAGTGCTTGGTTGCATGCCTGGGCTGCTCCTCTGGGTCTGCTAACCCCTCTGAAAACTCGCTGGGGCTCTTGGATCATGGGGGTGTTGAGCAGGCACAGCAACACCTTGAGGAAACCAACTCAGCATCGCTGCTCTAAAGGATCCAGGTTCATCTAGCTCTTCTGTCCTCAAAGTGTGGTCCCCGGACCAGTAGCACCAGCCTCTCACCCTGGAACTGGTTAGAAATGCTCACACAGTGCACAGGTCCCCTCCCTGACCTAGCAAGTCAGCAATTCACTGCTGGGGGTAAGCCCAGTGATCTGTGCTTCAGCAAGCCATCCAGAGGATTCTGATGTTCGTAGGGCTGTGAGAACCACTGGCGAGTTTGTTCCTAGCCTGTACTTTTGCCTCTGAGCCACGGTAGCTCCAGAAAAGGGAGCCGGGCTTGCCACCAGCTGATCCATAAAGCAGGGACAGCAGGGACAATGGACCCAGGCCTCCACTCTCCCCAGGTCCCTGATGGTTGAATCTTTCTGAGCACCAATTTTCTCTTCTGTATAATGGAGGTAGGAAAGCTAACCTTGTAATCTGCGGTCAGGGTTAAATGAAGAATTCCCCTGGTAGCCAGAAGATGCAAGACATAGGTTGGCCATTCTCTGGGTCTTCCTACATGGTTGGCGGTCGTGGCCATTCCCCCCATCTGCACAGAGGGGCCTCCCTGGCATCCCTAGGAACCACCTGCAGCAGAAAGGTGATCAGTTCTTGCTGATACCTAGGCTAGGGAAGAACCTGAAAGATTCTTGCCAGGGTCTATTCAGCTCACCTGCCAGCCTCAGTCCTGGGCTTTCTAAGTTGGGGAGGGTGTGGCAAAGAGGACTCTTAGAAGTGCAGAGGGGTTGCAATGAGAAGGCATCTGGTACACCTCCTGGGCACCTCCAGAAGGCATTGTCCAGAGCCCTTGCGTTCTGGGCTCACAGTACTTCATATAGGCAGGACCACTGGCTCCTTAACTTCATCTTGAGGTGAAAGGCAGGATCCCACAGTCCATGGGCGCCAGAGCTAGGGCTCGAAACCAAGTCAGTCCTGCTCCCTGACCTCTGGGGTTCTTTCTATGAACAAGGTGAAGTTAGAGAAGAATAGGTCTCTACCAGGGAGAAGGAAGTTGTTCCGGGAGCTGTCAGCCCCCTGGATCAGGTGCTGCTGGAGGAGGGATGCAGGGGAAGGTTGAACTTGATCTTTGTCAGATTATGGGTTCAGGAAACCTCCTCTCCAGATCTAATCTCAAGATATGAGGAGATCATGGTCAAAGTGGTTCAGGGAGGGCTTGTAAACCATCAAGTGGCACATAGGTTTCTGTAGAAGGACCAGCCACTGGGCAGACTTAAAGGGGTGACCCTCCACCTGGGACTCAGTTTCCCCCACTGTACAACCAGAGGATCAGACAAAGTGAACTTGTAAGTCTCCTCCAGCCCCAAGCCTCCATATTGATGAGTCCTTTTGTATGGAGACAAGACCCAGACACCGTCTACAAGGTGCCTGGCCCATAGCAGGTGCCCATGAAATAAAGAAAACTTACAAGTCACAGAGCAGGTCAGGATCAGAGCCAAGGCTGGCCAGCCTCCATCCCTTTTCTCCCTCCCCCTCTCCCTGCTACCTCCCATCAGAAATGCCATCTTCATCTTGGTTTTTGGTGCCCGGTCACCAGGGAACCCCATCTTTAGCAGCAGTTGGCTTATTGAGCACAGAAAGATCAGCTCCCTCGTGGAGGAAGTGGTTACAAAACATCAACCTTTCACCAACTGCAGGATCTTAATGATCTGTGCTGTTGACCTACCCCTGCTCCCCACTCCCAGGCTTGGGAAGCACCCCTGATCTTCCAGAAGCCTGTTGAATGGGGCCTGAGAGGGGCCAAATTTCTGCCCACCTAATCCCACTGTCAGACCTTGTTATCTGTATGGCAAATGTCTCCTCCAAACCCAGATAAGGATACTCAAGGTGGCTGCTGGATAGAAAAGTGGAATGAGAGCCAGTGGCTAGCACAGTGCACAGTGTGCATTTAACCAACCTTTGAGGGGATGGGGTGAAAAAGAAGGATTTGGGAAAAGGTGACTTTGGGGCTTGGTCCTTGGGATGATCCCCTTTTATCAGGTAGAACTCTTGCCATGGGCATTACAGAAAATCAAATTATTCTTAAGCAAAAAAAAAGGGGGGGAGGGGACAGAGGTAGAATATACAAGGGAATTTGGGGGGAATGATGGAACTATATTATCCTGACTATGGTAGACATTACATGACTTTATGTATTTGTCAAATTGCACAGAACTGTACCCTAAAGAACGTGAATTTGACTGTAAGTAAATTTTACCCTGATAAACTTGACCCTTTTAAAAAAATAATAAATTTATTAACATATATATTGACGTATCCAGGGTTTGCTGCTTTAAGGCAAGGCTTGATCCAGCAACTCAATGTCTCCAAGGTCCCAGTTTCTCTGTTTCTCCATTCTGCCTTCTGTAGTGCCTGCTTCTCTCTCACCTCTCTCTCTCTCTCTATCTCTATCTCAGCTGCATCCAGCAGCTCCAACGTGCCCCCTGTAAAATATCCATAACTTTCTGTGTCTCTTGACCTGGTAGAAATTTGGCCACCTCCAACCCAGCAATTTCTTCCTCACTTCTCAAACTCAAGTAGGTGAGAGAGGAAGTGCCTCATTTCTAGAAGCCCCAGAAAACACTTCTTTGCATCTCATTGGCACTTGCTGGGCTCCCCAGAATCTACCCTTGAACCAATCATTATGGCTTGGGGATAGAAAAGGCTGATGGGTTTAAATCACTTAGGGGCCTACCTGGAGTGGAGGGGGGATTTCTAAACTACCCCCACAGAGTTGAGAATGCAAGAAGTGAGGAACTCCCAAAGCAACACCAAACAGGCCTGGGAGGAAGGGGAAAACAAATGCCCATTACATCCCCACTTGGGAAATTCTCCACCTGTTACGGAAGCGCCTCCCCTTCTAAGCAAACTAGTCACATACTGTCCTCCGCAGGGACACTTCCCAGCCTCACTTCCCCACACGCTCAGAGTACCCTCAACCAACCATCATTACCAACTTGTCAGAGATGTCAACACCCAGGGCCCATCAGCAAGGCTGGAATGATTTGCACAGCGGCACACACACGTCCACACACACACACACAAACACATCATCCTGGCGGTCCCCCACTTTGTTCTAGGGACCACGGGGCCTGGCAGTTGCTCCAAGGGAATGAGGTGGTTTGTGGCTGAGGAATAGAAGAGGCTCACCAGCCCACAGGGATTTCAGACCTTGCCCCATGCCCCTGAAAGGTACCACACAGTGAAGGGCAGAGAAACTGAGTCATTAAGTCCTGAAAGCCCTGAAAAATTGGTGTGGGAAGATGCCAGGCCTGGAATCATGGCTGGCTGGCCTCCAGTCTATCATCCACAGCCCCAGGCTGTGTGTTTCTGAGCAAGTTGCTTCATTCCTCTGAGCACTGGAGTCTTTGCCAGCTCAGAATGAAGATGTCTTCCCATGGGGTTGGTCCAAACCTGAATGGAATTGCATGGATTCCCATTCCCAATCCAACATGGATTCCAACCCTCACCATTGATGCAAATCATTTCAGGAACAAAACATGTTAGTGACCCATGTTTCTCTCTGTTCTGCTCTAAGAGAAAAATTTAACTATTCTATTGTCTTAGTTTGGATTCCCCCAGAAGCAAGCCTTGAGAAAAATGGTTTGCTTGGTATGTGCAGGAAGGCCTAATCAGGAGAGGCACAACGAGTGAAGAAGCAGCTATACAGGATGTGTTACCCAAGGCGGTTATGATTGTGGGCAATTGGGGCTCAACCTCACTGGGAAGCATTGGCAGATTCAACAGAACACAGACCTCAGAGTTATTCCATCTAAGAAGCAAGGGAGCTGGGGTACTGATACACCCACTCCCATCTGTTAGTGATCGAGGATTTCCTTAAAAGTGTTAATTCCCAACCCCTTCATGCCTGCCCCTCCAGAGGGAAGAGCAAGTTCTGGTGACCAGACAAACCCTCAGACACAGAGCTGTCGGTGCTGGCCATTGGGTGGGGCTGGTTTGCCCAGAAATGCTTAGTGCCAAGAGATATGGGCAGAGCCCCAACAATGCATGCTACACCCTCCTTCCTTCTCCAGGTGGAGAAATGCTTTCTTTATCTTCTTCAATACCCAGCTCAGAGTGTAACTTCCACTGTGAAACCTCCTCCAAATCCCCCAAGGAGAACTGGAATGCGCCTTCTTTCTGCAATTTTATCTTATCTCTATCGGGAGCATGGCTATCATTCACTTCCCAGATGTTTCTTCAGCCATAGTTAGGTGCTGGGTACTGTGCAGGTCTCTGATCACAGCACATGGTAACTGCTCTTGACCTGCCTGTGAGCACTAGACCATGAGGTCTCTGCAGGCGGGGCACACCAAGTTCATTGTCACGTCCCTAGAGCCTAGCACATACTAAACACTCAGTAAGTCCAGGCTGATTGGAACTTGAAGGTAAAAGCAGATCTGATGGTCCATGAAAAGCACCCGGCTTGGTAGGAAACCTGCCAAAATGAAAGTTCTGAAGAAACGGTAGTTAATGTGTGGGTACAAGCTGCGTGAGTCCCTCTGGAATCCATCGCCTCACCAGTTGGCACCCACCTTGCCCCAGGCGCTGTGGGGTGACAGTGCCTGCATCCTCTAGGGAGACCCCAGCCCAGGAGCCATCTAAAATTAGACCTGCACCCGCTGGTGCTTAAAATTAGAAGGACTTTGCATTCCGAGATGCCAACAGGTGCTGAGCAACAGTTCACGGACGAAAATAAATCGGTGGCACTCTGGGACTTAAAATTAGATGAGCCCTCTGGGTTCAAACCGTTGTCAGCGTTAGGCAGACTGTCTCGGATAAAGGCTGAGAGGAGGAAATGCAAGCCCTTCTGTGTCTGAAGTCAGGACTGGAAATCTACTTAGGGCCAGCCCTGTGCCAACAGCCAGGTCTGCGTTTTGCAGTCCGATGTTTGCAATGGTGCTGGGAAAACATTATTGATTAGGATGCCACTTCGTACATGACACGGAACAGCGTCTCCCGGGGTCTTACCCAAAGGCACCCCGCCGACAGGAGGCAGGATAGGGTTTGGTCCTCCACTCCTCACTGGTTGCTCCCCAACTGGATTCAGGGAGCCAAAACACCGTCCCCCATTTCTCGGGGGACCCCTTACCCACTAACCCTACAGCCCTCAGTAGGCTCTGTGTGAGTCATGTGACCTGCCCCGGCCACGCTGACTGGCCAAAGCAAGGGGCGTCTCCCCAAGCACAAGGTGTTCATTGGTCAGCCAGGGACTCCTGAGGTCCGGCCAGGAAGGATGAACTCGACCCACTCAGATGTCTTCTGCGTGAACGTGCAGGAGCACAGACACGGTGACATGGTGACTTCGACTGATGTCAGGGAGCAGCGGGGCCTGTCACACTACATCCTCCATGCTCCCTTAGGAACCGAACCCTTTCAGAGATGATAGTAGCTGTGGATCAGAGATGTCATCAAGTGACCCAGAGAGAGATGAAGACAATGTCCAGGGCCCCAGGCTTTTTCAGGGTGCATGCGTGTGATTGTGGATTGTTGTGGGTGCATGTGGTTGTGGGGGCCACACAGGAGGGAGTCACCATCGGGGATCCAAGGTGCATGACCCTCAGTGCAGCTGCACTGGGTGCCCCACCCTTCTGGGATTTCTCTTGCTTTCTTTCTTTCTTTTTTTTTTTTTTTTTTTTTTTTGAGGATTTTATTTATTCATTTGAGAGAAAGAAAGAGAACCCATGAGCAGGAAGGGCAGAGGAAGAAGGGAGAGGGAGAAGCAGACTCCCTGTTGAGCAAGGAGCCGGATGAAGGACTCCATCTCAGGACCCTGGGATCATTACCTGAGCCAAAGGCAGACACTTAATGGACTGAGCCACCCAGGCACGCCCTCCCTCTCCGGCCTTTTTTTTTTTTTTAGATCTGCTTTCCAATAACAGAGCCATGTCAGCTCCTCCAGGGCTCAATGGGAAATTGTTGTTGACACCAAAACAGAAAAAGCCTTTTCATTGCCCTGGCCCCCATGGCTGGTGGCTCTTCCAGGCAACAGCACCAGGACTCTCTGGGAGCTCCTGTTTCTCCACCCATCATGTAGGAGAAATAATGGTACCTTCTTCATAGGTTGTTCCAAAGAAATAAAAATACAAAATCATGGCTCAGTATTTTGGCAGTTTCTTTGAGCATCTTGAATGATGGCCTAAAATAAACCTTGTGCTCAGGATCAAAAACGCTGGGTTCTATTTTTTCACTCGGCCACTGACATATTGCGTGACTTTGGACAAGTGTCTTGTCCTCTTGGGACCACAGTTGTTCTCAATTCCATAATAAAAGTGTATCCTGTCTTCATTCATTCATCCCTACTATGAACGGGATCCTCCACTCAGTATGGGAGGTGTAGATGTGAATGAAGCAAAGAAGGTTGCTGTGGCATCTGGGAAGACTTCCTGGAAGAAGATGCACTTAGCTGACTTTCTTAAGGGGTAGCAAAATTTAAAAAGAAACAGTCCACCTCCAGGCTTTTCATGGGTGTGTTTGTCAATTGGCTCACAGAGTACAAACACGCAGGTGTGCTCACATCTGTATGGGCATGTGTGCACAGGCAGACACACACCCACCAAAAGACAGGGTTCTACAGGCCCGGAGACGATGTCTCAGGAGAAAAGGACTGATTTGAAAGAAAACAAGAAGCAACTCCAAATGTTCAAGCCTCCCTCAGCAGCCCCATCCTTTTTCCACACTTTGCAAAAATGAGATCGGACGGCGGAGGGCGGGGAGGTGTGTAATGCTCTGGCTATTTCCTGACGTCCTTCCCCGTCCCCCAGAGGCTTGAACCAACTGGAGTTATCTCCTCCCTGGCTGGGAGGGGGCTAGTTGGGAGCCAAAAACACCAAGATAGGGGGAAGAAGCATGAAGAACTATACAAACAAGCCAGGAGTGTGGCTTCAGGCCAACAGGAATGGAGCCAACAGCCTTCCCCAGCCCCATCCCAACTGACATGCAGACTGGTCCCCCGGCTGTTGGCCAGAGAGGTGATGGGGGTCCAACTTTGGGATTGGAGCCCTGCTTCTTGAGTGGAACTGATGGGCGGCTGGTGCATGAATCTGAGAAGGAGAAGATTGGTCTCTCTCTCTCTCTCTCTCTCCCTTCGTTTTCTCCCTCAGTTCTCTCCAGCTGCCATGCAGAGGGCTATGAATCTGCCTCTGTACCTTTGTCTCAGCATCTGTCCCTGTCCTTGCCCCTGTGTGTGTGTGTGTGTGTGTGTGTGTGTGTGTGCGCGCGCGCGCGCACATGCGTGCATGTGTGTGTGTCTCCAATGTCTATCTCTGGGGGTTTGAATCTATTTCTATCCCAAACGAGTAGGGGGAAGCTGGCAGGATAGCTGATAAATCCAACCCTACAAAAATCTTGCTATGAAACACGAATTAAAATGAGACAACTGTGTTCTGTCTATCGCATTGACAAAAATGAAAAGATCAATAAGATCGTTCATTACCAAGGGCAGAGCAAAGAGGCACACTCAGAAACTGTTGAGGGGAGGAAAACCAGTATTGTTGGGGGCTTTTGGGAGGGTCGTTTGGCAATATCCACAGAGATGTTCAATGTCTATGCCCACCAACCCAGCAGCATGACTCTAGGAACCCACCTGCATGGAGAAAGATGTGTATGGATGTGTAAGGACACAAGAACACTCTTTACACACTGCTGTTTGTATAGTAAAAAAAATTTAAAGTAATCTAAGAATTATTTAAAGGGCATGGGTCACATAAATTAAGGTGTGGCCATACTGTGGAATATTACGCAGATATGAAAAAGAGTGAGTTAGAGCTATGTGTCAGGGCATGGAAAGATGTCCGTGAAATTAGGAAAGCCCCATGACCTATTCATCAGGAGGGCTGCTGAAACAAATAAGGCCCAGGACTTCTGTAGTTTCATGCAGAAAAGGTTTACTGCTTGCTTACACTGTGTCTGATGTGAGCTCGGTCCCTCTCCAGGAGAGCTGTACTCCACGTGGTGACCCAACAATCCCAGGCCATGTCTACCCTCTGGTTCTATGATGTCACAGTGGCCCCATGATCCCCACAGCAGCAGAAGAATGGGCACATTCTCTGAACCATTGCAAGGAAACTGGGGTGAGTATGTAACTATCAGGAGAGTCGTAAACGACTGCCAAATGTAATGATCCCATGCAAAGTACAATCACACTTACATAAAAATGTTCACCGTGTTGGGGAGTATGTGATATATGTGCAAATCCTTAAGAAAAGTTCAGGAAGGAAGGGGGCACCTGGGTGGCTCAGTCAGCGAAGTATCTGACTCTTGGTTTTGGCTCAGGTCATGATCTCAGGGTCATGGGATTGAGACCCTCATCGGGCACCATGCTCAGTGAAGAGTCTGCTTGAGATTCTCTGTCCCTCTTCCTCTGTTCCCGTTGCTGCTCACATGCACGCTCTCTCTCTAAAATAAATAAATAATTTTAAAAATCTTAAAAAAAAAAAAAGAAAAGATCAGGAAAGACATATCAATGAATTAAATGAATTAAATGAATTGATCTCTGAGGAGGGAAATAACATTAGAATCAATAGGTTGGGGCATGATGGTCCCAATTTTATTCCATATTCATTCATATTGATTGAATTTTTGCAGGCAGGTATGTTTGTTAAAAAAGAAAATAGAGTAGGCATGGGGAGAAATTGCTTCTTTTCCACAGGTCAACCACCTCAGTTTACTAATCATTGATCAACCATCTCATCGATTACTTTTCTTTTTATTGTTTTCACAATGACACAAGAGAGGCATTCTCTGCACTGCATAAGGACAACTTGATGGCCTGGTCGACAAGCCCAGGGGCAGGGGTGGAAGAAGAATGGCCCAGCCCAGTCCAGGTGTGTTCTGTGAGTTCCACATTTCCCAGACTCACAAAATCAGAACACCACCCTGCAAGAGACTCTTCTTCAACAAAAGCAAGTTTAAAAAGTTCTAGGGATAAATCAGATTTGGAAAACATTGCCTGCCACATCCTACCTCACACAGTCTCCAGAAGTCAGCCAAGTGCTAAAGATACTGACAAGTCCTGCAAGAAAGAAACTCACTTTAATGTTATTATATCCACTGTTTCTCAAATGATTTGACTGTAACATCTTTATTCTTTTTATCATGGCATACATTTTAAGCCCCCTGCCATTGAGTCATAGGCTCTCAGAATGACAACACTCTATGCAGGTTGTGTAACCATCCCCTTTTTCAGTCAAAGGGTTTTCTCTATGCCAGTCACTGAGCTAAAAATTTATATACATCCTCTCATTTTGTTCTCACATGGCAAATGTAAGGATTGTCTCCACTCTATATATTTTAAAAAAAAGTCTCAGAGGGACTGTCACTTGCAACAGTGAATATTTTTACCTGAACATCCATTCCCCTCTGCTCCAGCCAACAGCATCACCATTTTCCCTTTGGAAAGGCCTGTCCTATTCTCTACCATGTGGAATGGGTGGGTCCCTGATGACTTAGATTAGTTGCCTGTCTCATTCTCTCAGCCAGTAATGGGTTCTAGGAGGTGTATATAATCCAACCAGAGCCAATGCAATGGGACACATTCACAGGAACTTTTCCCATTCTCTGGAGTTGAAAAAGGTGAGGAAGTTACATCTTGGGGCCACAGAGCCATCTTGCCATCACGACATGCTCCAGTTGAATGACATGAATAATGCCAGAATGGCAGAAGGCTGGTAAGACAGAGAATTGGACCCCTGCAGACCTCATTTGATCATCTGGGTCAGTCCATTCCTGAAGGTGATCCCAATTCCTGCAGCCAATTGTATGCTTACTCTTCCCTTTTATTGAGTGTTTTGTTTTGTTTTGCTTAAGTCTCTTAGAGGCTCTTAGAGGCTCACTGGGACTTATACCCAGATCTCGTAAATTTCAATGACCACCCTCTTAACCAATATATAAGGTGCCTTGGTCTGGGCAATGCAATCAGAAGGTGATCTTCGATACTATTTGATGCAAACTCTCTCACTTCATAAATGAGGAGACTGAGACCCAGGGAAGTCATGTGACTCCCCGGACACCACACGGCAAGCCCATCCAAGAGCGTGCATTGCTGGCTACATACCCCCTGTCTTTCTGCTAAGTTCCGTCTCACACTTACCTGACCTCAGTCCCTTGGGTGGCTCTGAGGCCCTAGAATGTCAGCATCATTTCTAATTTTTAGCAGATGATGACTAGGGCCCACCCTGGTAACCTTGGCTGTGAACTCTGTCCTGCACCATTTGTTACCAATAGCAGTTGAAGTGCTGACACTTGAGAATGACTTAGTTCCTTTTTCATTTCATTTAGTGTGGATTCTAATGACATCATCCTCATCTGCCTTCCAGTGGGTTTTGTCCAGTGGGAGAGAAAGCCATAGACTTGTGGCTGACCAGCTGCAGAAATACTATAAACCCCACAAGCCATCTGCTTCATCCCCCTGTAAAATGGTGACAGCAACAGCACCGATCTCATTGGGTGTTGCCAGGATTGAACGAAACCTGGAGCGAGACAGCCAGATTCACGGTGGCGGGAATGCCCTTGTGTGAAGGGCAACTGGCATCCTTCTCATCATCACTGGATAGGGCCCCCCTGGTAGGGTAATAAGAGTTTGGGGCTGAGATTTAGGAGGCATGTATGCTAACCCCAGCAATGTCACTCAATTCTCTGTACCCTAGAAAAGTTCCCTCCACTCTGAACCTCAGTTTCCCCAAGGACAAAGTGAGACCAAGACTCTATGAACCTTCAAGCCCCAACATGTGGATATCCAGCTGGAGAAACAGCATCAAGCTGACTGCTGTGATTACTTGGACATTTGTTATACCAGGACCCCTCCCCCTATTAGCTCATGAGTGCTGGTGGGGTGGGTGCCTTCCCCCTAATTGGCAGAGGAGGGAAAAATGAGACCAGAGAGTCTGGAAGACTCATGTGGGCAGTCCCAACCCCAACATCCATCCCTGGACACATTCCTAAGCAAGCAAATTGAACTCTCTTCCAAGTTTCAACAAGGCTCTTCAGAATGTTTTCTTTGTTTCCTTGGAATGAGAGTCCCTCACTTACTAGTGGGGACACCCCAAGTCCAGAAGTCTTAATTGACTTGCCCAAAGCCATTCAGACATAGGTGAGGAGCACAGAGTGGGATCCCAGAACTCTTGGCTCCCAAGAAAGGATTCTTTCTGCCATGTTTCTTTTGGATTAAGAAAGCCCTTCTCAGCTCTCTGCAAATAGCAAGCCATCAGAGCCATTTCCAGAGGCTAGGGAAATTTTGCCCCATGATCACTGAGACCACAAGGTAGGAAGAACTTGACTTTGAAAATCCAGTCATTCTTGAGCTTCTATAATGATCACTGGTGACCTCTGGGGTCATGTAAACTGGCCACTAGGATGATTCTCAAGGAAGAAGTGGGGGGAAATGTGAGTGCAGTGACGAAGAACATATCCAGCTCTGCCTCCCCGTAATAGTTGTGTGGGCTTGGGCAAGTCACTTCACCTCTTTGAGCCTCCATCTTTCCATGTTTTATCTGCTTACCAGGGAACTATCAGCCAGCTGTGAAGACTGAAGTTACTAGATATATATTGAAGAGGGAGGGGGATCTGCATGAAGTGATAGTAAATAAAGTCTCCAGTATGTTGTTGAGTGGGAAAATGATACTGTGGGACAACATGGCATGACTATTTGTCAAAGGGAACGGCAGCTTTGCCTTCTCCCATCTCCTCTTCCCTGTGGTAGATTGCATTAATGGCTACAATTCTCACCTTCCCAGTGTGTATGCCCTAGGCCGGGTGATCTTACAGAATCCACCCACTCCCCAATTCGGGCTTGGCATGTGACTTGCTTTTATCCAATGAGATGTTAGCAAGCATGATGCAAGCAGAGCCTTAAAACATGCTTCTGAATTTCGCTAGAGGAGCGCTTGTGCTCCTCTGTGATCATGGGGAGCACGTACCTAGGGTGGCAAGTGAGTGAAAAGGAAGCAGAGCCAAGTTGTCCCCAGCCAAAGCCATCCCAGATCAACCCAAGCCCTGGGCTTGTGAGCTAGCCCAGCCAAGATTGAAGAAATGGTCAACAAAGCCCAGTCTAAATTACCAACCTGCAGACTCATGTGTGAAGAAAATGCTATTGATTTACAGGACTACATGCTGGAATGGCTTGTTACGCAGCATTATATGAAGATCGGTGACTGATACACTATTGACCCAGCTCTGTTAATTGGGTTGATTACCTCATCTTCATTCCCAATATCACCCTATCCTAAGCCCACATTTATCTCTCCTGGATTTCCACAATAGCCTCCTTAACAGTCTCTCCCTTGCAGATTCTGGGCCTCACCAATCAGTCTTCTTCCCATAACAGCAAACTTGCAAGGGCTCCTTGGGCATGCCGCAGACCTCTCTGAGTTTTGAATGCATGAAATGAAGACACTCAAGGGTTAAATTCAAGATGCTTCACCACTGGTACCAAGCAGACACCCAGAAGTCAGAAGACAGCCAAGTATGGTGGCCCTATAACCTTGATATCAGCCCAACACAGCTTCCAGGAGGATTAAATAAGAACACAGTCTCTACCCACTGCAAAACCTAACAACCACACAATTCAGAGCTGGAGGGAACTCTGAAACCAGCATCCAGTCTCCTCATTTTAAAGCCAGGGAAGCTGAGGCACAGAGAGGGAAAGCAACTTGTCCAGAATCACACAGTGGGCAGGAACCTGAGAGGTGATAAGGGATGTCAGTGCCATAAGGCGGGGCATCCGTGGGTCTTGCCAAGACTGTATCCTGGCAGCCAGCTCAAGGCTCAACTCATGTCTATGAAATGCATGACCAAGAGTCTAGACCCTTCCTTCCTTTTGCCGTATCCCTCTCTATGCTGTGCCCCACAGACTCTTGACCCTACCTTGAACCAGGTAGAGGGTGGGGTGTGTACTCTGGCAGCCAGCCAAAAAGAAGTCTGGCCTTATCATCCATGGACATGCCCTTCTGGGTGATGATTCAATCAGCAGATCTTGACTCCACCTGAAGGACCCGCAGAGCCACTAAAAGGCCCCGGGGCACCAAGAGAACCTAAGATGGTTGGTGTCACTGTAGGAGCTACTAATGATTTAGACGATCCTAGGTTCGAATTCTGGCTTGGTCACACTAGCTAAGCTGAATGGCTCTACGTTGCTGAGCCTCCGTTTGCTCATCTGTGAAATGGGGATGATAGGATCTAGCACAGTAGGCACTTGGTAAATATTAGGTCTCCTTGTTATAGCACTGAGGCATTGGTCACCTCCTTTCATTCTGTTAACTTAACCAATGTGGCTAGAAACCAAATGACAGGCTTTGCAGGGTCCCCCCACAAAGACAACTGAGAAGAGGTTTTGGGGTGCTCCTTCCTCCCCTTAGGGTGTCCAGGGGTGGGAGACCCTCTTCCTACACTCTTCCAAGCTCTAATGGTCTGCTTTACCGAGTCTGTTTTTAGTTTGAAATAACCACAGCCCCAGATGGCCTCTGGCCAGATGTGGTCGAAAGAGATCCGTGGCTTGGCAGTGATTTAAATCTAAACATAGGAAGACCGGAGGTGAGGGGTGAGGACCCATCCCCTCTGGGCCTCCAGCTAGTGAAGGCTGGACTCAGGGCCAACCCCCAGAGTGGACAAGGAGGTTGATTTTACTTTTTTTTTTTAAAGATAGATTGATTGATTTGGGGGCAGGGCAGAGGGAGTGGGAGGGAGAAAGAAGCAGACTCCCCACGAAGCTCAGAGCCTGAAGTGGGGCTCGATCTCACAACACTGAGATCATGACCTGAGCCAAAAGTCGACACTTAACCAACTGAGCCACCCAGGCATCCACAAGGAAGTGGATTTCAAGCCAGCCCCTGACACCCTAGGAGACCCAAGTTTGAATTCTGAAGCACACACTTACTGAGTGACAGAGGGCAAGTCACTCTGAGCCCCAATTTCCCTGTCATGGAGGAGGTGTGGCACCTGGCTGGCCAGCTGGTTCGTGGTGAAGGTTAGCAGACAAAATGAGCCTGAAGAACTTACTAACAGTGAGTTGGTACGGGCAAGCATACATACCACATGCGGGGACCCTAGAGGCAGAATCATCTAAGCAAATGGGACACCAGAGCCAGACCTGGGGGAGGCCAGCGAAGTGCCTGGGGCACATGCTTTCAGAAGGTGTTGTGGCCCAGCCATGGTTGGGGTCCTTGTTTCCAGCCTCAGCAAGTCTGGGGCAGCCAGCCAGGCAAGCAGGGGTTAAACGAGCCCCTTCCAAAGCAAATAGAGCCAGTCCTGGCTCAAAATGTAGGGGGAGAGGGACACCCCTCCTCCTTTTCTTCCCTCTCCTGGCTTACTTTGTGAGGCTCCCCTTCTCCCAGCCAGCTAGCAAGTCCTAGGGATTCTGCCTCCCCTACTCCTCCCTGCCTGCCTCCATCTTTGTCATCCCCAATCTGAGGGCGGAGGTACCAGGGCTACCAACCGACCTGCTCTCCCACCTCCCAGACACTCTCTACCAGCCCAGGCCCAGCCCACCCCTGCTGGGGACCCCCTGCCCTTGATTCATCCATCACTCTGTTGTAGGGGCACCTGACTGTTGACATCTACGGAGGATCTGAGGGTGGAGGTATGTGAAAATGCCCACACTAAGCTCCCCACACTGAACTCCCCACAGGAGGAATCTGTCTGCAGCCAAGATAAGGGTCTGCACTTCCTGTGCAGCTGCCTGCAGCCCCTCTCTGGGCCTGTGGTCCTCCCAGAAAATGAAATGGCAGTTTTCCGGCCTTCCTCCAAGCTCCTTGGGCTGGGAATGGTGGGGGTCTCAGCACCACGGTGTCTCCACCTGTGGGCTTTCTTGCTCAGATGACATTTTCCAGGAGGAAAGAGACTCTGGCTCTTAGACTCCTCACACCTCCAAAACAAGGACAGGCTGGAAGCCATTCCTGAGCTTTTAGTAATAGTAAAACAGAAATATTTCATCAATCCCCACTGGCACCCCAGTCCCGTACTAGCCCATTTCTATAAAGTTTTTGTGTAATCTACAGAGCAACTCTGAAAGGGAGTAAATCTCTGCCCATTGTACAGATGAGGAAATTGAGGCTCAGTGAGCTGAAAAAGTACCCAATTGTGTTTCTCTTTGGAGAAGAAGAAGAGAATGGAAAAGTTCAGCTTTCTTTCCCCCACCCTCATCGTTCATCAGTGCTCCCCCAACCAAAAAAAAAAAGACAAAATTTTTTTTCAGGGTCAGAGAAGCTTCCAGTCTGTACCAGGGACCAGGCAAAAGCTGATCGGCCGGTGCCTAGGTCAGTGCAGACAGTCTGCCCAGGTAACCTTGGAGGCCAGAGTCATTTATTCCCTTATTGTAAAAGTGGGTTTTTTCTAAATGATCCATGTTTGGGATGCTTTATATGGACAGTGAACAAGGCAGAATGTCCCCGCTCTGGCCACAGGCAAGGTAGATCCAACCCACCCATTTTACAGATGAGGAAGCTGAGACCCGGATAGGGGAAACAACTTGCTTGTGGTCACAGGCAATTAGGTGGATCCAGAAGGAGCCTTCATGTCCCTGACCCCAAGCCTGGATTCCGTGTGCTGAGAGACTGTCAGGGTCTACACCAATGAATCGTGAGCAAGCTTCAGGAACCCCCGGCAACGCTTGTTACAACAGACTGCTGGGCCCATCCTTAGAGTTTCTGATTCAGAAGGTATGAGTGGACCCAAGGATTTGCATCTCTAACAAATTCCCAGGCCATGCTGATGCTGTTAGCCCAGGAACCCCTTGGATGAGATTCACTAGAATGAGGGCCTCTTGGGCATTTTGAGAAGTTAAAAAAAAAAAAAAAAGACAATATTTGGGATACAATTGGTAGCACCCGGAAGTCATTCCATGTGGACAATTGCAAATGGGTCCTCCCATTTTGCAGCTGGGAAAACTGAGGTCTGGAGACGGCCTGTTCCAGGGCCAAAGTGACATTGCTGAGGTTATGACTAGATCCTCAGCCAGGACTAGCTACATCAAATGCCGGGCCCAGGGCAGAATGATAATATGGGGTTCCTTGTTTAAGAACATATGACAGATTTCAAGGTAACAGTAGAGCATTAAGCAAAGTGGGAGGCTCTTCTGAGCATGGGAGCTTGTGCAATCACAGAGGTCCTGTGCCACAAAGCTGCATTGCCCCCCAGGTCTCCTGGCTACACCTTATACTGAGTCCCCGGGGAGTGGTCGGCAGGATCTGATCTGCCCCTCAGGACCGGGACCAGGGGCAGCCTCCTAGAATGGTTAGAATGGAATTCGACTTACTTTCTTTAGGAGGAGTGGCACTGTGGGAAGCCTACCCCCACAAATCAAGCTTCCCCCGCAAAAAACCTCGGCCTGCCCTGGCCCAGCTCCCATAGGACCTGCCAGCCCTGCTTCCCTCCCAAGCCTGCATCCCCTCCTTGAACATTTTAGAAAGCTTTGTGGGCAAGGGAGAAGAACCAATTGGGTAAAAGGGGGAAAAAATATTTTAAAAGTCACAGACCAAAAAGGTACAACACTAAGGAGTCATGGAAGGAGGAAGGGAATTTTCCAGAAAGAATTGAGGGTGGAGTCATGCTTAAACTGAAACCTCCAGCCCCGCACAGCCTGAGAAAGGACACAAGGATCCCCCCTTAGAGGAGACACCCCTATCCCCCTCCTGCTGCCTTCCTGGCCCTGACCTGTCCCCAGGTGCCACCAGGACTTCTCCTCCTCTCACAGAAGACACCTTTGTGGCCCCGCCACAGGTGATAGGGATAATTTTCCAGACTCTAGTGCTGGAGCCATAAATGAAACCACCGCATCATAGCAGAGTTCCAGGGGGAGCTGAGCCATTGCAGGGGACGGGGACGAAAGCCAGCTGCAGGACAAGAACCCAAGGAGAAACTTGTTTGTGTCACCAGGCCATATGTGAAGGTGTCCGACCTGCATGTGTTTATGGCGGCAGTCTGTAGACCGTGGTTATCTGAGGAGGGGGTAGGAGAGAAGACGACCTTGGTCTTTGACATGGAAACCCTCCCCACTGTACGATTTCTTTTCTAGAAATACATACGCTCTGTATATCTGCGTTACATTCTTAAAATAGTGCCCATTAACTGATGAATGGATAAAGAGAACGTGGCCTGTCCACAAAGTGGAATATTATTCAGCCGTAAAAAGGAATGGAGTACTGATAAGGTGCCACCGTGTGGACGGACCTCCAAAATATAAAGCTGAGTGAAATAAGTCAAAACCAGAAGGCCACATGTGTTATGATTTCATTTGTATGAAATCACCAGAACAGGGAAATCCAGAGACAGAAACCTGAGGGGGCTTAGGGTGGGGATGGTGAGGGGAATATGAAGTTTGACTTCCAGACTGGGTATGAGGTTCGCTTTTAGGGTGATGAAAATGTTCTGGAACTAGACAGAGGGGGCAGTTTCACAACACTGTGAATGCCGCAAATGCCACTGAAGCATTCACTTTCAAATGGTTAATTTCATGTTGCGTGAATTACACTGGAATTTTTTAAAAAATTAACATGAAAGTGGATGGTCGGCACCCCCACCGCCTGGGAAGCCCTCTCAGGGCGTGCACCTGACCTTGTGAGCTGGCCACTCTGCCCAAGGCTGACACCCAGCAGGAAGCTGTGTGCAGGCAGCAGAGCCCCATGAGACAACACTGGTAACGGGCTCTTCCTCATCCCGGAGAAACTAGAACTTGCGCAGGTGCCTGTTGATAGCAGGATGAGTGAAAGCATAAACTGCAGAAGATTCACAGAATGGAAAATTCCCTAGCAATGAAAGACAGCAAATTCCTGATACCCACAACAAGCTTGGATGAATCTCAAAGATGGCGGTGGGAGCCAAAGAAGCCACGCACAGAGAACGCAGGCTCTATTCGGCTGAAGTTCAGGAGCAGGGCACATTAGAAGTCGAGATAGGGGTTACACCTGGTGGAGGGGCACCTGGTGGAGATAGGAAGAATGTTCTCGTGGATGGAGTGTTTTGGAGTCTTTCTTACCAGGTACTTGATGTGCATTGAATCCTTGGAAGTTCTTATATTCATTTCACAAATGAGGAAGCAGGGGCACAGGGAGGTGACATCTTGGGCTCCAGGGCGAGCAAGGAGCTAAGTGGCAGGTAGAGGTCTGACTGCCATTCTGCTTGGCTCCAGGGCTTGTGTCCCTCAGTCCTGTGTGAGGACTTTATCAGAGAATGTCTGACTGCCTCCAGATGGGACTTGGACTTGGGGCTTTTCTGAAACCACAGTCTTATGCATTTAACCCCTACCTTCCAAGTTAGGGTGCATAAAATACTGAGCACACACAGGCTTTCCAGCCATGTTGGCTATTACTATCAAAAGTAATAGTGACAGCCCTCATTTAGTGGGAGGTGGACAGCGAAGGAGAGGAACAGCCTCGCTAGGAAGCTGACTCGTGCTCAGATGGCGGATCCAGCCATGCACAGTGGGACCAAGATCCAGGCCCATTGCTTGGGAGCCAGCAGGTCAAGGTGAGTTTCCGCACACCAGGGCCCAGACCCCTGGGACCTGTCCTCCTGGAGACCCTAGGCCCTGGCCCTTCTGAGGTCTACTTGACCAATTGCACCAACCTGCATGGTCCACTCCAGGCCTGGCCTGTGTCAGAAGGAGCTGGAGCACACATTTAGAGAGCCCTGAAGGGAGCAGCTGGGGTGGGGGTGGGGGGGGTGAGACCAATGCAGTGCATCCTGATCTATTCCGCTGTGATATGTGCATTGAAAATATTCCCAGATCGATCAGAAGCCAGAGGCCAGGCTCCAGGGACAATAAGTATTCCCTCCATGCCCAAATGTCCCCAGCAATTTCACAAATGAAAATTGAGAATGCCTTGATTATCTCCCCTAGGACAAACAGAACGGGCTCCCCAGGGCCCCACTTCAAGGCCAGTGTCTCATGCTCGCAAAAGCAATCTCAATCTGACTCAGTAGAACTGAGAATGGCCCCCATTTTATCTACTGCATTGCCCCCATTCTACAGACAAGGAAACTGAGGCCCAGCAGGGACAACGGACTTGCCCAGGATCAAAGACGGGGAGCTAGAGGGAGAGCCAGGATTCAAACCCATGTTCCTTGACCCCCCTCCCCAGGCTGGGTTCTTGCTCTATAACCCTATCCCACTCTGTTGGCCAAGGACTCATTGTCCAACCTAGAGGGTCTTTGAATCACTCATGCATTTCACAGATATTCATTGAGTACCTACTATACCCCAGACTCCTTGCTAGAAACCAGGAAGGCAGCAGTGAGCAAGCTCAGGAATGGATGGTACCCTGGAGCTTATAGTCCAGGCAATGGCACATCCAACTGGCCATCCAGTTTCTAGCTCCTTCTCAGCGTTGGAAATTCTTGGCATCTTGGCACTTCACACATGTGTACTGGGCCCTTCTTGCATGCCAGGCTCAGTGTCAAGAATGAGAAATGCAAAGATGAAGAACGTATAGCTCAGGATCCTAGGAAATCCGGTCGGTTAGATACTAACTGTACATAAATAATTACAAATTGAAGAAGATGAGTGGTGGATGTTGAAACAGACAGAAATGGTGCCACAGAGACTGGGAGGTTCCAAGGGCTTCTTGGAACACTGTGGCCTTTGATGTGGGTCTTGAGGCCATGTGGTTTTGTGTAGGGAGGTGAGATGAAGGGTGGGGACAGGCATTCTAAGTGAGAGAAATGGTGATGAGCAAAGGTGCAGAGGTGGGGCCATGAATGTTCTATTGAAAGAAATCACAACTGGCCTCATAGGGTAGAGCAAAACAGATGGAAGCTGGGATAGTAGTTTGTGGTCATGTCACAGAAGTAGTTCAAAGCCTGATGAGAAGGTTATTCTTTATGCTGCCATGCGAGGGGAGAATGGTGGAAAGTTTGGATTCCTCTCCTCTACCCCAGACCTGTTAAGTAAAAAAAATGTTTAGGACCCATCTGACAGTTCCTTAAAAGGTAAAACATGGAGCGACCAGATGATGCAATTCCACTCTTAGGTAAATACCCGAAAAAAATGAAAGCAGGGACTCAAACAGATATTCCTATGCCAAGGTTCCAAGCAACTCTGTTCACAATAGTCAAAAAGAGGAAACGACCCAAATGTCCATCAATTGAAAAATGGATAAAATGGAATATTAGTCATGAAAAGGAACAATGTTCTCATCCACGTTACAGCATGGAAGAACTTTGGAAATGGGTCCAGTGAAAGAAACCAGGCACAAAAAGACACTTCTTGCATGATTCCATGCCTACAAAAAGTCTGAAATAGGCAAATCTATGTACAGAGAGAGTAAAGTAGGTGTTGCTAGGGCCTAGGGTAAGTGTAGGGGGTTGAGGGTGATGGCTAAAGGGAGTTGAGCTTCTTTGCGGGGGGGTTTCTATTCTAAAATTGTGGCAATGTGTATATACCAAATATTATGAACAGTATACTTCACATGGGTGAGTCAAATGACATGTGAATTATGTCTGACTCAGTCAGTGGAACCTATGACTCTTATTCTTAGGGTCGTGAGTTCAAGCCCCACACTCAGTGTACAGATGACTTGAAGGAAAAAAAAGTGTTAGGAAATGCCTGGGACTTGGAACCTGGGTGTGTGCATTTTAACAAACACCACAGGTAATTTTTGCTCACCGCACTTGGAAAACATGAGTAGGGATCATTGGGCAGTCACGGAGGGAACAGGCTAGGGGAACAACAGGACGTAAGAAGTGTCTCCAGAAGAGGGGTCTGGCAAAAAGAAGGAACTCAAAGGGACATCTCAGAGTAACACCATCACCAACACAGGAGGAGTCCAACCCTATGTACTCACCATTTGTTTTTGGCCAAGCCTTGGGGAAATGGTGAGAAGTCTAAGGAAATTCTTCATCTACTTCTCCCAGGGCCCGTGTGGTCCACACTGATCATCTGAACCCCTTGTGGGGTTTGCTCCCCTGTCAAAGTCCCCACTTCCAACATTCTTCCTAAAGCACAGCTGAAGCCCCTCCTTGCAATCATGGCCATGGGGACAGGAATGGCCATGGTCACCCTTGCTAGACAAGGCACGTCATGTCAACCTCACCCTTGCTAGACAAGGCATGGTCACCCTTGCTAGACAAGGCACGTCATGTTGGGTCCTACCCCAATCATGCTCTTCGGGCTCAAACCACAGGTTTCAGGTTCCCCACAAATCAGACATCATTGGATCTGCAGCTAGATCCACACCACATTCTCTCTGACCCCTCCACTCTCCATGCCTGAATTCCCCTGCCCTTTTTTCCTCTCTCCTGGGAGCTGGGTTGGCAAGAGCACCCCCACCCCTGCTCCCGCATGACCACCCAGACTTCCTTGCACCTTCCATCCAGACTTTCTGGGAAGAAGCAAGGGTGGGTGGTCCTCCACCCTACAGGTCATGAAGACCTTATGTGAGGGCCCCATTGCATCACTTCCCAGGAATCAGCCTTTCTGGGTTGTTCCAGAATGTTCTTGGGAGGGGCGTCAAACTTCTAATCACACCCTTACATGATCGCAGCACCTCACATTTTGCACACCACTCCTTACTTCACCTCTCTTGGCCTTGGTTTTCCTCATCTATAAACTGGGGGCAGTACTAGAACCTATCTCATAGAACTGGGTGACCAGGCTCTGTTTTAAGTGCTGAGCATACAGTGGTGGACAAAGTAGACAAACCAGATCCCTGCCCTCCAGGAGCTGACCCTGGAAGTGGGGGGATGGGAACGGAGCAAAGGCAAACAATACAAATGACAAATAAGCAAACAGTACGGTTTGGCAGGAAGGGAACATGAAGGGGGACCTGAGGGCTGGGACGTTCTTTTCTTCATCTAGATGCTGGCTAGAGGGGTGTGTCTGGTTTGCCAAAGCCCACCAAGCAATGCCGAAGGGGCAGGCACTTTTCCAAATGCTCATGACAATTATATCCCAATAGTTAGGAAGTGGTAAGTGCTTATTTAAAAAAATAAAAGAAAGAGAGAGAGAGAGGGAAAAGCAGAGCAGAACTAAGGGACAGTATGCCAGGGTGGGTAGAGCAGCCTGATGTTAAATACAGTGGTGGAAGTAGGTCTGGGGGGGGGACATTTGAGCCAAGATGTGAAGCAGGTGGGGGAGCTAGCCTTGGGTTACCTCGTGGGGGGAGAACATTCCAGGCTGAGGGGTGAGCCTGTGCAGAGTGCAGCAGGAGCAGGCTGATGGTGGAAATACCAATTTACTGGTAACGTGGTTTCTTCGCTAGCTTTGCTCTTGGCACCAATAGCATGTCAGAACAGAAAGCTATGCATCTGTTTTATAAAAAGGAAACTGAGGCCCAAGGAGGGGACTGGCTTGTGTAATGTCACATACAACTTATTGCCAGATGCGGGACTTGGGAGTAGGTGAGGTAGGCAGGGGCAATTTGCAGCACCCCCCCACACACACACCCCCAGATATCACAGGGCCCTGGCCACCACCACCTGCCCCAGGTGTTCCTTTCCGGAGTCTCCATGGAGAGTGTCCTGTCCCTACCCCACCCCAAAACCCTCAGGATCAGTTGAAGCAGCTGAAACCCATCAGATCCTGGCCCTGTGCCTTTGGGGGGCTGGAGGGGTGGGATCAGTGCTGGGAAAGAGGACGGAGAAAAACAAAGCCTTCCTCCTTAGAGACAGTTTGTTCTCTCAGTGGCTGCTGGAAATCTGAGGCTTTTGTGCTTCAGGCTCAGGAAGGAAAGAGGAGAGACAGCCCCATCGCAGGAAAATTCCTCGCAGACATCTGAGTGCCTGGAAGGAGAGTGTGCATCTATGGGGCCCTGCAGGCCCTCTGGGCAGCCCATGGCCCAAGATAGGCTTCAGAGGGCCCCCTAATCATGTTGCATTCACAGCTCCACCTCCCACAGGCAACTTGGCCACTCTGAGCCTCAGCCTCCTCATCTATAAAATGGACCCAACCATAGTCCCTGCCTTGAGGGATGACTGCAACAGTGAATCACTCCATTCTTGGAGCTTGGCTCAGTGCCAAGAACAAGCATGTGCTCCATAGGTGAAAATTATAATAATCAATTATGTACATGAGATTTGCATTGTTGGAGCCACGCTGTGGGGCTGAGGCCATCCTCCCCTTTCTTAAATCCAGAGTTAAATCCCAGGAGGTTGAATGACCCATCTATGGTCTCACGGCCGTAGAATCTCCTATGTACGGGATTTGGGTGGCCCAGTGCAGGATGGAACACAAGTCCCCTTGTTCAGAAATTCTCAAGAATTGCAAGATGGCAACAGTAGGGCATTAAACCAGGCTTGGGGTGCTCTTGCACAAAAAAGGCAAAGGAAGGAAGGAAGAGAGAGAGAGAGAGAAAGAAAGAGAGAGAGAGAGAAAGAGAGAGAGAGAGAAGAGCCTTGGTTGGGGCTGCTGAATCTGGCTCAGGGACTTCTGGACTGGCAGGTTTAAGCTGTAGGCTGTGGGAACGTTTCAATTCAGATATTTTTTAGACTAAGCTTTTGTATTTTTTCCAAATTTTCTATTATGATTGCATGGTAGTTGTATAATTAGGGAGAAATGAACTTCATTTAAATGATATTTTAAGACATGGGCTGTGATTAAATGATGTGGAAGCATAGGAGCCTGTGTGCCTGACTCCCAAACTTGTGTACCTCTTTGAGCCTCAGTTTCCCCATCTGAAGATAGGGGGATGGGCTGAGATGCCTTCTATCCTGAGACTCAGAGCATTTGCACATGGTGGGTTGCCACATGGGAAAAACTGGGTAGTTTCTGGTCACTAGCTATGCCAGACCCTCACTCACAGATGCCTATTGCACACTTACTGTGTGCTGAGCCTGGACATGCTACAAATAACACACCCATGGGACAGCTTCACACATAATGGCAAACAGCACACAAGTTATCTCAAATGATCATTTGGGTAAGTCTAAGTTTGCAACATGCTGCAAAGAAGAAGTACAGAAGAAGGTTCTGGAACATAAAGTACAAGATCAAATGCACAGGTCAGGTGAGGTTTCCTCGTGGAAGCAGCACTTAAGAGTTAACAAGAGCCAGCCAGAGAATGGGAGCAGGAAAATTGTGTGAGGACCAGGAGGCAGGGGTCCTATGGTTGAGGGAAGGATGTTCAGGGTTCTGGAGCAGAGAAAGTCAAGGGGACAGAGGTGGAGGACAAGGATGTGGAGACCAGAGGAGCTGGTCCATGTGGGTCCTTGGCCAGGCAGGAGTTAGCACTTGCGTCAAGGGCACTGGGGAGCCATGGGTAGTTCTCACCCCAGAAGGAGGATAGCAAGCCTCTAAGAAGACTGGAGCCCCCTGTCCTGGGCAGTCACTTGAGTTGGAGAAGTCTTCATTCATAAATGAGGTCTGGCTCAGGTGTCAGGAGCAAGAGCCCCACAGATGAAAGGATTTGGGGGCATCAAACACCCTGAACCTTCCCCAGCTGCCATCAGAAGGCTCTGCCTTTACTACAGAGCCATCCCAGGTAAGCTCAGAAGCCAGACTGCTGAGTACTCTTCATTACACGACCTGCACATCTCATCTCACATCCTCCATCTGGCATGGGCTTAGCATGGAATATTCCAGCACAGGGCAGCACACAGTAGGTGCTTTGCAAAAAAAGCCACCATTCACTGAGCAGCAGCCACTGTTCCCAACATGGTGCTGAGAATTTGCAGTCATCAACATAGTCCACCATCCCATCAAGACTTGAGGTAGGCACCAACATCACACTGGCACACAGAGACATTCACACCCAAGACCAAAGTGCTGGAGTCAGGCCCCAGAGAGCACATCCCTGTCACAAACACCTCTTTCCCTCATTCTCACTCCACCTTCCTCCTCTTTACACACACAGGACACCCGACAGGGTCTTTGACTTTTTCCCGAGGCCATCTGCATACATTTTCTTGGGGAGAGCAGAACAGGATCACAGCTGAGAACAGGCTTAGAGTCCCCACACATGTGCTGTGGTGGAGATGATTCAGGATGACACAGCTAGTGCCTGCACATCATATACACTCAATAGATGCTCCCCATGATGATTGGATCTCCCTGCCCATGTCGCCACTAGGAGGGCTTCATGGCACATAGTCCACTGGACAGATGGGCCCACAGAGGGCCAGAAAGGCTAAAGCCAAGTCAGAAGACTCACAACTGGGTCAAAGCTTGGTCTACCCTAGCCTACACTTACCCCAGGGATCCCAACTGGCCCATTCTTCAAGTGCGTTATAAAATTATCTAGAGAGCAGGAACTATATTTGTCTTACTATTTTGGCCTCCCTGCCTGGTATAGTGAAAGCTACTAATAAGTACTAGTTGAATGGATGGATTGATAGATGGATGGATGGATGGATGGATGGATGGATGGATGGATGGATGGATAGATGGATGGGTGGATGGATGGATGGATGGATGAATGAATGAGTCATTGTGGCAGACAGACTCTTGGTGCCCCTCCCCCATGATCCTCACCTCCTGATGTTGATGCTCTTTGTATAATCCCCTCCTCCTGAGTGTGAGGGGGACCTGTGACTTGCCTCTAACCCATGGCAGGTTTGACTGGATACATGCAACGAACTACATAAGATCATAATGTCTATCTTGCAGGAATCTCTAGCTCACTGATGGGCTTGGAAGAAGAAAGCTGTTTGATGTAGGCTACCATGTTGGAAAGCCTAGATGGCAAGGGCATGTGGGCTGTTTCTCAGAGCTGTAAGTGGCCTCTGGCCAACAACCAGCAAAGAAAACTGAAGCTTTCAGTCCTACAACCACAAGGAACTGAATTCTGCCAACAGCCTAAGTGATCTTAGATCCCGCCCCAGTGGAGCCTCAGATGAGACTGCAGCCCCAGCCGACACTTTGACGGCAGCCTTCTGAGACCCAAGTGGAGGCCCCAGCGAAGCCAGGCCCAGACTCCTGACCCATGGAAACTGTGAGATAATAAAACACATATTGTTTTAAGCCACCAAATCAATGGTGATTTATTACCAAGCAAAAAATAACTAATACAGCCATAGTCTTCAATATCCATTGGTCCTAACTTGGTTTATTGGCAAACCAATTCCCATTCCATAATTTCATCAAGGAATATTAAGATAAAAAGAAAACTATTGGGGACTGGCAAGAGAAGGGGAAAAGGGAACTTTTAAGACCATCCTGGGAGCTCTGATGTCCTTGAATCTGAGGACAGACTCTTCCTAGAACTGGCTTGGAAATGGGACCTCATGTCATCACCTTAAGAGAATCCATAAGAGGGAAGACTTGAGGTCATCTCTACTAACTGATGTAGCCACCCATCCTCTGCTAGAAAGTGAAGATGGGGCTGTTCTCTGCTTCCCAACCAGGATCTCAGGCTCCTGCGGGTGACACGTACTCTGTTTTCTGGGCTCAGCCAGACACGATACCTGGTACAGACCAAGAAAAAAGTCTGCTCTGGCTCAGGGTCTCCACATGTCTTCTCTGGATGTCAGACTATTCCAGGTGTCAGCTCCTTGAGTGGAGGGGTCGTGAGAAGCCAAACCTCTGTAGGCACAGATGCCAGGAATCTGATAACCAGCATATCTGTCCTCAGAACCAGTTTGGGTGTAGAAGGAAGGTGAACACAGCCAGTGTTGAGTCCCTGGGAGTTCTTCATACTGAACCTATACTGATGAGATTATTGAGGCCTAGAGAGGGGCTGTGACTTGCCTGGAGTCCCACAGCTGGGAGGGAGCTGAGCCAGGATTTGAACCTCTTAAGAGTCTTCTCCTTCATGGCTACACCCAGGACTGGCTACACAACTTGCAAAGCCCAGTACAAAGTGAAAATGCAGGGTCCCTTGTTCAAAAATTGTGCATTTCAGGTCAGCTTCAGTGGGGCACTGGCTTGAGCCTAGGGCTCTGTGTATGACTGCATGAGTTATATACCCTTTGAAGCTATCCCTGGTGGCAGGTGATGGTAGCTTCTAGTTTTCTCATTATAATTTCACACTTATATATGCCTGGATCTTCAAATCAGAGGACAATTCTGGAGTCTCAAGGATTTTGGTAATCCCAGGATTATATAATAGTACCCATCTGCTCAAATCCTTGCTAGATCAGGACCCAGAAGGTCATGAAGAATGAAAGATAGGTTGTCAAATCCAGCGTTGGAGCTAGAAAAGGCCACTGAATCAACCCATTTGACAAATGTGGAAATTGAGACCCAGAGAGTGGTAGTGGCTTTCCTGGTCTCCAGGACCCTGGGATCATCTTCATCCCTGAGAACAACTGTCTGGGTCCCATACTCTGTCCATTCAACTGCCAGGCTTCCCCCATTCCTTCTTCCAGAGTTCCTGTAGGGAATTCTCCAACCTGTTATCTTCCTCCTGGGTACATCTTCATCCAAGCCAACTACCTCTCTTAACTCAGTGCCCAGGGGAGTGTTACCAGCGGCTGCTTAACCCAAATTATAGCTTCTTTAGAAAGCAAGAGAAAAGGAGAGGGGATGAAGGAAAACACTGCCACTCTAAGAGGCTCTCGTCAGCCTGTTATGAGAGAGGAGTTTGTTTTTTGTTAATATTTTTTCTGCATGGCGTGCTGCAAATAAGAACATTCAGAGAGCAAATTGGTGGCATGTTTATTGCTGTTGGTTCTTCAGCAGCACTAAGCCAGTAATAATGGAGAAGCCACTTCAAGTGCTAGCTCCATTCCGCCTGGTTAAAGAGATCAGGGCTGTACTCACGGGCTGTGTTTTGTCAAGTAGATGCAGACCGAAACCCCAGAACACCCAAGCTAATAGCATAATAGGATTGAGCCTTCTGGGGCTTCCCACATCCCAGCAGGTTCTGCAGCACAGGGGGCTGGGCTCCAAGCTCTAGGTCCCCACCGACTCCCTAATTGGCAATGCCTAATGCAAAGTGAAATGAAAAAGCAGGGTCCCTTGTAAGTTGTGCACCAGGAGGGTAGGAGTACCCCTTGAGTGGAGGATTGGAGAGACAAGGGAGCTACCTGGGTTCAAATCCCAGCACTGGCTGTTTCTGGCTGGGTGATCTTGGGCGAGTTACTTTAACCACTCCATTCATACCTCTGTTTCTTCATCAATACGTTGAGTATAATGAGTTCCAACCCCATAGAATTATTTTGAGGATTAAAGGGAGTTAATACATGGGAAACCCTTAAGACATGCCTGGTCCCTAGGAAGAACAATGAATTTTATCATGGTTGGGAAGATCACAGACCTAAACTTGGCATGCTGTGTGAACTTGGGCAGGTCACTTCATCCCTGGCTGCTTTAACGGAGTTATAACTCATGCCAATGTCACGGGGAGCTGAGAGGGTTATCTGGAGTAAGGAATGTTTACAAATTTTGTAAGCAGCTCTGTACATGGTTATTAGTGTGGCCCAGTTCCAGGCTTCTTGGGAAATCATGTGGTCTACTGCCTGTGTACCACCTGGGAAAGAATTTGCCACAATGTGGCAATGGGTGAAAGATATCCCCTGACCCAGCAATTCCACTCCTAGAAATACACACAAGAAGAATCCTGGCCCGTGTGTTCCAGGAGACATGCACACGCATCACAGTGGCGCAGGTCAAGACAACTCCCAACCAGAAACCAACTTGATTGTCCATTTCCACTCCCATTCTTCTTAGGAGCATCAGGGCCTTGTCTTGCAAGGAAATAGGCAAGTTGCATCACTTTCTCTCTCTTCTCTGATTTACCCATGTGGGTACAGACCTTGCTGGCTTTCTCCCATGGGTCTTCCTTCTACACAGGCAATTTAGCATTGAACTTGGTTGGACCATGAGCCCCAGAGGCCTCATGCCTGGACCCTGTGCCTCAGCTGAACTGGGCTAAACTTCACTAACAACCATATGAAGTTCACCCTCCCATCCCTCACCCTCCCATCCCTCTCTTTCCACCCATATCTCCTTTGAAAATCTCATCATGTCTGCTGCTTTGAACAATTTAATTCTACTACTCAGAAGGGCAGACTTGGCTCCATCATGATTGAAAGCCCAAACACCAAAATAAGGCAAAATATTCACCTCTCTTCACCTGCTCTTACCATATGGTCAGAGGCTCGGTGATGAAACATTACTTCCATTTAGAATAAACCTCTGTGTCTTTTCCCCCCTGCTTCCGGCTCCCCAGATATGTGTGAATAAAAAATATAAATAAGTGTAAATATAATTCTGTGGCCATTTGTGTTCAGGATTTAGAATTTCCTCCTAGAGGGAAAAGACAGGAAGGGAAAGGCTTGTAAGCACAGGCTGTGCTTCATTAAGAAGTGTGTTTGGGTGGCGATCACTTTTCTTCAACCTAGACAAGCCGGCTGGAAGCTGACCTCGGTACATCCTGAAATTTCATCAACTCCTCCCCCCAACCCCCCCCATAAGCCTCCCCTGACTCCTCCCCCACCAAAACAGAGCCCCTTCCTTCCTGTCTCCCCAAGGACCTCCACGGGTCACAGGGACTGCGTGAAATACGCTCCTCCACTCCCATCGGTGGGGCTCTGGGCTGCCAGACAGCTTTAGACGCCTGGCAGTCCGCCCAACGGCACGTGATGGGGCCCCGGGTCACGTACGGTGGGGCTGGGGACTGAAGCCGGGCCATGCCTGGATTGACAGAAAGGGATCCTTGTCCTGATTTCAGCAACAGACACGTTGTGTAGCAATCTGCATCCTCAACAAAACTGTTCAAAAACACTAATAAACAGACCACGGACAATAATGCTGATAATCCTAGAAGCTTATCTGAGTGCTTTATGATGTCCAGTCAAGCTGGAAAATGTGATCTCCATTTATTAGATATTTACTAGATGCTAATATTTTATAAACATTTGGGGATCCAATTTTTACATCTCTCCTATGAAGAGGGGCTGAATATTCCTCCCATTGCCCAGATGGAGAAACTGAGGCTCAGAGGAGGTGATTTCCTCTGCCCAAGGGCACCCTCCACCTCCGTAAAGGGCAGCGCCTGGTGCTGGACCTGGAGCTCCATCTTCCTCTCTAATTCCAGCATCTACCACGGCATGGAGATGTCAAAACGATGTTTCTTCCTGGATTTCGCTCAACAAAGGCTCCCTCTGAGCCAGGGCCCTTGGAAGGTGCCCCTGGGTTCCCCACATGCCCCCCTGGCCCCAAGCATCCTCATAAAATTCCAAGATTCCCCACCAAGGTCCATTCCTGCAGAGCCCTATTACAAAACCATTGCTTGCCAACCCCCCAGCCTATGGGTGAGGCCAGCCCCTGGAATATCAGAAATATTGAAAATAGCTCACAGACTCTCCCCTGCCACAGCCCCCGCCCCAACCGCTGCTTTGGGGCCAGCAAGTTGCCCCCCCCCCAATGCCCGGCTTTGCACAGACACGCAGGGCTGCCACATTGGCTTCAATTCTGGGTGGGCCAGAGGGCGATCCTGCAGGAGGCAGAAACTTCTGGTGCTCTCAACTTAACCTCTCATCCAGAGTCAGCCAGTCACGCGGGGGCCAGGGTGGGGGTGGAGGACCTGTTCAGCCTGAGCGGCGAAGCCCCCTTCAGCTGGCGGGACATCAAAACCCACACAAAATGCTTCCATGTGGTGCCAGGCCTCAGCCTGTGTCCTTCACGTCGAATTAATCCCCGGGCTGCTCGGACAGACATGTCCTCACAACTCTGCTTTCATGTTTGCCCACAATTTCAACGTCATCACACAAAATCAAGGCTAATTGTGAACAGACCTTCCCCAACACCACCCCCCCAGCCCTACCTCCCCTACCTCCCCTCCCCCCTCCACATCTGGATCCCACAACCTTTCCCGGGGGCCTCAGAGACCTGCACAGGCTCCGAACTCTTAGACTCTAATTTGATCTCCCTTCCCTTCCCCAGCCTCCTAAATATATGGATTGGAATGTTCTTTTCTTTCCTTTAGCCATCTACCTCATCATTGCCAAGACTGCCCTACGAGTTCTCCACCTCTCTGGGCTCTAAGTGAACAGCTATGCTCTGGAAAAGCCAAGGGATAAACCCATCCTGACTCAGTGGGGAAAACCTCTCCCCATCTGTTTGCCTGGCCCATCCCATCCTCTGGTCCCATGCAGTACTTCCCATGGCCCATCCGGGAGGATGAGCATCCTCAGCCCACCCTCGCCCTCCCTGTGCCCAGACCCTATGAGGGACACGTTACCCACAACAGAGGGGAGGTGGTCCAGCTTGACAGGGCTCCCTGGACTCAGAGAAGGAGTTCAATGTTGGAGAAATGGAGGTGTTTTCCATCCTCGGAGAAATAAGTGTCTTTGGTGTTTGCCAGTGGTTAGTTTGGGGAAGGGAAGGAAGGGATCCCAGGGGAACCTCCAGGTTCTGAAAGCTCCTCAGAGGTGGGCCTGTACCCCCAAGGTGGGGGTACCCCAAGCAACCCCAAGTACCTCCAAGGTCTCCATGGGTCCTTTGGGGCAGAAAGGTAGGGGTGGGAGGGTTTCCAAGCACAGGTTAAGGTCAATTGTGTGTGTCCAAGCCCCTCCAAAAGGGGGTCCTTAAGTTGTAGGGAACCTATGGTCTCTTCTCAAAAAAACCACATAGTTTCTGAGACCCCCTGAGTGCCCATTTTGCAGATGAGAAAGCTAAGGCCCAGAGAGAAGAGAAGGGCTTGCCTAAGGTTGACGAGAATGGTGGTCCTTCAGGCCTAAGAGGGCCTTTGTCGGGTGCTGCTTGTTGACAGAGATGGCAATGAGCACCACTGGCAGCCAGTACTGGGTGTTGGGGGGTGGGTCCCAGGAAAGCCAGTCCCACCCTAAACAAATTCAAGAGGGGACATAAGAATCTGAGTTTGGATCTGTGCTCAGCAAACACCGCTCCATCGTGGGCTTATGGCCCAGGTGACACATGTGCTGACCTTTAGCAGAACAGGGCTGTGTGGGAAGGAATGCTGGCTCTGGAACCAGATTCCCCTGAGGCTCAGCTCCACCTGCTTCACACACGTACCAAGTGACCTAGTGACCATGAATGGCGACCCAACCTCTACGGGACAGAGTACTGTCCACCACCCGCCCCTATTGTATCGGCCTGATCCTGCGGGCCCTTGCCGTGAAGCATGCCCTTCATTCAAATTGCCTCAGTTAGTCCTAGTACAATTCCGGAATGCCGTCATCCCATTTCCCAGGTGCAGACACTGAGGCTTCCGACATACACAAGAACACACAAGAAGTCAGGATTTCAGTTAAACACCCACAGTGATTAGGGAACGGAGTAAGAGACAACACAAATTATTGAATCAGCCCCTGAACAAATAAACCAGGGGATGAACGACGGATGGGTTGAATGAATATAAATTTGCCCTTCTCCGGAGCCCTAGGGCACACTTTGCCTTGTCCCCTCCGAGGTGACACACGGTGCTTGAGAAGGACCCTCCCCCGCTCCTTCATTTCCAAAAACCACGGAAGGGGATTTAAATGCACTCTGTCCCCTATCAACCACATCTTCCGAGAATAAGGCTAGAGCTTCTCGGACAAATGAAATTCTGACAAAGCATGTCACAGACTTGAAGCATCTGTCACCGAGGGGGAGAGACTCACATTTGAATGCTCTGAATGCAGAAGGGCCACGGCTCTCGAATGACAATTGTATGGTCCCACTGACTTTCCCTCTGACCTTCTGCCGACACCCGAAGGGCTCCCTCCTGTAAACATCCCGCAAATAGTTTATCTTCATAAAAGTGCCTGTAATGGAGACAGAGTTAATTTGAAATGGTTTCCTAGGCCGTTTGTCTTGCGGGCCAATTGCTGGGTGATGGCCGAAGCGAATATGGCCCAGCATGGTGGGGTTCCAGAGGCCTCGGCTTTCGTGCCCACGTGACAGGGCAGCCGGATGCTATCTTGGGGGCCTTCAAGGAGCCCAAGTGGTGACTTCAGCCAGCGCCAGACTTGACCGCGGACACGTTCAAGGGCCAACCCCCCACACTCCCGACCTCTTTTTCCCAGGGTTCGGGAGCAGGAGGCAGGAGGCCTAATGACCCCCCTCCAGACATAGACACTGAGGCCCACAAGGAGGACACAGGGGAGTCTGTGTCACCTCGCCGACTGTCTAGAGGGTCAGAAACCGTGTTTTCCCTTCCAGAACACACATGACGCAGAGTTCAAGAAATCGCTGTAGGAACTCCCAGGTTAGCAAAATGAGTAGAGGTTTTGGAAGCAGAAAGACCTGAGATTCAGAGTCCACGCTGGGCTCCTCCCAGCTGGGTCACTTGGGGGGCATTGCTTCACTGCTGTGAGTCTCAATAAGAAAAGTAGTAATATTTCACAGGAAGGCTTTGAGGGCCAGACGGCTTTGCGCGGGGCCTGCCGCAGGGGAGGCCTGGTCAAGTGCAAATTCCCTCCCCCAGGGCCTAATTCGATGTCTTTTCACCCCAGCCCCTCTGCCTCCCTGGACTGTCCAAGCCCGAGCCTCCCGGCTGCCCGACCCCGGACCTTGCAGATGTGACAAAGACGGAAAGCATTAGGCTCGCTGGCGATCGTCGGCACAGCCGTGTTTATGTTGGCAATAAAAGCAAGCAGGTGCTGGCAATTTGACTAATCAGATACCATCCTGGCCCCAGACGCCGGCCTGCCAGTGGTCCTCGCTGGGGGCTAATCTCCACTTGGCCTTCCCCAAGCTGCAATTAGCTGGGTCCCCTGGCCCCCGCACACAGCTCGGATTACCGCCACTGGATGGACGGATGGACAAAGGGACAGACCTCTGGTGATCCGAGACCAGCCACGTGGGGATGAGACCTCTCAGACCCATCCTACCAGTGACATTGAACCAGGCCTCTCTCTTTCTCTGGAATCATCTTTTGGAGGCAAGTCCGCTAAAGAGATGGGATCTGTCTGGCGGTTTCAGCAGGGAAAGAGGAGCAGCTTTAAGAAGTCGTGCAGTCCCCAGAACCTCAGAAAAAAACTCAGCTTGAGTTAGGCTACATCCCTGAAACTCAGCTGGACTGACTTGGCCTATGGAATCAGACAGAACGATCGCTAAACCCACTGAGCCTAGCACAGTGCCAGGCATATAGCCTAGGGACAGACATTCATGAGTCCTGCTTGTCTAACTCCAAACACTCCCCCTGTGACCCCAGACAGAGCCCATCAGCCCATCAGCCAGTCTGGACCTCAGTTTACTTATCTGTGAAATGGACAGATTAGACCAGAATAGGATTCCTTAACCTGGGCACTGCTGGCATTTGGGGCTGGATTATTCTTTGTCGTAGGGCCTGCTTTGTACATTGTAGGATGTCTAGTAGCATCCTGGGCCTCTATCCACTAGGTCCCAGTGGCTGTCCCCTCCAGTTATAACAATGCAAAATTTCTGCAGACATCACCAAATGTCCCCTGGGAGGGCCACATCTCCTCCCCCCGCCCCCCAAGCTGAGACCACTGGAATAGAACAGAATAGCATGTCAGATTCCCCAGGGAGAGGACTTGGAAAAAGGAACAATTCCCTGCTCCTTCTTCCAGGGGATGCCACTGGCCTGGAGTTTTTTTCAAAAGCTCCCCAGGTGACTCCACTGATCGGGTTAGTCTTGAGAGCCACTGCGGGCTGGAAGATCATCAGGACACTCCCAGATTTCTGGGCAGAGGCCTCCTGGTGTGACCTTCACCTCACCTCCTACAGCACCCCCACCCCGAGTCCCCACCGTTTCCCTGTCACGCGGGACCGCCTGAAGCCTCACACCACACCACCCCCACCCCGCCCCATCCCACTGCACGTTCAGTCTTTCAAGTTTCCTAGCAGACATTATTTAACCAATTTTGAGTTGACCAGAATCCAATAAAATGCGGCCCTTACAACACCTTCACAGCTAATTGGTTTGACTGGTACATTGTAAATGTGTGAAGTGACTTTAGTGAGGGACAGCAGGGCCCTCGTTAACCTTTCCAGGGGACTTAGCTGGTTTATGTGTCTATAAGGGGGCCAGTCCCCCACCCCTGGGGGTGCTGCATCTTGCCCAGAAAAGGGGCCCCAGCCCCCCAGAGCCTCTGGTTGGGGTGCCGCCCTGGGCTGCATCTCGTCCTCCTGAGATGAAGTCCCACCGGCCCTCCCTGCCAGCCTTCTCCCTCCATCCTTCCCTGTCCTCCCTACATACCCACCTCCCTGCCCCCACTGCCCCTCTTCTTGCCTCGCTGTTTCCTGTTCCCCTCCCACCCTCCCATCTGTGCCATCACCTCAACATCCAGGCCATTCCTTCCAGCCCTCAGAGCACAGCTCAAACATCACTTCCTCAGAGATGCTGTCCTTGTCACCAACTCTCTTAGCATAAGTGGGGCTCTTTCAGAGGTTTTGATTGGTCACCATCTGTCATGAGGGGAGTTTATCTGTCTCCCTGAACTCAACGGAGAGGTCCTGGAGGACAGGCCCAGGTCTGCCCAGTCAACTGGCCTTGGGGGAAGTTCGCTGTGCCTGCATGGGAGCAGAGAGTCAGGGAGGTCCAGCTTCTGTGCTCAGGGACTCTCATCACAGGCGGGGTCCGAGGAGCCTGCAGCGGGGGGCCACGTCCGCCAGGCAGAGAGCCTGGTCCTTGCACTCACGCGGCTGCTTCCTGCCAACAGGTGGAAATAAGCACCCTATCTGTGAGTCGCCTTCCCTCCACAGGTGCTGAAAAGCTTTATGGCCAAAGCAGTGGTTCCCTGCCCCACACCTGCTTATTCCCAGTGTATTCTTATCTGTCATTTACAAACAGGGAAACTGAGGCTCAGAAAGGCTAAGTGACTTAGCAACTAGCCAAGTCCCCAGCCACCTTGTCTGTGTAGCTCAAAAACTGTGCTCTGCACATTCTGCTTGATATGATCTGTGAAGTCTCCACGCACACTTAATGTTTGTGATTATCTGCTCACTGTGGGGCTGGGAGGGGAGACTCAAGTTCAAGGTGAGTTGGAGAGAGGGCATCTGAGAGGTCTATGTGGCTGGACCACAGAGCCCTCAGGGAGCCATGGCGGGGACTGGACATTGTAGAATCCCGAAGGGGCACGAACCATAGAAAGGATGAGTTCACCTCAGAATGCAACGGTCCCCCCTGCCTCTAGCTGGGTTCCTGGGTCGAGATGTGCTGATGGCCTCTCCCCACCCACCGGAGAGAGGCCTCTGGGGGCACTGGCCTCCCTGTTCAGCTCGCCTAACGTTTTCTATTTAAATGCAAATTTTGACTTTTCACTTGGCAGCTAGCAAAAGTTTTTTGCACTGGAATGAGGGTCACGATAATAATTTATCCACAGGCCTTTTTCTAACAATTATTATTTGTTCAAGCGAGAGAGCAGAGGCCCCAGTGGCTGGTAGAAGGGGCTCAGTGTCGGCATGGAGTGGCCTGCAGGTGTTGGGAGCAGAGGTCATGCCTGGGCCTTATCCTCTGAGGCAAGGGGCAAGGTGCAAGTAGAGACTGCCCACCCTGGGGCCCCCAGCCCTGGGTAGGGCATGAAGAAAGGGAACTGGTGTTTACTCAGCCCAGAGCCCCTGAGCCCTGGACTGAAGTCTGAATAGGCCTGAAGACCAGTTAATCACAAGGGTTCGTGTCAGGAAGCTCCCAGTCTGATGACGGGGACAGAAAAGGAAATAGACTAGTGACATACAGCGTGTCACAGACTCAGCGAAGGAGGGTGGGGGTCCAGAGAAAGCTCCTGAGACATCCAGAGAGTCTGGGAAGGCTTCCTGGAGGAGGTGACAGTTGTCATGTCTTTTTTTTTTTTTAAGATTTTATTTATTTATTTGTCAGAGAGAGAGAGAGCGAGCACAGAGCAGAGTGGCAGACAGAGGCAGAGGGAGAAGCAGGCTCCCCACAGAACAAGGAGCCCGATGTGGGACTCGATCCCAGGACACTGGGATCATGACCTGAGCCGAAGGCAGCTGCTTAACCAACTGAGCCACCCAGGCGTCCCGACAGTTGTCATGTCTTAAAAATGATGAAGAGTCAGCCAGGCTGCTCTCATATTCTTCTGGGGACAGTGTCTGTTGGGTCTCTCTATGGGGGTTAATTAGACAAAGTCCGTCAATAAAATAAGTGGACATTTTCAGGTCTAGGAATTTATGCTATAGAATTTCTCCCCTATATGCAGGTTATATTATTCATTGAATAAGGTTATTCAATAAAATATTAAAGTAATGGGAGGGAAAAAACCTCCCCAGATACCCATCAGTAGGAAATTAGATGAAGGAAAGGTGATGTAGCCACATGCCACACCATGGAATACTATGCAGCTGTATAAAATGAACACGTGAAAAAGATACATTGATATATTGTGTATGGTGGAATTCGTGTAAAAGGCAGCAGGTGGATAAACTTTCTAAGTGTTTTACTTATATTTGCAGAAAGTGTCTCCAAAAGGACACATGCAAATTGAACCCAGGGCTTGCCTGTGAGGAGGGGGTGTGGAGAGGCTGGAGGACAGGAATGGGAGAAAACTTGATGGTGCATGTCTTTTTGCATCTTGGTGAATTTTGATCCATTTAAATGTGATACTCATACAAAAACTGAAATAAAAAATAAATTAAGGTGTGCCTGGGTAGCTCATTTGGTTAAGCATCTGCTTTCAGCTTAGGTCATGATCCCAGGGTCCTGGGATGGAGCCCCAAGTCCCTCCTTCTCCCTCTACCCCTCCTCCTGCTTGTGCTCTCTCTCTCTCTCTCTCTCTCCCTAATAAATAAATAAAATCTTAAAAACAAAAACAACAAATAGAAATTTGACTAAGCTGTCAAGAAGCCAGCAAGAGCCCCAGGCAGAAAGAAGAGTGAGTATAAAACTTGGACTTGCTCTCTCTGGAATGACAGAGAATGCAGTATGGCCCAGAGAGGGCCTGGAGAGGACAGGGGTGAGGCAGGAGAGGATGGCTGGGCTCACTGGGGGTAGCGCTAGTCAGCCATGCTGTGGGAGCCTATCTTTGTCCTGGAGACACCGAGACCACCAGTGGGGTTCCCACACAGAGGGGACAGCCAGGCTTCCCATTTGGAAAAATACCTCTGGAGAACGATTTGGAGATGGTGGGAGGAGGCAGGGAGGCCAGTGTGAAGACTGCTACAGAGACACATTCATTGCATTTAAACCCTCATCGTGCACTCCCATTTTATAGATGAGGAAATCGAGGCAGAGAAGGTAAGTAAATTGCCCAAGGTCACATACCCCACCCAGGGCAGAGTCAGGATGAGAAACCAGTCTCCCAGACATGCAGCCCAAGGTCACACAATCACCCAGGATCCTCTAGGAGAAAACACTTCGCAGGAAGGATATAGGGACTGTGGCCCTGGGCCTTTCTCCATGCATCCCTGAGCAGCCCACTGGCCCTCTCTGAGTCCCCCTGCCCTCATCTGTGGTTGAGGAGCACTGTGCCTTCTTGGCTGACATCTCCAAGTTGTTGTGACCATGAAAGGACCAATGGCAGGGAAAAGGCTTTATATACTATAACCTGCTGTGACCCCAGGTCACCCTCCTCCCTTCTGAGTGTCCCTTCTTCCAACAGCGTCTTCAGAACAAGAGCCATGTTGGGAAGCAAGTGTCCTAGCCACCCTGAGTCAGTGGCTTATCCCCAGCCCTCAACAGGACACCTCCTGCAGATTCAGGAGGATGCCCCTCTAGGAGTTCCAGCCAAACCCCCACCTGATCTGTCACATTTCCCAAGAAAACAGTCCATGAAACAAGGATCTGCAGGCAGGTGGCTAATGGGGAGACGGTCCCGGGAGAGAATGACAAGGGAGCAGAGAATGAGACAGGGAAGGAGGGATAATCAAGAAAGGGGCTGATGCTGGGGATTACTGTGTGGGCACCTGGGGCTCCGTCCTGCTGGGAAGCACATCAAACATAGCTCAGGACCATGCCTCCAAAGGATGGGAGGCTGGATCACTTATCCACAATGCGTCTACTGATGGCATCTCCCAGCGCCAGGCAGACGACGGAGGGATGCCGGGACCCAGATGAGCTGTTGGCATTGTGCCTGGAACTGTCCACCCAGCTGTCCTGCAACCAGAGGCGCCCAAGGCTCTGTGACTCAGGGCACAGAAGTCACCTGCTTTCCTGGGCGGTCCTTTCTCCTTTTATGGCCTTCTCTTTCTGTCCCATGGCACCCCAACCCATTTTCCAAGTTCCCTGCACTCAACTGAAGGGCAGGAGAAATTATTCCAGGTCCAGAAGGAACTATTCCCAGCGTAGAAAGGCAATGAGCTAAAAGGCGATCCCCACCCCCGGCGTCCCCTGCAGTGGAGGTCGCAGCCGGAGGCATGTCCATCAGTATGAGCTCCAGCCCTTCAAACCCAGCCTCCATGGTGGGATCTTCCTGCATGTCTCCTTGTGCTTCCCCTGTTTCACACACACAGTGGACACCCATTCTCAAAGCCCATTCAGGTCAAGTCCACACTTGTATTAAACACCTCCCCTTCTCCTCCATCCTCCATCCTACCATCCAGGTTATTCAAACAAACTGCACTGCCCGGCATCTGGTTCATGCTCCTACTTCCTAGATCCTAGATTCCTAGGATCCATGACTGCTACTCTTCAAACACTGGGAGCACCTACAGGAGCCCTTGTGCTTAAGCCCCAGCTCTGTCTCTCCCCCACATCCCCTTCTACTCTCTTTATTTTCTACATCAGCCTCCTTTCTGTCCTTGAAATGAGCCTTCACATTTCCCACCTCAAGGCTTTTGTGCTAAGCCAGTCCCTCCCCCTGGAATTCGCCTCCTGCAGCTTTTTATTCCGCTACAATTTGCCTCATTCTTTGGGTCTCTGATGAAGTGTCACCTGATAACACTGAGCTGTTGTATCAATTAGCTGCTGCTGCGTAACAAAACATCTTGAAACCGCATGGCTTAAGACAGTAGGTGTTTGTTTAGCCCACAAGCCTGCAGTTCTACTGACCTCTGCATTTGAGGCCAGCTGGCAGATCAGCTGGGTTCTGGCTAATGTAGTCGGCCTTGACTGTGACGCTCATCTCTGTTCTGTGCACCCCTTGTCCTCTGGCAGGCAAGCCTGTGATTATTCTCAGGGTGGTGGCAGAAATGGGCAAAGTCTCTTCAGATTCAGGGCTGGAGTTTGTCCAAAGCCAGTCACCGATCTGAGAGGTGGGAGGGACAAAGGGTCTACCTCTCGCTGGAGTGAGATTCAAAGGCAGATTGCAAGGGGGTGTGGTTACAGGAAGGTGTGAAAGGCTGGGCACGTTTGTATCATCAACCCATTCCACCTTCCTTGACCGCTCAATCTGGAAAAACACCCCAAAGAATGTCTCTCTACCCATTTGGTTTCCCGTGCTTGCATTCATCCCGGTGGGTTATTATCTTGTTTATTTAGTTAGCTTTCTCTTGCCTGTGGTCCCCACGTAAACTCCCAAGGCCCAAGACCCAGAGACCATCACAGTGCCTGACATGTAGTAGAGAATGCTGCCTGACCCCATTTCTACCCCATGGTATGAACAAAACAAGCCAGATCCATGGCAGCTCGGCCTGGGTGGGGGAGGGGGGATAGTTGGGGAGGTAAGGGGTGATGCTCCACTACTGTGTATGGGTCTCAGCCTAGCCTGGACCACTCTGTCCAGCCTCAATGCCCCCTGGCCCCAGCCCCACCCTAAGAGTGTAGCTGACCGGCCCCTACCCCATTTTGGGGGGCTGCTCTGAGGAGCCCGGGTCTTTCTTCACAACGGTGTCTGAATACAAACGGCTCTGCCAATGTGAATATATTAAAATCCGCAATGTCAGCGATCACAGTGGAGGAGGGGAAGGGAAGGGAGCCTTGTGGGACCCGAAACACAAATGCCTGTCTGGATTATCATTCCATCCCAAGGAGGCTGGAGGGTGCATACCTCATTGTGTACAGGGAAGGTTTCCTGCTTAACTCCCCCAAAACGCTCACCACTGGGGCCAAACCCTTCCTTGGCTGGGACGGTGAAGTCCCAGGGTAAGGTGGAGGGTCTAAGATGGTAGAGGTGGTGTCTTTCAAAGGGAATCACCTGCCAGGTGAGACTGACTTGGGGGGTTGGGGACGTGAACAAAAGGGGACAGGACAACAAACCCCCGTGGGACACAGTCTAGGCGGTGCTCACTTACCATCTCATTCAACTCGTTCATTCTTTCATCCACTCAGCATTCCCTGGGCACACACTCAAACTTGCTGGGTCCTTTCCTTAAAACCCCATCTGACGCTCTCTCAAGTGCCTGAGACCCACAAGGCCTTGCCTTATCAGTGCTCTGGCCTGTCCCCTGGCAGTGCAGCACTTCACTGAGGCCTTCATTACCCTTGCCTCCTCCAGGAAGTCCACCCTGACTGCCCCTCATTGACAGCACCACTCACGACACCTTACCCTGCTCCATATTTCTTCATAGTCCTGGGCATCATTCTTTATACTAATTCATTTTTTCATACTTCAGTCTCCCCATTAAAAATGTCAGCTCCATACCGATCTTTTTTGTAGCTGGGTCCCCAACATTGGCCCATTGCCTGGCATGTGACAATAAATGTTCATCAAGTGGCCAAATGTGTGATCAGCAAGAGAGCTGGCTGTTACTTGTCACTGCCATCCCTGCACACACGTTGATATCAGAAGGAAGGCGGAATGGGATAACCCCATGATCGTGACTCTGGAGATCAGGAGGGACAAACCTTAGGATGAGGTCTAGGCAGCGGCCCTCTACCGGCCTGGAGGCCATGTGTGTGACTCCATTTACGCACCTGGGAGCATCAAGAGAGCCAGGTGGACAAAGTCCTGCTCTCAGGAGCTCATGGGCCAGTGTGGGAGGCAGACAGTCGAACAAGTATATGATGCAGTATAAAGTGGGAACGTGAATGGAGGAGGAAAATGAAGCTGGAGAAGGGGTCAAGATCAGGCTGGGGTCGAAGGACAGGGTCAGGGAAGGCTTCTCAGAGGAGGTGGTGTTATGGTAGAAAGCTGGATGGAGAAGGGCAGCCCTATGAGGACCTGGGCACGAAGTCTCCCAGGCAGAGGGAACAGCCAGCCCAGGGGACCACAGCTGGCATATTTGAAGGGTGACACTAGTCTTGGGGTGACAGAATGGACCCAACAGGTGGGGACAGGCAGGAGATGCTCTACTGGGGCTGGGGGATGAGGGCTTTGTGATTGGAGCACTTCGGGGGCTCCAAGCAGACCAGGGGAGATCTGAAAATGGGTTCGAGGCTTCCCTCTGCTCTGCGAAGTGGGACCAGGGAAAAGCAGGGAGCCCAGAGAAAAGGCCACCTCAGATGCCACATGGGAGGGTGACAGAGGCTTGCGATGCTCTGAAGGCACAATTGTCGGGACTCCGGGACTGGGTGTGAGGTGGAGGGAAGGAGAGGATTCCAAAACTACCCGCAGGTGTGCCTTGGTGCTGGAGGCAAAATGAAGCCCGCTGGGTGTGTCAGGTGGGGGAAAAACAGGCTTGGCAAGTACACATCGTAGTCACTCCCGGCAAGTAAGCCCGACGGGCAGGTACAGGTCCCCCCGAACCATCCGGCCCACCTCCACCTCACTACAACACCTGCACTGAGCTGTCATCCAGCTTCTACTAGCAGCCCAGAGACGGTGGGGAGCTCACCACTCAGCCAAGGAGCCGGTCTCATTGTCACAAATATATCCTTTAAATTAAACTTTTTTTTTAGCAGGTCTCATTGTCACAAATATATCCTTTAAATTAAACTTTTCTCTGCACCCCATTCCAACACAGCACCCCTTGGAATTCTGGAATCTGCGAAAGGCAACAAGGAAAGGAAAAGAGGGAGAGAGGGCGGGAGGGTGGGAAAAAGCGTGGACCAGGGACCTAGGCTCACAGAAGCTCCCTTTCTCCTCTTAGTCGGCTCAAGCTGCCATTCCCAAATACCATAGACTGGGTGGTTTAAATAGCAGCGTTTTGTTTTCACACATTTCTGGAGGCTGGAAGTTGGGGATCAGGTGCCGGCACAGTCCGGTTCTGGTGAAAGACCTCTTCCTGGCTTGCACAGAGCAGGCTCCTCGCAGTGTCCTCACAGTGGGGGAAGCATGGGGGTGTATAGAGTGCTCTCTGCTGTCTCTTCTGGAAAGGGACTAATTCCAGCAGACCATAGCCCTGCCTTCATGACCCTAATGACCTCCCAAAGGCTCCCAATACCATCATTTGAAGGTTAGGGCTTCAACACTCAGCTTGTAACGTCCACCGAGCCACTCCACTATGGCAAAGCCACCATTCCCGCATGGCGGCCCAGGAGCCTGTGGCTCAGAGATGAACGGATGTGCCCCAATGCCCCCCACCCCGCCCCCGGCCCCTGTCAGGCAGTGAATGGCAGAAGGGAGGCTGAAAACCAGGTTGAGGACCCACCTTTAGCACAACCATGATCCCGCACAGCTGCTGAACAGAACTGACCTGGGGTAGGGGGTCACATGCTCCAGCCTCCGGCATCCCAGCACACACGAGAGTGAGTGTGACACCCAGGACGGCCTCCTTGCCACACTGCCAAAACATGGGTGTGAAGATGGGACCAGATGGTGCTGAGGCCCCTCTGTCTTGGCAGTACCTAGAGAGAACTGTTTGGGGTACACGGTCTCCCTAGAATCGGCGAGGCTCACGCCGACATTTCTGACACCTGGGCCAACAGGAGCAAAATCCCTGGTCTGCTGATCCCTTCCTGGTTGGGAGCTCCCTGCCTGGGGACGCTGTCTGCCTCACCCATGCCTGACCCCAGCACCCACACAGCCCCACGGTATACAGCAGGTGCTCAGTTAATGTTTGGGTGCATGTATGAATTATGGGGTTCAGTCATGACCTGTATCTGTCCCCTTTCCTGGTAAGGAGAAGAGATCATCAAGCCTTTCTTTTAGAAAATAATAATAATAATCAATCAATCAATCAATCAACCCCAGGGTTTCAATTGCAGGGGCCGGGAGACCAGGTGGGCACGCCAAGTTGAGCCGGGACAAGGCGGCCTCGCCAGCCCCACTGTGAACCACTGATAAGAGGGCTCGGCTGGGGAATCCAGACGGCTTGTCTATCAGCCTACTAAACACCATTCTTACAAGTTTTTTTTTTCCTCCCCCCTTTTCATTAATACGCAGGGTGAATAGAACATTGAATAAAAATCAGCCCTTTCTGCACAATTGCGGGATTGAAAGGTAACTGTCAACAGAAGAATTGGGTGACAAAGGGACCCGTTTCGCGCTTAGCAAATGATTTTCGGCTTGTCATTTCAATGGGCTGTGTTTTTCAGAGATTGTGGGGTGGGTTTTTCTTTTTCTTTTTTTTTTTTTCTTTTCTTTCTTTCTCTTTTTTCTTTCTTTCTTTCTTTCTTTTTTTTTTTTTTTGAATAGCATTTATTACCACGCTTTAAAAAAAAAATTCGTATGTGTGTTGTCTTTGCAGCCACGCTTCCTTCACAGATGCTGTGTTTCCCCCCTCCTCCTGGGTCTCCTGGATGCAGCTTTTTCCAAAAATAAAATAAGATAAAATAAGACACACAAGAGATCTGGAAAGCCATGGAGGGGAGGAGAGGTTTTGCAAAGACTGGATACTTGCAAGGTAAGGAACAGACGGTGAGGGGGCGGGTGGGAGGAGAAGGGCATGAGCTGGGGGCCGAGGGGGTTTAAACTCTGACCCAGGGGCTCAGCCTGGCCAGATCTGACCTCGAACCTCACTGGGGGCTGTGTTCCTCTCTCAGCATGGATTAGGGATTCTCCCATAGCCTGGGAGTGCATCTGCTCTGTCCCTCTGGGGAGTCAGCCTTCTGCAGCCCTTCCTCACAAGGGCTCTAGGTCTGTAAAGAGGGTGTGTCAATGGTCTGAAAGCCATCCGGCAAAGATCTGCTGTGACAACTCATGGCTTGTAGACACCATGAAGCCAGCTCTCCAAACAGGCAAGACATAGCACAGAAAGCATCCTCCTGTCAGATCAAAATTCTGCCTTCCACACTTTCAAATAAAAGTCAACATCCTTTTTAAAGAACTTCTTTTTCTCTCTTTTCCCAGAAGAACATGTGACCAGGAATAAATCCGGTGGTAGGAATGCAGCTATAGCTGGACAAGTCTGTTTCCATGCATGAGCCTTGGTTTATCTCATCTGTGAAATGGGCCAGTGATTCAAAACCATTGTTATTAATCACTGAGCAGGAGGTCTTAGCAAAACGGCGGTTAAAACGGCAATGAGACATCACCACTCACCTGTCAGAAGGGCTAAAATTAAAAATAGGGACACCACCAGTTGCCGGGGAGGACTAGGGGGACCTGATTCACTCATACAACGCCCATGGGAATATAAAATGAGGAAAACAGGTTGGTAATTTCTTCAAAAAGTAAACACTGTACCGTACAACCCAGTAATCGCACCCCTGGGCATTTGGCTCCGAGAAATGAAGACTTACGTCCTCACAAAAAGCTGTACGTGAATGTTCACAGTCACTTTATTGGCAACAGCGCTGAGCTAGAAACCACTCAGATGTCCTTCCACCGGCGAGCGTCTTTGCACGCCGCGGCTCATCCGGACCGCGAAATACTACACAGCAGTGGCAAGGGGCAAGCGACGGATACGCACGACCTGCGTGAATGTCTGGAGAATTCTGTTGGGTCAGAACAGCAAATCCCCAAAGTTCCATACTGTCTGATTCCGTTTATATATGACCCTTGAAGTGATACAATTAAAGGAGGAGAGGACAGACGAGTTTGTGGGGGAAGGGGTCAAGGAGAAAGTGGGGCGAGGGGGAAGTGGGCGTGGCTATGAAAGGCCAACGGGACAGGTTTCCCTGTCAGTACCTGGGTTATTACATTATATGTCGTATATAGTATCCTGTCTTGCAAGGTGTTATCACTGGGGGGAAGGAAAGTGGGTAAAGGGTGCATTGGATCTCTCTGAATTCTTAGGTTCAGCTATGTAGGAATCTGTAGGTATCTCCGAATAAAAAGCCTAATTAAAAACTAAAAATAAAAACCGCAGAGTCCATTTGACAAGTAGAATGTGATGCAGCCCAAGATGTGTGCCAGGTGGATATGGAGGTGTTCTTGTTGAATTGGGGTCCTGGCCAGCAGCCTCCCCTCTGTCTTCCAGGGGCACCTCCCATTTGGAAACCCATGGGCTGTAGGACCCCTCCAGTATTCCCAGCTCTGGAATCTGCAGGGTCTAGAAGGTGTCACTGGTGGCTACACCAGCCTTGTGTTTCCAGACCTCATCTGTGTGGCCCCCAAAAAGCGAGAACTTTTTTCATCCCTTGGGCTATTGTGGCCACTCGTCACCTGGGTCCTGTGAGGGTTCCAGGCAGGAAGGGGCTGGACAAGACATGCCAAGCCAGGGCAGGGGCCACAGGAAGTCCTGGAGGGCTGGACTCTGTCTCTGCCTCCCTGGGAAGCTGGATCACACCCCTGCCACACCCTCACCCCACCCCGACCAGGCCCGCGGTGTCTGTCTGTCTACAGGAGTGAGTACAGCCCTGCTCTCTTTCCCCATGGCAGGCCCACCCAGTCAGACCCTCTCCACCCCAGTCCAGCCCCGTGACTCAAGGGGGCTGTGCTGAGACTGGCAGAGCTTGGGGCCTCCCAGGACAGGGGGCAGGAGGAGAACCCACCACACTGCCCTCATCCCCTCCACTGGAGAGGCTCACTGCGCTACTGAGTGTCCCCCTGTCCCTTCTCCTCTTTGACCTTCTCTGTCATCCTCTGTGAATGAGAAGGCACTCAGTCATGTCATTGGCACTCACGGAGCACTTCCTCTGTGCAGGAGGCCCTTCCAGATGCCAGAGGAACCCCAGCCCCCTCTCCGGTGGGGCAGCTGAATGTTAAACCAGTAAACACATAAAGAACAGTTCACAGTAAAACATGCTGATGGAGCAGGGCTGGTTAGGTGAGAGGGTCTCTCGGAAGAGGGGAGGTTTGAGCCCGAGGCAGCCATGTGACGGTCTGGGGAAAGTTCTTCCAGGCGGTGGGGAGGGGGTGGGTGAGGGCATGAGCAAAGGTCCTAGAGACACAGACATGGGCTCAGCAGATTTGTGGGACAGAGACCAGTGTCAGGATGGAGACAGTGAGCGCTGCAATGCAGGTCAGATGGGACTAAGGGGCCTAATGGATCCTGAAGGGCTAGGCTTGCCAAGGGGGAGGAGTCCAGTTCTCCTCTGCAAGGCAGGAAGGAGGCACTGGGGGGAGAGTTGAGCGGGTGCTGAAGCTTCAAATGCTTCCAAAGGATTGCTTCAAAAGGACTTAGGAGTGGAAGGACTCCTAAGAAGGCACAGACAGTACAGGGCAACATCCCTGGGAGGTCCCAGGTGAGGCTGTGGGTCCCGCAAGCATGGGAGATTTATTGACATATATGGAAGGAAGACTTATTGAGGTCCTACTAGATGCCAAGCTGGTGTTGGATTTTGAGCAGTGAACACAACAGATAAAGCTTCCTGCTTCTACCAAATTTATATTCTTTTTGGGGGAGGCAGACAATAGACAAAAAAGTTAGATAGCAGTCGGTGAAAGGTGTTATCAAGCAAAATAAAACAGAGAAGGACACTGGGAAGTGCTGGGACCAGGGGTAGCAATTTAAAACAGGGTAGTCAGAGGAAGCAGCGCTGGGAAGGTTGTCAGAATCAGAAAGGGGAAGAGGAAGATGACCATGCAGATATCCAGACAAGGAACAGTCTAGGCAGGGGGAATGGCAAAAGTGGGGTCTGAAGCAGAGCGTGCTGTGAGTGCCAGTGTGCTGGGTTGCAGTGGGGGTGGGCCGGCCACAGGGAGCACATTGGCCTTGACCCTGGGTAACATGGCGGATGATGCCATGAGCCAACTCATGTTGTATGACCCTGCTGGGTACTAAAACTAGGTGCCAAACCTGCATCTAGGTGCCTAAAACAGGCTAGGCCATGGAGAGGCCAGGATGGAGGCCTGGAGGTGAGCAAAGAAGCTGCCACAGTGATCCAGGCAGTGCCTCTCTCTGCTCAGCTACTCCCTGCTCTGCTATCCCCACCCACACTCACCTTGGCTGAGACAACGGCACCGAACCTGAGTGTCTTTCCAGCCAGACCTTCCAATGCACACACCGCACTCCCTCCTCAGCCCCAGTCTATGCGCTGCCACCATGGGGCTCTGGGACCCCACAGCAGAGGCTCTGACATGAGTTGGGCCTCACTCTCCTCCTTTGTGCAATGGGCACCACACCTTCAGCCCACAGTGTCTTTGATGATCCATGGGGATGAGGTACATAAAGCATCTAATACTGGGCCTAAGGCAGAGAACCGCCTCTTGAGGTCAAAGCCACATGAAGACAGAGGCCAGGATGGGAGCGACATGGCCACAGCCAGGAAACACCCAGAGCCACCAGAAGCTAGAAGAGGCAAGAAGGGATCCACCCTAGAGCCTTTTGTGGGGGTGGGGGGCATATTCCAACTGACATCTTGACTTTGGAGTTCTGGCTCCAGAACAATGAGACAATCAATTTCTGTGTTTTAAGCCACTGGGCCCGGGGTAATTTGTTACAGCAGCAACAAGACACTAATCCGGTTTTGCTTTTGTTAATATTCTTGTATCACTGTGGTTATGAATTACAGCTGACCGCACATCTGTCCTCCCCTCTAGACTCTGAGTTTCAGGAATACAAATGCCATGCTTTGGGGGCCTACGGAAACATGGGATCCCCCTTAGCCATTCTGCCTTAGAGAAAATCCGTCCCTGCTGGGTCAGGTCAGAAGAGACTCAGAACAGGAACACTGTCCTTATTTCAGATCAGAAGACTGACAGAGCCTTGCCCCTGGGCCACTGGCAAGACTTGAACCCAGAGCCTAGAGACCCAGCAAGGTTCTTCTGAGCCTGTTGCAGCTCCTGCCAAGGGTACATCAGCCCCCAGAGAGCCTGTCACCCAGTCACTAACAGTTCAAGCAGGTCCTGCCTGACTGTTGAGTCAGAGGCAGAGAGAAAGGAGGGCAAGCTAAAGATCTCTGTGGACTTCTCATTCATTTAGTCTAGTCTGTGAGGGAGGCTGCATTTTATTAGAACCAGAGAATCATAAGTGCTATGATTCAATGGGCCTCGGGAAGAATTGGTTCAAGGCCCCAAACATATTGACAGGTGGGCTGGAATTACAGGCTGGCAGAGAGAGTTTGCCTCTGGGTTTCTGGGGGAAGTGAGCTTATGTCAGCCTCTTCCCACCCTACTCCCCACACATGCCATCTTCCAGGTGGAGCCTCCAGTGCCCAAGTTGGGTCCCCATGCTGAGCGGGAAAAAGCTGGCAGGCTTAGACTATGGCATCCGACATGGTCCAAGTGGTCAGTCATGATGACGGATGGTCAGACCCCAGACATGGTGGCCTTAGGAACAACTCTGGGGTCCCTAGGACATCACTCATCATTAAGGATGGTTACTGTCTGGCACATGCTTGATTTACGTTGGCTGGCTGGCAGGATGGATGGATGGATGGATGGGAAGGAAGGGAAAAGGAAGGGACACCATGGGAGAAGGAAGGAAGGAGAGGGAGGGAGGAACGAAGGAAGGAAGAAGGGAGGGGAGGGAGGAAGGGCAAATGGATAGATAAATGGATGGGTGGATGGTGGATGGTTGGATGGACACATGGATGGATGGATGGATGGATGGATGGATGGATGGATGGATGAATGGATGGGAAGGAAGGAAGGAAAAAGGGAGGGACAGCATGGAAGAAGGAAGGGAGGGAGGGAGGAAGGGCAAATGGATAGATAAATGGATGGATGGATGGATGGATGGATGGATGGATGGATGGATGAAATCTTTTGGAGTTGAACAAACTCAGATTCAAATTCTTATCCCTCTCCTAACTTATCTGTGTGATTTGTTCAAGTTACTTCCTGTCTCTGAGCCTGTTTCTTCGACTGTAAAATGGCGATGATGATGCTTAGCTTGCTATGAGTTCTAACAAAATCAGGCATGTGAAGAGACTGGTCTCATTTTCACCACAGCACACTTCTCAGGGTCTCCTGGCCAAGTTCACCTGGCCCATCCTGGGTCCTCAGGCTGCCTTAGAGGGGACCCTCACTTTTAAGCCCCAGATCACCCAGCTCTCTTTGAGGCTTTGAAAGCCCTTTTCTCTGTGGAATCAGAGGAAAATTCTGATTTTCCACGAGGACAAGAAGAACCAGGCTGGGGCATGACCCCTGCTCACTGAGGGCCAAGGCAGATACTCCACCCAAGACCTGTCCTCCACAGGAGTCCACAGGCTGGGAGGGTCCACAGCACAGCATGCATATCCCAGCTGACCTCCCTGCAGGTGGACCCACATGAGGAGGAACAAGAAATAACCCTTTTCCTCTACCCTCTGTCCCAGGAATTGGAGTAGGGCAGACTGCAAGGAGCAGAAACAGATGGACATGCTCTACCTCTCTGAGAGACTGGACACATGTTCCCAGCTGCTCTACCCATCCATGAAGGCGATATTTGGGAAACTGGGGAATTTTCCCAGTTGTCTCCGAACCCACAGTGCTCCTATAAAATTCAGAGAATGGTATAGGTTTTAGAGCCTGGAAGATCCTGTGTTGGCTTCACCTAGTGAGTCTACCTCCTTGACCAAAATGGGTGGAGGTTGGGGAGCAGTGCCCACATCTCTGGACAGATACATTGCTCTCCAAAGATCCCGTGAACTGTATCGTGTCAAACAGATGTGGGCCCAAATGCAGTGATCCAAAGGGGCATGTGCACCCCAATATTTATAGCAGCAATGTCCACATTAGCCAAACTATCTGTGGAAAGAGCCTAAATCTATCAACAGGTGAATGGATAAAGGAGATGTGGTATATATAGACAATGGAATATTAGGCAGCCATCAAAAAAACCCCTGAAATATTGCCATTTACAATGATGTGGATGGAACTAGAGGCTGTTATGCTAAGCAAAATAAGTCAACCAGAGAAAGACAACTATCATATGATCTCACTGATAGGAGGAATTTGAGAAACAAGACAGAGGATCATAGGGGAAGGGATGAAACCAGAGAGGGAGACAAATCATAAAAGACTCTTAATCTCAGGAAACAAACTGAGGGTTGCTGGAGGGGAGGGGTGTGCAAGGGATGGGGTGGCTGGGTGATGGACATTGGGAAGGGTATGTGCTATGGTGAGTGCTGTGAATTGTGTAGGACTGATGAATCACAGACCTGTACCCCTGAAACAAATAATATATTATATGTTAATAAAAAAGAGAGAGAGAAAATGCGGACCATGAGAGTGAGTGGTCTACTACACAAGAATGGAAATCCCCAACCTATCTCTTGGGCCACAGGCAGTAAGGTTTTCTACGGCTGGATGTCACCTGGAGTGGCAGCCTGCCTAGCTAGGACCACTCCAGCCGTGGGAGCATGTGCAGCCGAGTTCACATGAGTGAGCCTGGTGGATGAAAATTATTGTTCTCAGGTCTTCACCTGCTCTTAACCAGCTGTCAGGGGCTCTGTGAAGGACACCTGCCATCTTCCAGGCTGAAGCTGCCCCATCCCAAACTCCCCCGAAGTTTCTCCATGAATGGTCCCAGCGCCTCCCACCCAATCCTTCCTTCCAGAATAAAGCAGCAGAGAATTTTCTTCTCCCTGCAGATGCAGCCTCTAACTGGGGCCCCAGGAAAGGGCTCTCAGAATAATTGAATAATCCCAGACAAGTATGAACAGGAGTTGAGGAGGTGTGTGGAGGAGGAACCCAAGGTGAAATTTATTTCTGTCAACTGGTGGTCTATTTCCCTGATACTATTTCCTTGTATACAGATAAGGAGTTATCTTAAATGACCATGTCTTTTTCAATTTGTACTTAACAGTCAATCCCATTTTCCTTATATGATACTATCGCAGCTGGATGAAAAATGCATTCAATAATCCCTAAGGATCTTCATATATCAATATCAAATGGTCTGAAATTGACCTGTTATAAAATCCAGTCCTTCAAGCTAGCAAGAGACTAAATCAAAAAGAAGCAAATTTTAGCCCTCACAGTGTTTTGTGTAAGCTGAAGGTTCCAGGCCTGGACCTCATGTTTCCTGAGTCCTTAATGAGAACAAATGCTCAACATCCATTAAAAAAGGAAAAACTACCTGGAAGATGGGTCTGGATTATTGATACATCTGCCTAATGAATGCAGCTTCTCAGACAGGTGGACCTGGCAGGGACACTATGGAGCACGGAGGTGTTAGCAAGATCCCACCCAAAAGTTCTTGGGAACCTGAGGTTTGTGGCCCAAGCTGTTGAGTGTCATGGAGTCCCAGGTCTCAGGAGAGAAGGCTCAGATTCACACCTCACATGAATTGTGTGATCAAGCACCTTGATCCACTCTCCACCATAAAAATGTGATAAGCATTCTTCCAAAGTTCCTATGATGGCTAAATAAAATAAGGGGTCCAGCCACTGTTCACAGCTCTTCATCAGCTCTTAACAAGGCCTCAGAAGCTCTACTAGGAGGGCAGTTTTCTTCTTGGACCTTAAAGTCTCCCTGATTCCCCTCATTAGTAGTTACAATGGAAGAAAGCTCCTCCTTCGATCTTACAGAATCCTTAGAATAACCCTCTGATATAAGAGATTGAAGAAACTGAAGCTCAGGGCAGTAAAGGGACATGCTGAAGGCCATCTGCCTAGGGACAGAGCTGGACCCCAAGCCCAGACTCTCCTAACCCAGAGACCATAGCCTTAACAACTGCACTTTTCAATGAAGTAAATGCCTAATTAATATTTGCCAGTTGAGGAGGAGGAGGGGAGAGGAAGAGGAGGAAGAAAGTGATACAGATGATGCCAGAGTCTGGGCTCTTTGGGGTCAGAGAAAGGATAATGAGGTCCCCATGATTGGGGCAATCAAGGCAGGCTTCCTATGAGAGGTGGTTAATCAGCACCCGAAAGGATATAGATGCTGGAATTGATTCTGTTTGATACTCTATGCTCTGTCTGCCTTTGCTACAATTTGGACACCATGTAGGGTCCATGGGGAACCAAGATGGAGAAGACACACGTCCTGTCCTTGAGGAGGCTCAGATCAGAAATCGGGTCACCACGGGGACAAAGAATGACAGCCTCCAATTAGGATTATCCCTTCCACAGAAATAGGATACTAAATCCCAGTAAGACCAACCCGTTGCTGGTGAACTTGGGCAATTGATTTTGCCTCTCCAAGCCTCATGGGTTGGTATCTGGGAAATGTGACCAAAAACCCAACTTTGCTGGTAATGAGCATGCAAATCACACTGGAGAAATTCCCAGCACATAGTAGGTGCTCACAAAACATTGCCTTCTTTTCCATCCTGTATGGAATGTCAGCTCTGTGAGGACATCCATCCGTCTTGTTCATTGCTGGGTCCCCAAAGCCAGATACAATCAGTGCTCAGAGATTATTTGTCTAATGGATGAACAGATGGATGGATAGACAGGGACAAAGTGAGCCGGGCTCCAGATATCACATCAGGGGCTGAATGTCCTGCAGTCCCCATGTCCTCCCAGGGACGACATCCTATACTTTGAACCAGGGGGTTAAGCCCCAGAAGTCATTTGCTTCCCAGCCCCAGCCCTTCCCCCAGCTCCTTCCAGCAGTTTCACTACAGTGGGGCCAGGACGCCACAAATCTCCATGCATGTCTTCAAAGCTTTGAGTGTATGCATGAGTATCTCCTGCCAATGTTAAATCCAAGACAGTTCAAGAACAGCCAGAGTGCAAACCTAAACACATCCCTAGCCAATGCTTGGGGTTTATTGAGCCGAAAGTCTGTCCAAGGTGAGGCGGTGGGGACAGCAGAGGCAGTGTGGGCTGTCCCAGAACCTTTAGTCAACAAATACCCTCTGAGTATGTAAGAAGCATGGCCAACACCTATTGGCACCACTGTATACCAACAGCACTGTGGTAAGCAGTTTCTGAGCATCATGGCAATCTACCTTGACAAAGACCATTCTTTACTTCCCAAAGGGGAAACTGAGGTCAAACAGCCTTCTGAAGGGACACAGAGGTAGGATGAGGCTGAACCCAAAATGGCCATGGGGCACAATTCTGAGAACATATTGATGTGTATCTATCATGAATGCTAAGGGGGAGGTACATCTAAAACTGTCAGGGGAAGCGAGAAGGGCTTCTTGAAGGAGGCAGCATCTAAGGTCTGAATTATATCAGTAGTAAAAGATATTTACTAGAAGTCTCTCTGGAAACAGGTAAAATGATCACACTTTACCTGCCAAAGGATAGAGATTTGGCCCAAAGAATGGTGTGTGAGCCCATAAACTCCCACCATAACACCCTATAAAAGCTTCCCACCAGACTCAGAATACAATCCAAGCTCTGCAGTAGCCTGTATGTGGTCAGGCTCCTTACTATAACATGCTGTCTGCCCTTCACCTACTCTACTCCAGCCACATTGGCCTTCTTATGTCTTGAACACGAATCGCTCTTGCCTGCCCCAGGATCTTGGTGCATGCTATTCTCTCCACTTGGAACGACCTTCCTCAGCTATTCATGGAACCTGCTTTCTCTCATTTTTGAATCTCAAACCAAAAGTCCTATCCTCAGCAAGATCTTCCCTGACCAGCCCTTAAGTGTAAAGTAGGGGCTCCTACTTTAAAATGAGAGTGGGATCATTATGAGTGACCTGGCCTGTCCTCTCTATGAATAGAGAGGGAGTCAGAGATGACTTACCACAGACATAGCCCAGCGGGGCCTGGAAGCATGACCAGGAGCAGGCTGAGCTGAGGAGATGGTGGACACAGAGTCTCCTCCACACTGGACATTCTTCAGAGCAGTCCCAGAAACAGCTGCATTGGTATCTCTGGGAAGTATTGAACCTGCAGTGAAAGTGCAGATACCCGGACCACCCTCTCCAACCTGCTTGAATCAGAGTCTCCAGGGCTGGGGCCTGGGTATCTGCATTCTCACCAGCCTTTAAGTCAGTGAGAAATTCGGAGCCAAAGTGAGTCAGCAAGCAATCAGCCGACAGTTGATCTGATGTTCTGACACCCCCCAGGCCTCTCTCTCGCTTCCCTTGAGCATCAGTACACCCCGGGGCCAGCCCTTTCTCTCCAAGTCACAGGTTCCCTATTTCCAGAAAAGACCCTGGACAATCCCTCCCCATTTGGTGCTCATGGACTTGGGCTGCCCCCGAGTGTCGATGCTGTGCCCTAGGAACTTGCTAGATCAGGGAGAAAGATTGACAAACACGATGCAAACATCACTCATCCTTTTGGGTGGTGGGAGAGCTTTTTTTTTTTTAAAGAGGGGGAAAAAAATCCTTGATGATTGACTGTGTTTTTGTATCTTCTAGCCATTTGTTGCCATGTAATATAGACATTTGCCTGTCAACAAAAACGCCGTCAGTTTTACAAACACACTGATTCCACTGGCTTCGTTGGGGGGAGTGTTTTGACTGACTTCACTTGTTGAGTGTCTGCACTGCTCTGCCCTGGCCAGCTGCGATACAGACCGGGCCTGCCTGAAGTTTTCTCCTTCCGGCAGACTTCCGTCCTTTCCGACCAGCAGAATCCGACCGGGAAAGGAGCTGAGTCAGTGAGAAGCAGGACGGTGGAGAAAGAGTCTGGGCATGGAATCAGACTGAATGGTCCCCAAGCCTTAGGCAAGTCATGTTCTTTCTCTGTGCCTCAACTTCCCTCTTTGGAAAATGGGAACCGTCCTCAAAACTTCATGGTTAGGATGGAGTGAGATCGTCTATGTGAAGGAGATAGCATGTGTGGTAGCCAGCCTCCAAGATGGCCCCCAATCTCCTTGGCTTTTGCTGTTTGTGTCTTTGTAGAGTCTCCTCCCACACTGAGTCAGAGCTAGCCTGTGTGACCAGCAGAATATGATGGCCATGACGGTGTGTGACTTCTGCAGCTAGGTCATAAAAGCCACTCTTGCTTCCACCTTGAACTCTTGGATCACTCATTTGTGGGGAAGCCAGCCATCATGTTGGAGGGAGCTCAAGCAACCCCGAGGATAGACCCACGTGGAGACCCAGAGATACTGAGGCTTCCAACCAAACCAGCCGTGAGTAGACCACCTTGGAATTAGATCTTCTCATCGTGCTCAAGACTTCGGATGACGACAGCCTCACCTATCTGATTGCAACACTAAGAGACACCCTGAGCCAGAGCCAGGGTGCTACCAAGTTCTTGATCCACAGAACCAACAAAAGACAATGAATGATCACTGTTGCTCCAGGCTACTAAATCTTGGGGGTGATTTGTTACACGGCAATAGCTAGCTGATATACACAGTCACTGGCACATATACAAATATACTTGAAGATAAATAATCGCTAATATCTAGTGTTTCCTGGGTGCCAGGGACTCTGCTCAGTGATTTAGACATACCTCACTCTGTCCTCACCCCACAGCCATGAGGTAGGTAGCAGTATGAGGTTTGCATTACAGATGTGGCTCAGAGAGACAGAGCCACTTGCCCAAGCTCACACAACCCGGGAATGGCAGTCAGGATTTGAACCCAGGCCTATCTGACTCCAGAACTGAATTCTCCATAGCTGCGTCACACGCCTTCCAGAGAGTGGCAGGAATTGTGGCTATTGGCACTAACACTGAATTTCAAAGGGGCATTTTTTCCAGCGAGCGGACCGAGGAAAGGTGGTTTGTCCTTGTGCAACCCACCCCCACATCCTCCCCAGCAAATGGGACAAAGCCCAGACCCACCTGGCCTCCAGGACGGGAAGTTGGGTGGGTTCTGGTGACCGGTGACCGTCTGGAGGAGGCAGAGAGAGGGTCAGAAAGTCCCAGGGTGGCCCAGGATGGACAGCCCCATCTGCTGTCTGCCCGGCCTGCCCACCAGGGCTGCAGGGGTTAAAGAGAACCGTTTGGCTGCAAGAAAATCTCTCCACCGGTGTAAGAGCAGGGGAAAAAGGCAACATGATTGTAAATTCCTCCAGGGGAATTCTGCCATGAATCCGGCTCACCTTTCGCAGGCCCCCCCCACCGCCTCCCCGCCCCGCCTGAGAGGATAACTGACCTTTGGAGGGAAATAATGAAAAGAAGAAATTCCTTGGAGAAAATAATGTGTCCAGGCCTCAGTAATGAGATCGGCTCCTTTTATGTTGCCATGGCGACGGCAGTCATTTTATAATACAAAATACATGAATGGGTGCGGGTGGGCGCAGCTTCATCAACCAAGGGGGGCCATGGGGGTGGTGGGGGGAGCTAGCCTCTTGCAGGCTGCGGTCTGGGGGTCAGGCAAATGGTTGGGGTCAGGGCCTGCAATGCCTCATTCCCCCAGAGAAGCAGGCCTGGCTCCAAGGGTCCTCTCGGGCTGGGGAGTCAGGACTCCGAGAGGGACTGGGAGCCCTATAGGCAACATCAGCCTCTGGGAGGGCTGGGAGTGGGGGCGAAAGTGCAGGGCAAGGCTCTGGCATATTAATAATAGTGACAATCAACCCCACTTTTCCATGGGCCTGTGTAACCTGGCACAGGGTCTTTTCATCCCCGCCCTGTGAGAGGGAGGGCAGAGCAGCTCCATTGGACAGATTGAGAAACTGAGTCTTGGAGATGTGAAGCAGCACATTGGCAGCATCACAATCAGGATTCCAGCCCAGGTGTGGCTAGGGCCACAGTTTGGGTTCAAGTGGTGGACCCTGGATGCCATCCAGGAAGGGCCACGGGGGGACTTTCCAGGATGTGTTGTGTTGGGCAGTGTGCATGTATGTAAAAAGACATTAAGCCCTCACGTAAACTTTGTGCACTCAACAGTTGGTAGCTTAAACCTCAATTTTTAAAACGTGTTTGTGAGTGAGTGTGTGAGTGGGTGTGCACGTGTGTGTGCAGGTAACACAGCAGACAGATGAGGTGTGAGGTCTCTGGGGTCAGCTAGACCAAAATACAGACCCAGCCCCGGCTTCATGTGTGTCCCTGGCAGGCGGCTTCCTCCTCCAGGCGCCCCTTCCTTGTCTGGAAGACGGCACCATAATACGCCCACCTCCCAGGTTTGTCAGAGGGTGCTACCCATGGGAGGGACTTAGCTCATGGCTTGGCGTAGAGGGAAAGCTCACATATGCTGTTAAGTATCATTCCTCTGTCCTGATGTGTTTTCAGTATTATGATGAAAATAGGTGGGGTCAGAAGCCTTCTGGAGAAGGAACCGGAAGAGAGGAGGAAAAGCGGGAAAGTGAGGAGACAGGGAAGAGGAGGGAGAATCTGGTGAGAAGGGAAGAGGCAGCAGAGGCAAAGCAACCAGAGAGAGCAACTTGGGAGTCTGGGAGAACTGTTCACTTTTGTGCTGGGTGACCTTGCGACAAACACTGTCCCTCTCTGAGCTGTGGCTTCCTCAGCTATGAAAGGATTATCTGGGAGGCCCTGGGAGCACACAGTAGGTGTGCAGACTACTGAAGGAGGGAGAGAGGAGAGGAAGGGACATAGGGCCACAAAGGAAGGGCGTAAATTTAGCCCCAGGCCTTAACCATCGCTGACACCCTCTGTCTGTTCCTTGCCCTTGAAAGCCAGCTCAGAGCTCTGCCACCAGCCATGAGAACCAGAGGTCAATTCCAGAGGGGACCCTTGGAGGGAAACACAGTGACAGCACTCAAAATAACAGCCCCAGTCAGCTTTTTATAGATCCAAGCCTGAGCTAGAGGCACAGGGATGAGTTACAGAGAGTTTTGTCTGGGAAAGAAAATTAGGAAAGGCAAGTTCAGGGTCTGCAGAGAACCTGAGGTCTGTTCCAGAGGAAAGACCTGGAACGTCACACGTCACCCGGAGGGCTGGCCTGCATCCAGAGCTGAGCTGTGGGTTCGGCTGCCCCAGGCTCTGACCTGGCCATTCGCCTGCAAAAGCTGGGCCCTCTCACTGTGTCACTTTGTCTCTCTGGAAAACGGGCTTAAAGTCCAAGGCCACTGACACCTGCCAATGGCTTTCTGCACCAGCTCTGTTGAGCACCACACGTCTGTTATTTTAAGCCCCACAATATATGGTTATCCCCGTCTTATAGATGAGAAAACTGAGATCCAGAGAAATTGGGCAGCGTGACCAAGGTTATCCAGCTGGTTAAGAGACTTGACCGGGATTTGAGCTCACTCACCTCTGCCTCCCTCAGAAGCCCATCCTCCTGAACCAACCACACACGTGGCATATAATCATGTCTGTCCCCGGCACTGTGCCACTTATATCCTCACGGTGATCCCAAACTCCCACAAGCCCAAAACTCAAGTCAGGAGCCCGAGGTGAAAGAGAGCAAAGCTTCAGGTCTGGCGAGAGGCAAGTCCTCCATCCAGGGCATTAGTGTGAGGCCAATGGGATGCTTCTTGGAGAAATTTCATCTTGCTGGTCAGTAATCCCCAAGAAGAATGTCTTGGGGCAAAAAGGAAATGTAAGAATAGGCCCTCTAGCAAGAAAACAGAACAATCTTTTCATTTCCGTGTTCTATTACATGTTGCTGCTGAAGGAGCCGGTTATGTTCAATATAAGGTTATCCAGACAAGATTTGTAGGAGCCGATGTCTGAGCCCGATCTTGCGACCGGCTCGCTGTGGGACCACGGGTCTGTTTTCCCACCTGTAAAGGGAACACCGAGAGACCACACAAGGTCTGAGTATCAAAGTCCCCATGTGGCCTTGCTGTCCCATTGCGCAGACGTGGAAACTCGGCTCAGAGAAGGTACAGAGTGGCTTCAAGATGGACTCAAACCTTAAGGTCTCCTCCTCGGAGCATAAAAGACAGCCCCACACCCCCGGCCTGCTTCTCCGGCCTGAGGAGAGACTGTGACCCTTGTGGAGCCTCTGGCTCCTCTCTGCCTGGGGCTGAATGTGGTGTCATGGAGACATCTGGGGGCAATATGGCCACCCCCTCGGCCCACGGATCTCGGAGACATCCTGGGGTGTTGAGCACATCTGGCTGGCTGGCGGGAGCCGCGGCAAACATCTGGGGGGTGGGCGGGAGGGAGGGGCGGAAGGAAGCCGATGCTCCTGGGGTCTGAGGGACGGAGTCCTGGCCACGCTCCAGAAAGCCAGGTGAGCACTGTAGCCTCGGGGCTTCCGAACGTGTGTACAAGTCCACGCGCGTGCGCACATCTGTGGGACCATATGTACACACATGTGTGTGCCTTTGCGTGACGTCGGTGAGTCTGTCGGGCTTGTGTGTGTGCGTGGGTTGCGTCCACGTGTGCAGATGTGGGCCGTGTGTGTGAATGTGTTTGTGTCTGCGGGTGAATACACGTGCACGTGTTTCTGCGTGGGTGCATGGGTTTCTAGGTGTGCATACTGGTGCTAGCGCGGTAAAGACTGGGCTCAGATCCCAGCTCCACTGCTTCTCTGCTGTGTGATCTCAGGCCAGTTGCTACACCTCTCTGAGCCTCTGTTTCTTCATCCATGATAAAGGACAGCTGATGACAACACCATAGCTTTGCCGGGATAACGCAGGAAGATTGATGGCCACGGACCCACAGCAAAAGCAGCATACTGGCCACCATTATTCCCCCCCGTTGTCCTGCCCACTGCGTCTCTAGGTGCTGTGAAGACCCAGCCGTCAGGGCCCCGCGGCCCCCAGGAAACCCTACAATCGCCCACTGCAGGAATGCCATATTTCTATCATCTTACCGACAGCGTCCGCCCCTTTCCGAGCTGTTTCCCTTTGGCTTGCAGCCAGATTTGAGAGTTTTATGAAAATTCCCAAGACCTTTCGCCGTCTCGACTTGAGAAGTCAGGGCTGCTGGGGCTGGTCGGGGGGGATGGGGGGATGCGAAACGAGACTACCGAAGGCAGGAAGCAAGCTGCTTTCCTAGTCCCAGTGAGGGGCGGCTGGAGGGAAGCTCAGAAGGGCTGGGACATTCCTCTCCGAGTTAAAAATATGTAACATGTCAGCTGCAGCAAAGGCCTCCGTGACCCAAACCTGTAATAGAAAGCAGGAAGGTACAGGCAGCGTCTGCTGCGGGCTGGGAAGCAGAGGAGGTGGGTCGATCCCAAAACCAAAGGCCTCCAACTGGCCTGTGTTGGCCACATCCTCACGCGGGGCAGCAGGGTCCCCTCTACTGGGTTCATGTGTCCTCAGTCAAAGTCTCTGTGGCGCAACACTCGGATCTGGGGTTCAAATCCCAGCTTCAGTTCTTACTTGCTGTGTGTCCTCTAGAGTCTTGCTTAACCTCTCTGAGCCCCAGTTTTTGTTTTTGTTTTTAATTTTTTTTTTTAATTTATTTATTTGACAGGGAGAGAGACACAAGCAGGGGAAGTTGGAGAGGGAGAAGCAGGCTTCCCACCAAGCAGAGAGCCCAATGTGGGGCTCGATCCCAGAACCCTGGGATCATGACCTGAGCCAAAGGCAGACACTTAACGACTGAGCCACCCAGGTGCCCCTGTTTTTGTTTTTTTAAGCAGGTTCTACACCCAACAGCGGCTTGAACTCACAATCCTGAGATCAAGAGTCATATGCTCCATGGGCCGAGTCAGCCCGGTACCCCTGAGCTTCCGTTTAAAACAAGAACAAGAAGGCATTCCTGAAGATAGAGAGAGATGGTATCTGGGAAGCTCAGCCTGCTCTGGTTCCAAAGTCAGGCCGAGCCTACCCCTAGGGGAGCTTTACTCTCCTAATATACACAGTTGTTTAAGGGAGAGAGGGTGGCCCCAGACCTGGGAGTCAGGAGGCCTGAGCTGGGCTTGCTGTGTGGCTTTGGGCAAATCACTGAACTTCTCCATGCCCTCTCATGAAATAAGATGTTTGAACTCGATCAGTAGTCTCCAAGTGAGTTTTAAACATCCCAGTGGCCAAGAAAATGTGGTAATTTTTTTTAATTAAAAAATACATATGTATATAGTGATGCTCTAATATTTATTTTAACGTGTTTTAAAAATATCACCACTTGGAGCCTGGGAAGTCATGGATATTGTTGCTAAGGCTGAAGCTAAGATGTTTCTTGAGTGAGTCGACGCAAAGTCGATTTGGAGAATGACCTTGGGTAAAGAACGGGGCCAAGAACCATTGAGATAGCCCAGGAAGGACCAATGTTGGAGAAGCAGCCCCTGGACATTCCACAGAGGAACTCAGTTCAAATCGCAGATCCTCCTTTCCCAGCCTCCAAATGAGGAGCAAGTCATGGCACGTCTGAGCCTCAGTGGGTCCCTCAGTGAAACAGGAAGGATAAAAGTGGCCCTCCCTCACCCAGGCTACGGGGGAAGATTTCATGAGAATTCAGCTTGGGAAGCGTTGGACGTGACTCTGGCTGATGACAGATGGTCCCGTGCAATGACTAAGTTACGCTATTACTGTAACTTCAATCCTAGGCAAACTAACACTTAGCAAGTTTCCATATTACCATTACTGGTACTGTCGTCATCCCCCGGACACTGTTCCAAGCACTTTACACCAATTCGGCAGGGATCGTTCATTTTTTAAATTTTTTTATTAACATATAATGTATTACTTGCTTCAGGGGTACAGGTCTGTGAATCCTCAGTCTTACACATTAAGTTCCGGCCGTGGCCCGGGACCTCTCCATACTTTTTCTTCTGTAACCCTCACAACGTCTCTATACACCCTGCTTTCTAGCAGATATTTATTGAGCACATACTGGATGGCAGACACAGGAGACGCTAGAGGGAGCGAGGCAGTCGGGCAAAGCCCTACATGGCAGCAGGGGACCTTCCTCTTCCTCCTGTGAAAGCTGGGGAGTCTCAGGAAAGAGACAGAGTCCCAGGACCAGGTGGGATGCAAGCCCGGGTCTGTCTGATTCCAGCACTCAAGCTCTCCCTTAGCCAGTGGAGTGAGGGCACCCTCTCCAGCACGCAGCCTTAGTGACTGGGGTCCTCTGCGCTCCCCGCATCGTCCCTGCTGGAGGACAAGGTGGTCCAAGAGGCAGGGACAGCCCCACCTGCCTACAGGCCTGTGCAGCCCCTGCCTGCGTGAAGGCGTCACCCGCCTTGGGACGAAGCTGAACTTGATTAGAAACCCTGGGGGGGCTCCGCCTCTCTCCGAAGTGTCCTAGGTTCTAATTCTGCTCATCCTGACTCTGGATCCTGCCATTCGAAGGGCGCCACTTTCCACATACAGCGTGCTCAGACTGGATGGAAGGAGAGTAGCCAGGTGTGAGAAGAATGAGAGGGACCGCTGCACAGGGGGACGCAGGGAGGTCTCCCGCAAACCACAAGTCGGACTTGGCCTTCCTAACTTGGCTCCAGCTTCCCAGCTCTTTGACTTCGCATGAGACCTGAGCCTCCATGTCCCCACCTGTAAAATGGCGGTAACCTCACTAACCTTGCAGAGTGCAGCGTGTGTGAGTGTGCACGGGGACACGCAGCACACGCAGCAGCGTGAAGGTGGCATCTGGCCTGTTCTCAGACTGGCACACTGTTCCAGCGCCGCATCCCGAAGGCGTGGTGGTTTTTAGCGGCGCCAAGTCTCCCCATTCACTCTACAGATGAGAAACTGAGGCCCAAGGGTAGAAGGCGGGGCCAGTGCGGCTCTCTCCATCCCCTGCTGCTGCTGGCTCTGCCCTCCTGCGCCCCCCACAAAAATCAACACCCTTCACAGAAACCACGAAGTCAAGAGGACCCTCACTGACACCCCAACCAAGGCTGCCCCCCCCCCGGCTTCCCCAACCAGGAAACCCCCCGGGCCACACCCTCACGCAACCCCAGGAGCTCCAGCATCGGGACGCTGGGGCAGGCTGACAGTTAGCCACCCACCTCCTACCGTTAAGTCAAAATGTACCTGCTCTGGCGGACACCCTGCGTGAGTGTGCCTGTGGGTACTGTGCGTGTGTGTGTGTGCACCCCGATGTGTGCCATGCACAGGTGTGTGCAGGAGGTCACACGGGCAGATAAAGAGATCTTTGAACAATCTTTGAGAAGGTTCTATGCTCACAAGCCCTGGGGGCCCCCACCCCATATAGAGGAAAGTCTGAATCCCATACCTTAGCCAAAAGACCCCTCATCAACCTCAAATTGTGTCCCCCAACTCCATCCACTCTGTCCTACTATCTCCCCACTCCCCGGGACCTCTGCCCTTCAGGTTCCCTCTTCTGGAACATTCTGCCCCCGAGAAATTTCCATGCATGACCAGCTCCTTATCATGACTTCAATATGGGGATAGGGTATCTCCCCGAGGCCCCCATCTTATGATAACCCCCTTTCCCACCACAGCTGCAGTTAATTCTACCACAGCCCTTCCCCCGATCAGAATGATTGTGTTTCATGTGTTTTGTTTGGGGCTTACTGAGGCATCTGCCTCCCCCGTTAGTCTAGACATTCGGGAGGTCCTCTTCGGTCTCTGACAGAGTTGGGAAGCCCTGCCTAGTATGACCAGCCCCAGACAGACTCACTGGACTGAACCGGATTGAGTGTGCGTGAGTGTCCACAAAGTGTGTGTCTGAGAAAGGGAGCATGTGTGTCAGGGAAAGATAACCCAGAACTCAATCCACCATCCAGTGTCTCTGTGTACATTTCCTGCCTGGTGTGCAGAACCCCCCGGTGTGGCAGAGAAAAGGCGCCCACTGCTGCTGGCCCCTGAATGTCTTGGAGCATGGTGTCATTTCACCCTCCCTGCTCCATGCCAGGTGGGTCCCGCTAGTCACCCCGATCTTCCAGTTGGCAACCAGGGAGCCCTAGGGGAAACCGTTCACCCAGGGTCCCACAGTGAGGGAGCAGAGGTTGGTGTCCAAACCCAGGCCCCCTGGGTCTTGCGGCCCGTGCCAGAGCCTTGTGAAGACACCAAGAGACTCACAGAAAGCGGCGGGAGGGAAAGAATTCCTCCAGCTCCAGCCCCCGGTCCCAGTACTTGGCAGCCTGTCCCTACGTGTGACAACAGCGTGAACACAGACACAGGAGCAACAGCTGGTCCCTACCCCAATCCAGATGTAGAAGAGACAGTCTCTCCCAAAATACTCACACTGTGAAGTCAGAAATCCTCCCAATATAAACAAAACGTACTGCTCAGTGCTGGGAAGGAGCTGCTCACGCCTCCGCCAACGGCCCCCAGCCCCGCCCGCAAGCCCCTCTCTGTAGGCTCCCCCTTGAAAGTCCCTGGGAAGGCCCTGTTCACAGGCAAAGGCATTCGCCTTCGCAGAGCCCATGTCCCTGCTGGCTCTGACCAGACGACAGGAGCTGGGGGCAACGGGACAAGGCAGAGGTGGGCTTTCATAGCACGAGGGGTCTGGGGCGGTGACTCTGAAGCTTGCCTGTTCGGCCTCTTTCCTTGCCAGCCTCCATCTCCGCCTTGCTCTCTGCGGAAGAATATTCTAGATCACCCCTACGATGGCCCCACGGGGCACAAATATGAGACCATGACTCCATACTCCCGGCCTCCTAGATCGTGCACTCAGCCTTCTTTACCCTCACCCGTTTCTATCATCCCAACTTCTGAGACCTTGCCTCATGCCTTTGTGTTTTTGTCATAAGTCTTACCTTGGACTCAACACCCACACATCGCTTCTCTTCCACCTAAGATTTCATTCGAAGGAAGAAAGTTGCTGCAAATAAATGGGCAGGGGGTGGGGGAGAAAAAGAAAAAGGATTCTCTCAGCTCACTGACTTGACCCAACCCACACCTTGGACAGGACGCTAAGGCGTGCAGAAGGCAGGTGACCCATGCAGAGCTAAATGCTGAGTTTTTAGTGAAGTGGTACCCAGGTCCCCACTTCCCAACCCAGGGCCCTCTGCAAATCTCTGTCCCACTGAGGATGGGTGGGGAGACACCAGGCCCCACACGGTCCAGGAGACTGAGAGGCTTTAAAAGGACAAGAACTCCTGGACTTTAGAAGACCCACTTTAGGCAAGGATCAGGTGACAGCAGAAAAATGACAGTCATGTTGTCGGGGGGAGGGTATCTCAGGAAATAATTGGGCCCATCAGTCACCACAGACACCTAGCCTCCTGCCGGGAATCAAGGAGGAGCCCACTCGGGTGGGACAGGCACGGTGGGCTCTGCTCCCTCACCCAGAGAGGACTTCCTCATCACCCGAGCCTGGCCAGTTTCCCTCAGAGAGGCAAAAGCTTTGTCATAATTCAGATGGACACAGAGAGGGTCCAGACGCTCTGGGGTCCAGCATCCCCACGGGGAGGTTAAGGCAGCTGCCAATGGCGGCAGAATTCAAACCCACAGAGCCCAGCAACAGAGCCCGAGTTTTCACTCCGCCTGACACAGCAGGAAAAAGGTCCCCGGGCCAAAGCTGGATGGGAAAACCCAGAGTCCTGTGAGCTCAGGGTGCTTGCAAACACACACGTCGCTGGGTTTCCACCCAAGGGGCCCGCCCAGACGGGAGGCAGGAGCAGCTGCTGTGTCCAAAGAGCGTGGAAAGGACCCAAAGTTGGTGGGCTCCGAGTGGGGCACAGGTCCAGCGTTGCCCCAGCAACCCCGGACAACAGCCTCGTAAACAGGACGGGCCCAGGAGGAGGCAGGCTAAGTGGGGCCCCTCCTAGCCCAAGGATAGGGGGGTGCCTGGCAGAACCCAACAGGTTTGAGGAGCCAGAAGCCAGTGTGACGCTGGGAGCCTGAGCGCAAATGGGCTCAAAGCCAAAAGACTCGGGGCAATTCAATGGGAGGGGATGCTGGCCGAGATCCAGTCCCTAGTCACTGACACCCAGAGTTGGGAGGGCTTTGAAAGTCCCTTCGCCCAACCCTCTCACTGGTGCCCAGAGCATATCAATGAGCTGTCTAGGATTTGCTTGCATGCCTCCAATGATGGGGAGCTCACTTCCCACTTCAGGAACAGAACAATCTGTTTAATATTGAGCTTAATCAGCCCCTACTCATTCATCCACCCCTTGGACCACTCAGAACTAAGCTATAAAATGTCCAGATCCCACTTAGAGAGTTTTTGTTATTCTTTTGTTGGAAAATATAAATTCTGTGAGAGTTATCCAAGCGTTTTTATCGCTATACCCCTAGGTCCCCACACAGCACCTGGCACATAGTAGATATGTAGCAAATATCAATAGATTTTTAGATAATCAATAGATTTTTAGATTTTTAGAAAATGACTGAAAACATGAAGGAAGGAAGGGAGGAAGGAAGGGAGGGAGGGAAGAAGGAAGGAAGCTCGGTGAGCATGCAGGAAAGCTTCCTCCCTAGGCATTTAAACCAAAGTTCTCAGGCTAGACTGGTTTGGGAATGAGTATTTACCCAGGGAATCAAACAGCGGTCAGAGAAGCGATGTGTGGGTATTGAGTCCAAGGTAAGACTATGAAAAAAACACAAAGACATGAGACAAGGTCTCAGAAGTTGGGATGATAGAAACGGGTGAGGGTAAAGAAGGCTGAGTGCACGATCTAGAAGGCTGGGAGTACAAAGTCATGGTCTCATATTTGTGCCCTGTGGAGCCATCATAGGGGTGACCCCAAGAGCCTCACAGGCTGGGTCATGTCAGGGATGACAATATCCCTTGTAAGAACACAGCAACCTTGCAGTCCTCATAGCATCCTTTCAGGGCCAGGTATCACCCCAGTTTGCGGATGGGGACACTGAGGCTAGCGAAAGGCAGAAGCCAAATTATAACATGGCTCCTCTCTGTCCATAGCCACATTTATGCTGCCCCATCCCACCACCACCACTACCATATACCTCTGCAATGCAGAGGAGGCAAGGAGAGACTGGAGCTGCCTGGGTCTTTGGGAAAGATTGTTTGGGGCTGCCAAGTAATGTGAAGGGGGAGGAGTCTGGGCTCCTACAGAGGTGGGACACTACTGGGCAGGCTTTCAAGAAGTAGCAAAGAGCAGTGGAGAAAATCAGTGGCCGAGGCTTGGTCAGCTCCTTACTTCCTTGCTGTGTGACCACAGACCAGTGACCCAACCTCTCTGAGCCACCATTTTCCCATCTGTGACACATCCATCGTAAGATAGCTCCCAATGGGGCTGCTGTAGAGGTGATGAGTGTATACAAGGCATAGTCCCCTGCACACAGTAAGTGCTCAATAAATATTGGTTACTCTTACCAAATCTTGAAAAGAGGCATCTCTCCAGCTTCTCAGTCCATAGCTGCTCCTTCCCCAGAGCCTTATCTCTAACCCTCAACAGCCTCCCCCTGCTGCAGGGCATGGCATCTGGGCAGAGGATGTGGAAGGGAGACAGATGCTTGATGCTACACCCTTGAGTCTCAAAGTAGCACCAGCAGGGCAAGGTAAACCAAATCACTCTGTCCATAATCTCCACAACCACTCATCAATTCTCCATTCAGAAACATTTTGCCACTCTCTGCCAATGGCCTGTCCTACTGTCACTTCCTCAATGTAAGGGGTAGAGCTGATAATTTACTAATTTTTGTTCATGCACAGGACTGGGGGAAATGGAAATCTCCCAAAAAACATGGCTTGCTCTCAGAATTCATCCATCCACCCATCCATCCATCCATCCATCCATCCATCCTTACATCCATCTATCTATATACCCATCCATTTATCCATTTATCTATCCATCCATCCATCCATCCACCTACACATCCACTTGCCACCCACCCATCCCTCCTTTCATTTAACCCATGTCCACTGAGTACCTCCTCTGTATATTCTACTACTGGAGGATCCAGGGCTCAAAGCAGACCAGACTCTACCTTCACAGAGTTCACAATCTGGTATATATCAATCAAATAATCAACTGAATCAATGCTTCTCATCCCTAACCCATTCCTCCCTGTGGTCCCAGAGAGACTCTTGGGAAACCCAAATCCCTGACCCCCATTAGGCTGGGAAAAATCACCCCCACTAGACTAGGGAGAAAAATGCCCCCCCCACCGCCCCAATCATCACCACCAGATGTAAGGCGTCACAGCCTTCCAGAAAAGCGATTGTACTACATCTCTGAAAATGGAAAATCTACCTTAGGGGCCTGCAAATGCCCCTCCTGGGAGCCTCTCCCACAGAAGTAAACGCATGGCTCAAGAACGTTTCCTGCAGCATCATTTGTGATGGCAAACAATCAGCAAGGCAAAACCACACAAACGCTCTCAGGCGGGAACCCATGAGCGCAGGAGGGTGTGTCCATCCCACAGCCTGTCAGAGAGCTCTTGACAAGAGGGACCAGGGCTATACTGGTCGGCTGGAGAGATTACAGGAGCCATTTTGAGTGGGAAAAGCGAGGTGGAGCAAAGCAATGGGACCCTCTTGCTGGAAAAGTCACATCAATCACAAAACTTCGCATCAGTATTTGTGTGTGTCTGGTTATGATGCTGCGAGCACAGGGCCAGTTAGGACAATTGTAAAGGAATTAAGACTAGGTTATTAACTTGGGTGACTTTGTTGGGCAGGTGGTCTGAGGTGGCGGGGGCAGGACAGGGGTGGGGGACAGGAAGGAGGAAGCCAAGGATAAAGAAAAAAAGGAAATAAAACTGTCAACACTAGAGAAACACAGGGGAGACGTGACATTTAGCAGGTTTATAAAATTACATACATGGGGAGTGTATATCGGAATTTTGAAAGTTGAAGAGAAGGAAAACTAATCTGATCTTGCCTCCTCCTGCCACGCTGCCCGCTCCCCCCACCAACGGTCCCGCTCCACCTCCTCTCTCTGGTCTCGTCAGGTGCCCTGCCTGCACCTCTACCCTGCCACGCGGACAGGGCATGGTTTCCTAACCAAGCACAGAATCCGTCCCATCTCCAGGCCTTTGCACATGCTCCTCCCTGTGCCCAGGATGCCCTGTCTTGTTGGCCTACCATATCATGGCCTCTTTTTGAGGATCCCTGAGATCTCTTTCTCAAGCCTTGAGACCAGGCGTGAGCTGACACTATTGAGCACCCACTGTTTACTAGGCAAGCTGTGGGCTTTTCCAGCTGACTCGCCAGCCTCACCCAGGCCCGGGCTTGCTCTTCCCAGTTCTGATGCATGTTGTTCTTCCCAAAGGCCATCACCCCCATCCTAACCTGGATTCGCTTCTAGACTTTCAGCTGCATTTGAAAATTTATCCCTGTTTACAGAGAAGGAAACTGAGGTTCAGAGTGGCCCAATTATTACACAGCTAGTGAGACAGGACTTGAGTCCAAGACTCTGCACCCTTGGGCCTGTTCCTTGGAGAAGGAAGACAGACGTGAATTTGGTCCAGGCAAAACCATCTGAGGGTTAGATTCTCCCATCTCGGGTGGGTTCTTTGCTCAGACACGTGCCCTGGAGTGGAGGGCCAGGAGCTGACGCAGCCACTGCAGACACAGACATGGTCGGGACCCCTCACGCTTCCCAGCTGGGAGAAGCCCAGCCTGTGGCCATCACCAGCGCTCACCTAATATTTACCTGCCTCATTAAACACCCTCTTGCTGGTACCCTACTGACCTCCCTGGCTGAAAAGTCACAAACATCGTGACCTTCGGGGCAGGTACATTAATCTCCCAGGGTCGGCAGAAGTGCTACTGTGTCTAGGTCACGTCTGGCTGGGCAACAGAGGCAGGGACCCACCAGGCTTTCATTGGATGCTCCTGGGGCTGAGCTCCGCCCTGCTCTCTCCACCAGAAGCTTCCCCAGCGCCAGAGGACACAGGTTGCCTGCATGAGGCCGTATCATTCAGAGCCTCTGTGAAACAGAAAGGCCGGGAACTTCAGGACATCATAGGGCATTGCTATCTGCTGAGATCTCGAGTGAGTGAGGGCCAGCCCAGAGAGGGGGAGGGCCTGGCCTGAGGCCACACAACAATCTCACCAAAGCAGCGGGTGTCCCTGATCATGCACCAGATGGTCACCTCATCCGGAAAAATCCTCCCCCTCTTCTTCCTCCTCTTCTTCCTCCTCTTCTTCCTCCTCCTCCTCCTCCTTCTCCTCCTCCTCCTCACCATTACCTGGCTGCGTGGCCCATCCTACAGGCCTTGCTAAGCCCTGTAAACATCCTCAGAACCTCTCCCACTTCTGCCCCCTTCAAAGACTGTCCCAACTATTTATTTGTCTTTTTTTTTTATCTTTAATTGACTCATTTTTTTCCTGCCTGAGTCTCAGCCAAAGCAATAACGCCCATGAAACCCCGGGTGGGAATGTGCATATTAGCCGTGTGTCCAATAGATAGTAAAACAAATACATAAACAGGAAAAATAGAAACTTTGATCACCTCTCGTCCCACCCATGAGTGAAATGCAAACCACACTTGGACAGATGCTGTGTCCTGGGGCTTAACCCTCACAGCGACCCATTGTGGTTGGTAGACTGTGCCCATTTCATGGATGAGGCAAACAGAGCCTCAGAGGTCCATGAGAGCTGGCGGAGTCACCTGGTCAACCAGCTCGACAGAGGCAGAGCCGCAGTTCAGACTGGGGCCTGTGGGACACTGAGGCTGGGCTCACAGCCCTTCTCTTGGCTGCTTCTAGAAGTTGGATGTGCTGGGAAGCTTTCAATCCGCTCAGCACTGGAAAATTATGGGAGGCGAGAGGGACTACCCAGCCAACAGTACTCCCCATCTGTGGATGAAGACACTGAGGCCACGGTGGGCAAATCACCCAGCCACAGGCAGACTGTAGCTCCCAGCCTCCTCTCCCCCAACCCCTGGTGGTCCTCAGGGACCTTCTCCAGGCTGTTTGCCCAACCCGCACCTGACCTTACACCTGCCTACCTTTTACTTCCCGTGAGATTTCTTTTGCTTCCTGAGATATTTATCATTTTCTGGGGTATGACGGGGGAGATTCAGCTCAATGAAGGAGCCCAAGAAAATGGATGAATCTTTCCAATGCGCTGAAGTGTACAATCTTCTCAGGTGGGCCAAGGTCCAGGCCCACCAGAGACAGGCTGGGCGAACTGAGGATGCAGAAAAAGAGGTTCCCTCCCCCTAGGAAATCCTGGAACAGCCACAGCACCCTCTTTGGAGTCCCGGCCTCTGCACAGGGCCCCTCTCCTCCTAGAATGTTCTTCACTCTCAAAGTCATCCACAGGCATTCAACCTAAACCTTCCCTTCTCTGAGACGTCCCCGGGCACCCTCTCCAGGTGGGACCCTTTCTTCTCTCTTCCTCTGTTTTTACTTTATAGCGTTTCCAGCCGAATTTGTACTCGTGACTGCACTGGTGGGTTGACCGGATTCCTGTCTCCCCCTGACTTGGCAGCTCCAGGAGGATGAGGGCCTGTCTTCCCGTTCCCTGCTCTTTACCAGCTCCAGGCACAGAGTGGGTCCTGAATAAACATTTGTTGAACGAATGAATGTATGAATGAGTACCTTGCCTTGAGGACTAGACCCCTTGTAAGTCTGAACTTCCTCTTAGCAGGGGCTCAGTTGGTTAAGCAGCTGCCTTCGGCTCAGGTCATGATCCCAGCGTCCTGGGATCGAGTCCCACATCGGGCTCCTTGCTCATCGGGGAGCCTGCTTCTCCCTCTGCCTCTGCCTGCCATTCTGTCTGCCTGTGCTTGCTCTCTCTCCCTCTCTCTCTCTCTGACAAATAAATAAATAAAATCTTTAAGGGAGGAATGAATGAAGGGAGGAGGCAGGGAGAGGGAGGGAGGAAGAGCAGAGGGAGGGAGAGAGGGAGGATGGAGAGATGATGAACCATTACATTTTAAAATAGGGGAGACCGAAACCCAGAGAGGAAGAAGGTTTGCCTGAGGTCACACAGCAAGACAGCAGTCAAGCAGCCAATAATCAGAGTCCCTAGGCGCCACCCTACTAGCCTGCCTGCTCTCCCACCTCCTGCACCTGTGGGGGGGGAGGTGTGCGCTGGCCTCCAGAGACGGTGGCAGGGCGCTGGCCAGAAGCTGGACTCCTGTGGGCCTCCTCACTCTCCCTCCCTCGAGCCATGCACTCCCAGGCAGAAAGCAGTTGGGGAAATCGGCCATCCTGTCACAGACAATTGAATTCCAACCAATTTATCTGTCAGGACGCCACTCACAGACCCGAATCCTGGAGCTTATGACTCTGTAGTCCAAATACACCCCTGACGTCTTCCCCTTATGAGTTATGGGCCCGCGTCTCAGGCGACAGGCTCCAGCTGACCTACTTCCCTCTCGCCGCAGGTCAGGAAGAGGCTGCAGGCAATGGGCGAGGGTGGGTTAACTCGCTGTGGATGGATTCCTGTCTGTCAGCCGCAGGCCTCGTCCTGTGGCGTCCACGTCCCATAGATGGCCATAAGCCAGAGTCCCCTGGCATCTAAATAAAATGGGAATCCCAGGCTGGGGGACAGATGGGGTCCATCAGGAAATCAAAGCTGCCCAGGGCCACTGGGGCCACCTGACCAGGGAGGCGGCTGCAGGATCTGCCTCGGGGTTGGTCGCATTGAGGGGTTTGTGGCGGGCAACCCACAATGAGAATATAAAGCAGCCATTAATATCTGTAAAGCAGCCATTGATATCTGTATCGGCCTAATTGCCTCTTGATTCATTTGTTCATTCCTTCAGGCTGTCCCTCATTCATTCATTCACTCATTCAGCCAGCCAACCAGTCCATCATCGAACCATCACCCACGGTAGCTAAGACTCAAATGCTGGAATCTTCCAAGTATCAGGCCCAGCTCCTCTTTGTCAGGCCTCTTGGGCCCGCTGGTTCATCTCTCTGTGCCTTGCCTTGCTTATCTGTAAAATAGGATGGGAGTTCAACGGTAAGGGTGTGGTGTTTAGCACAGGGTCCAGGAGGAAGCAGCCCGTGCAGGCCCTTTATTGTTAATCATTAGGACTCTATTCCATGATGGGAAAAGAGCACGGTCCTGGGAGTGGATTCATGTGCGAATCTCTTATTAAAGAGTGTGAATGCAAGTAATCGCTGCATTCCAGAGTGCAGAGAGGAATGTGTTCATGGAGGTCTTCCTGGAGGAGATGGTTCCTAGGCTGGGTTTTGCAGAATGAGTAGGAGTTTTCTGGAGAGACAAAAGAGAAAGGCATTCCAAGCAGTGGGAACGTAAATGTTAAAATCCTAAAGGCTCCAAAGGCTTACTGGGCTCAAAAGAGCTGGAGTGTGGTGATAGGGGGCACGGACAAGGGACAACAAAGCTGGGAAGCAACCATACTATCCCGAGTCATGGCTCATGAGGGTCCAGCCACTGGTTGGAAGAGTCATCATTCCCTAAGCCCTATTATGTGCCAGGCTCTTAATGAATGTGGTCTCCCTTAATTATTCATCACTCTGAGCTGGCTTCCATGCCCGCATTTGGACAGATGGGAAAACCGAGGCCCAGAGAGTTAAATATCTATCTCCCCAAAGCCACACAGCTAGGAAGGGAAAGAGCTGGGATTCGAACACAGATCCCTGGGTCTCCTCATTCAGTCCCTCTCCATGCCTGCAGGCCTGGGCCAGGGGCGGAGTGTGAAACATGAAACTGTACAAAAGTATGAGTGTGTACCTATGTTGGAGAGGTGTGCAAATATATGCATGAACACCCGTGAGTGTGAGTCCAGGCATGCCTGCAGTTTGGACGCACATGAACGAGCATACCAGTGCATTTGGGTATACACGTCCAGGTGTAGTGCACAGGCACTAAACCTAGTTAAGTGCATGGTCCCACATGAGTGTGACCTCCCTGTGCATGCATGTGCATGCACGCCTATGAATGTGTAGGCCGGACCACGACCTATGCACATGTGCGACCGGTGTGTGCATGCACCGTGGCTGAGTGTAAGCGCGAGCCCACGTGTGTGTGTGACTCTGCATTCCCTCACACGTGTGCATGCATGTGGGCATGCCTACTGCTGGAACACGTGCGTATGAGCGTGAATGCGTGCCCCAGTGTCTACGTGCATATGTGCATCTCTTGTCATTCCCCAAGCAATCTGCAGCACAAGCCCCAGAGGCTAAAAGATGGGACTCCCTTTTCCTCTCAGCGCCTCTCAAGCAAATGGTCCAACTCTGTCAATACTAGGAGGACAGATATTTTCAGGTAGTGATTTTCATATAAAAAAACGACAGCTTCATAAATCAGGCCAAAGCGGCAGTCATCACAGCCTCCGGATTAAACACACATAGTGGCTTGTTGCAGCATAAATCACACGGACTTGAATTGGGCCAGGCGAGGGGAGGACATAGTAGGTGAGTATAATCCAAGAGGTTTGCTCTCTCTGCCGTCTTCGTCAGGCCTGGAGCAGGGGTCCCCCGGGGCCAGTGGGGGAGGGCTCATGACGGTGGGCTAATAGCGAACCTCAGGATGGAGGAAGGCAGAGGCTGAATGGAGGGGGAGACCCCGGAGCTATCCTTGCTGTGCATCTTTAGGCCTGTCATTTGACCTCTCTGAGCCTTAGTCTCTTTTTTCTGTAAAATGGAAAATTTGGTCACACTTTGTGGAGATGTTACAGGATTAGATGAGATAAGGTAGCAAAGGCCTGGCTGTGTACAGCACACAAAGTCAGAGCACAGTCCTTGTTCCTTGCTCTGGTGATTGCTGTTCCTGCTTGCCACTAGCTCACATCTGGAGGGAAAGCCCCACCTCAGAGAGGAGACCTGCCTGAGCCACTAGCTCACATCTGGAGGGAAAGCCCCACCTCAGAGAGGAGACCTGCCTGACCCGCTCACCCAGTCTGAAGGGATGCTTCCTCCCTGGGACCCACAGATCCCTTGGGGAAGGACAGGGAGATATGCCATTGTCTGGGCAGCCTGGAGGGCTCTGGGCCAACCCAGTCCAGTGTTGTACAGTGGTTCCACAGACAGGAGATCCTGAAAGGTCATGTAGGTCCTGTCCCTGCCCACATGTGCTCCCACACCCACCCAACTGGGGCCAGAATCCCGGGCCCTTTTCTGCAGCTCCTTAAACCTCAGTGTCCCCCATCTATAAAATGGAGGCATAAAAGTTCCTGCCTCCAAATTCCGTAAGATAATCTGTGAAGGGACACCTGGGTGGCCCCATCGGTTAAGCATCTATCTTCAGCTTAGGTCATGATCCCAGGGTCCTGGGATGGAGCCCCATATGGGCTCCTTGCTCAGAGAGGATCCTGCTTCTCCCTCTCCCTCTGCCTGCTGCTCTGCCTACCTGTGCTCTCTCTACCTCTCTGTCTAATAAATAAATAAAATCTTTAAAAAAAAAAAAGATAATCCATAAAAAGTGCTTATCAAGAATACCTGCTATTACTACTATTATTATTATTTTAAGTTTGTATTAATTCATTTGAGACAGAGGGAGAGAGAGAGAGCACTAGCAGCAGAGAGGGGCAGAGGGAGAGGGAGGCCACTAGCTCACATCTGGAGGGAAAGCCCCACCTCAGAGAGGAGACCTGCCTGAGCCACTAGCTCACATCTGGAGGGAAAGCCCCACCTCAGAGAGGAGACCTGCCTGACCCGCTCACCCAGTCTGAAGGGATGCTTCCTCCCTGGGACCCACAGATCCCTTGGGGAAGGACAGGGAGATATGCCATTGTCTGGGCAGCCTGGAGGGCTCTGGGCCAACCCAGTCCAGTGTTGTACAGTGGTTCCACAGACAGGAGATCCTGAAAGGTCATGTAGGTCCTGTCCCTGCCCACATGTGCTCCCACACCCACCCAACTGGGGCCAGAATCCCGGGCCCTTTTCTGCAGCTCCTTAAACCTCAGTGTCCCCCATCTATAAAATGGAGGCATAAAAGTTCCTGCCTCCAAATTCCGTAAGATAATCTGTGAAGGGACACCTGGGTGGCCCCATCGGTTAAGCATCTATCTTCAGCTTAGGTCATGATCCCAGGGTCCTGGGATGGAGCCCCATATGGGCTCCTTGCTCAGAGAGGATCCTGCTTCTCCCTCTCCCTCTGCCTGCTGCTCTGCCTACCTGTGCTCTCTCTACCTCTCTGTCTAATAAATAAATAAAATCTTTAAAAAAAAAAAAGATAATCCATAAAAAGTGCTTATCAAGAATACCTGCTATTACTACTATTATTATTATTTTAAGTTTGTATTAATTCATTTGAGACAGAGGGAGAGAGAGAGAGCACTAGCAGCAGAGAGGGGCAGAGGGAGAGGGAGAAGCAGACTCCCTGCTGAGCAAGGAGTCTGATGCTGGACTGGATCCCAGGACCCCGGGATCCTGACCTGAGCCAAAGGCAGACACTTAACAACTGAGCCATCCAGTTGCCCTTATCATTATTATTTCTATCTTTCGTGAATGGCATTAATTCCATTTGCTCTTCCTTTGAATTAAACCTTTCTCACCCTCTTCCCTTCTTCCTTCTTCCCCCTTCTCCCCATCTTACCTGCGGCCTGCGGCTTCTGGGCTCCCCCTGGGCAAGAGGCTGGGTCTGGAGGCAAAAGCCAACCGAGGTCACTCAGCGACATCGGCCACAGTGACATTCAAACTCTCTGATCTCAAGCTGCACCTGCAGTGGGGTCCGACCAAGGGCAGGGGTGGTGACTGTTCGTGGGGGGCGGGGGGGCTCCTTCTGAACCAGCTGAACACCCGCCACTGAGAAACTGGGGGCAGGATCCTCGGAGGCCAACCCACATCCAGATGCCAGCCTGTCCTCTCCGAGCCTTCCCTCCTCGATAAAATGCAGCTAGGGCAGGTGGAGAGTCACCCTGCCCGGCCTTGCCCATCAGGGTAGGGGTGATCAGTAGACTGTTTGCCACACACACGCCTCCTCCCAGAGGACCTCAGGTGCAGGCTTAGAGGTTTGGACAGCGCCTCCCAGGGAGCTCAGATGCTCGGTCGTGGAGACCCACAAACAGGGCAGAAGGCAGAACACGTTTGGCTTTGCCTGGTACCCAGAAGATGCCATCCATGAAGCCACGCATGTGGCTTTTTTCAATGCAGTCGTTTCGCCGAACGAGCCGATCTCCCTGCCTGTGGCTTCTCTGTGTTGAGAGCCACGCTTCGGTCAAGGCAAGCTTGTAAAAGGCACCTGGACACTCATAAGCCCCTTGCCCCTCTCTGGGTGATAATCCGGATCTGAAGGCCCAGAAAGCAAAGCAGTCAGGGGCTTGCCCTTTTCCTTAAGATGCCCCGGGGATCAGGCACCATGACCCGTGCCTCCTCCCAGACTGGAGCCTCCAGAAGCTCCAGCTTTCTGTGCCCCATCTCTCACCCAATGTCAGTCACCTGCCCACCTTCCTCCTAACACAGAGCCCCCATGTCCTTCTTTTCCTTTTGCTTTGTGCCTGGGACCTCGTGGACCTTTTGCAAATAATTCTGCTTCCTCTCTGCAAACTGTCCCCATTGGGGCTGATGAGACATGACTCGGTATCCCTCTCCTCCCCTTACCCTTCTCTCACACCCCTGATTCACCCCCCTTCCTCTTGCTCTTCCCTTTACCCAGATTCCTCAAGCTTCCAGCCAAGCCTCCCAAAATCCAAGGCGTGGCCTATCTCAAACAGCCCTGGGTTCAAATCCACCCTCTCCCCTTCCCGGCTGTAGGCCTTAGTAAATTCTTCATCTCTGGCTTGCTTATAATAAAAGTCATAGACTCATCAGACTATTTAGAGAATGTTGTAAGAAAGTGAACAGAAACCATTCAGCCTTGTGCTAGCACATTGTAGGCTTGGAATATAGGTTTGTGCCTGTTGTGGCTGCTGGCTGTCCTGTTAGGGTTGTTAAGGGTGTTGTTAAGGTTTTTAGGGTTACTGCTACCCTGGGACAAGAGAAAATCAGGACAGGGTGATCCAGGAAGAGGGAAACGGTCTCTGAAATATAATGCAACGTGTCTCATATGGCGGAATGGGGGGAAGGGACTGCCAAGGGAAAAGAGAGTAGGCCCCTAAAAACTTGTCAGAATTTTCATAATACCCCTAGATTCCAACAAAGTCCCGAGCGGGGTGGGAAAAGATTGGTTTCTCCTGGGAACCAGCACAACATCCCTGTAAATCATTCCCAGTTAGATGAAGACAGCAGAGTTGAGAACCCCTTCCCCACCCTCCCAATTTCCACCAAGCAGCCTCCCAGGCCCCCTTCCTCAAAAGAATGCTCAGATTCCAGGGCTGGGAATGGCAAGGCCCAGCCAGTTCTGGTATGCAAGCTGCGGGGACCTGGGATCCCTCCGGAGCTGACAAAAGGACCAGAAGTCTCAGGCAGAGCCATCCAGGGAGACTGATTTCCCCTCCATAGTCTGTCCCATTCCCAGCAAATGGCTCTCAATGGGCTCTGCTTCTTTCCTGCTCAAAGAACTTTCCATGGCTGCCCACTGCCTGCCAGCCACAGTCCAAATCTTCATGCCGACATGTGGGGTTCCTGCCCGGTGGGTCTGCTCCTGCTTTTCCACCTCATTTCCTCAAGCCTCCATGCTCTATCCACCCACAGAGCCCTTACCTGAGCCCCACCAGATTGTCCTGCCTTCCAGTCTTCAATCTCCAACCATCTGCATATGCTGTTATCTCCACCTGTAATTCCATTTGCCTCCTCCTTCCCTCCAGAGAACTCCTACTGACCCTTCAAAACCCACCTCATTTGGTGCCTACTCAGTGAAGTTCACTAGACTCAGCCTCCTTCCTGTGTGTGTGCTCATGCTTAGTTCATACAACGGTGGGCGCACACACCTACAGTGTCACCCATGGAGACACAGGAGGTCACAGAACGGCCCTAATGAATCATCTAGTCTCAGCCTGACTTTTTAGTAATGGAATTCTTTGTTCAAACAAAATTCTAAAGTGGAATTCCAAAGTTCAAGATGGATAAATGTAGGTCAGCTCCAGTTGAAGTGGGATGAGAGTCCACATTAGTTGGGACCCTTTGGGTTATAAGTTATAGAAACTCAACTCATAATTGCTGAAGGGGGAAAAAAGGGAATTTATAAGTTCATTGGCTCCTAGAACTGAAGAGTCCAAGATGTCAGGTATGGCTGGTTCCAGGAGTTGGAAAGTTGACATTGGGAATCTGTTTTGTATTTTGGATCTACTTTCTTTGGCATCAACTTCATTCTGAGACAATGTCTTCCCAAATCACGACCAAGATGACCTCCAGAGCTCTAGTCTCTCATTCCCCTGGCTCTGCCACCCTGAAGTTAAGAGAGACTTATTCTAAATAGTTCTAGCAAAAATGCCAGGAAGAAGGTTCAGTGGCTCTGACTGACCACATATGAGTCATGCGGTTTCTCCAAACCAATCACTATAGTCAGGATGATCTGTTAATCTTACCGGCCAGTCCTGGGTCAGAGCCACCCTCTGGAGCCAGGAAGCGGGTTAACCCTTCGAGTACTACATAGACTAATAAGACCAGTGGAAGAGAGATACCCCAAGGAAAAATCAAGGTGTCAGAACCCAAAAAAGGGGTCCAGACAGGTTCCCCAAAACCGATGCCCACTGTGCTCAAATCTTATCTCAGATGCCTTTTTTTTTTTAAACCTCCAAGACATTTGGTTCTGTGGGACATGATTTGAAAACCATACCAATAGTCCCATTCTATAGAAGAAAAAAATAAAGGTCCAGAGAAGGAAAGTGCCTCCCCAAAAGTCACACAGCACACTCTATCCTCACATTCCCAATTCTGCAAAAGAACCAAAGCTTCCTTGATGAGTCTCTTTCCTGCTGGGTCTACAGCATCTCCATTACCGGGTTTGGCTGAAAGGATTTGTCAGTTGTCGGCTTGCTTGTCTAACTAAATTAATGTTTTACATTTCTCCTCCAGTTTGCAAACTTTTAAAAAATTAATCCCATCATTTCAACAAGTGTAACAACTAAATTATCATCTTTACATGATTAAGGAGCCTGCCGCGTCTTCTCTTGGCAAACACTGCATGCACATAATTTTACTAAATGTAATAAACCAACCATAGAACTATTAATTTTACCATGGTATTCATAACAATTAGAAACGCATGAACCTTAAAATGATAAAAACTGAATGGAATACTGAAATTGCAGGAAATCCCCAAACCTCCCTCTGCAGGCTGAAGACAATGTCATGAGATGCAGATTAGGGTCGAGAGACAGAAATTAGATGTCATTTGCCTCTTAGCTCCATTGCAATACATTCAGAACATGACAGGCCAGAGTAGGAGCACTTGGCTAACTAGATGAAGCAGCCCTCAAAATCCAGACATCTATGAGAAACAATGTCTTGGGGAAAACTCCCTACCTACCTACTCAGAGCTTTAATAGCCTCTGAGAGTGTCTAATCCTGAAATAGCAAATACACAGCAAAGGCTCCATCACCTTGCCTCCCATACCCATGGCAGACATTATTAATTGATCACAGAACTCTCTCCTGCCAAATAGGGACAATTTGGCAATCTCAATCCAGCCCTCCAAGGCAGGCATTACCAATCAATCCCAAGAGGATCTTATTTAGTGTTCTAAATGTAGCCTAATTTTGCTAGTTTACAGGGGGAGAACTCACAGAGGGGAAAATGCTGCAGAGAGGTAAATGACTTGCTCAAAGTCAAATAGAGGTTCAGGGCAGAGTCCTAGGAGGAGCTCTAAAGTTATGGCTTTAACATTACAGGCCAGGAGGCTGAACCCTCACTGACAGACTGTTCCTCTCTCAACCTGCTAAAGCGAAATCTTTCTCTACAGGCTCCTGGTAAATCGAGTACTCCATCATCTCCTCTCCTTTTCCTTTTCTTACCATCTTATCAAATTTATACTAGCCTTTTTTCTTTCCCGCATTATCAGCAAAACAGCCCATCAGCACAACATTCCTAGAGAACAATTTGGCACTGTGTATCAAAAGCCTTAAAACATCAAATATCCTCTTGCTCCGAATTCCTAGAATTTATCCCAGGAACTTAAATGGACAAAGACCCAGAGCATGTACATCATAATATGGAATATTATCACTGAGTGGATTAAAATTGAAAATAATCTAATAACTTGAATTATTTTAAAGACATTTGGAAAATGAGCTATTTATTAACATGAAAGATGGTAACAGAATTCTTTTCAGTAATAAATACAACTTTTCAAACAGTATATGTAGTTTGGTGTCATTTCTATAAAAAACAAACATGGACAGACATACACATACCCAGGGTTGCCATATGCAGTGGCCCAGGCTGTGCATTAGACAACTTTAATCACTCAAGGGTTCCGTGCCCACTAGAATTGGTCAATGCAACATCCCTGCATATAGCTTGAAAAGTATGAAAGTTTATTTACTAAAATAGTAATAGTGGAGAATAATTTTATTTTTAATCCTTATCTCAATGTTCTAGGATTTTTATCATGAACATGGCTCACTTGGTAAAACATATAAAATAGTAATCCTTCCAAAGCACTGTCCTGCTTGAAATCCATTTGCTACATATCCTGGCTTATTTCATTACATATCCTTGCTTACCCTGGCATAGGGGGGGGTGTTTATTTTACAATATTAAATCAGCATTAATGGAGGACCTACGAGGTCCAGGCATTGTGCTAGGGATGCAATCTCCATCTTTACAAGTTTCAAATCTATTGAGAGGGTCACATGTAAAGCAAACGTCCTGTAAACCTTTGTGAGCTAGAGCTGCGAGGAAGGGGAGAGCAGCCTGCCTTGGTGTGTAGTGGGGAGGTTCTGGGGAGACCTCTGGGTTGTTCTATAAGGTGCATTCCAGGGCAGTCTTGTCTTTCCCTCTAGACCAAGTATCTGGTGGCTGATACTGTGCCTTGTTGATATTCTTTGAACGCGAAGCCCAGGCACACCCCAGTACAGGCTGGGGCCAGCCAGCTCCGGGCACACACCTGCAGGTTGAACACTGAGCCTGAAGACTATCCATAACCCTCAGCCTAATACCTCAGAGCTCTGAAGCCAGCAGATCTGGGTTTGAATCCAGATGACAACTGACTCTCAGTTTCCTCATCTATGAACTGGGAAGAGTTCCTAACTCTTGAGGATTACGTGAAGTCAGATGGACAATGCATGATGTCCCTCTTGGAAGAAGTGTTCCCTCCATGGTGGTGTTATTTATTGTTACTATTAGTAATCCGGGGTCTCAGCTGATGAAGACACCAGACAGAAGTCCCACCCAACCCCCTCTGGATGGGACTGGAACAGGATCAGAAAGCAAGTGCTCTCCCTACCTGGCGAGTTCCCACTATCCCCGGCCGAGGATAGCAGGGCCAGCCCAGAGGGCGGGGGCAGCTGGTGATAGAAGTGACCTAGACATTACAAAGTGCATCTTCCTTCCCTCCCCTTCATCCACCCTCCAGGCTCCAACTGTTCAGCCCCAGACATGTTTCCCCATAGATGGCAATTTCCTTTGAGGAAATTGCAGTCTGTGCATCTGTGACCCCCCACCCTTCAAGTAACATTGAGATGATCTGAACATGTCTGAAAAGTGGCATTTCCCTCCTTGGCCCCAAATGCTTCTCTGTAGGCCAAGGACCTCCCGGCTTTCTCTTCAGGATGTTTCAAAAGCCCATTCTCGAATGAGAGGAATGTGACTCAGAGTTGGGAGTCCTGGCTTTCCATCCTGGTTCTGTTGGAAGACTGTGGTCAAGACCCTTGCCCCTGGCCTCCATTTCCCCACCTGTAAGCGGAAGGCTGGGTTTGAGGTTTCTATAGGTCCTCCCACCCCTGAGTCTTTCTTTTTTTTTTTTTTTTTAAGATTTTATTTTATTTGAGAGAGAGAGAGAATGCACGAGCACATACAAGTAGGTGGAGGGGCAGAAGGAGAAGGAGAGAGAGAATCCCAAGTAGGTTCCCTACTGAGCACAGAGCCTGATGTGGGGCTCAATCCCAGGACCCTGAGATCATGACTGAGCCGAAATCAAGAGTCAGATGCTGGGGCGCCTGGATGACTCAGTGGGTTGAGCCTCTGCCTTCGGCTCAGGTCATGATCTCAGGGTCCTGGGATCGAGCCCCACATTGGACTCTCTGCTCAGCAGGGAGCCTGCTTCCCTCTCTCTCTCTCTGCCTGCCTCTCTGCCTACTTGTGATCTCTGTCAAATAAATAAAATCTTTAAAAAAAAAAAAAAAAGAGTCAGATGCTTACCTGCCTAAGTCTGACTTTCTGATACTACACAGGTCTCGGCTTCAGACAGGCCTCATTGCTGGGCATCCCCCTCCACCCAGCCTGTAGCGATTTCCCTTCTGAGCCTCCAAGCCTTCGTCTAGGCCATTAGACTTTCCAGAGGATGCTGTTCCCAGTTAATTTTCCCTTCCCTATGCCCCGAACGAGAGCCAAGCCACCTTGACCTGAGTCCTTTCCCCCAACAACCGTAGGCTCTGGGTTCCCACATAATGAGCCCCACTTAGCCCCAGCCCCTGAGACTATCTCTGCACAGCTGGGCCCCATAACACCACAGGCTGAATGTCCAGGCCCCTGGGACCCACCACATGTCTGGGCAAACCCCCCGTGCTTTGGGCCACCTCTTCTGAGGACCTGGTTGACCAACAGGCTAGTCATTCAGTCATTCAGTGACCATGCCCCCAGCCCCTGCTCTGTGCTAAGGCCTGTGATGGGTGCCAGGGAGGCCAAAGGCATAATGTCCAGGCCTGTTTCCAAGGAGCTCACTGCCCCAGGGCAGGACAGGCATGGACTGTTTCAATATATAATGGCTTTCTAGGCAGAAAGGATAGCGGGTGCAGGTTGGGGTATGAGGGAGAAGAGAATAAACACATGAGGAATTACAGGAGATCTGGTCATGTGCAAGAGGCTTGGACTAGAGAGGGACAGGGCCGGGGAGGGCAGGTGGGTGGGCAGAGTCCAAACCCAGGAAATCCTTGAGAAGCTGGATTGGAGGCAGGGAGAGAGAGACTGTGGCTGCTGTACAGAAAATAAGCTGTGACAGGAACAGACCAGGGGGCCCTTGACAGTGTTTGAGGAAAGGGAAGATGACGGCACCAACTGGGTGGTGTCAGTGCCTGAAGGGAGAGGCAGACAGACTCAGGTGAGGTTTGTCAGGTAGATTCTCAAGGCCTCGGGGATGGTTGTGCCTCAGGACTCATGGGAGAGAGGAGCCAAGGGCACCTCCTGGAAAGACAGAGCTGTTCCTCCTGTTTCTGAGACAAGCCATCCCAGAGGAGAGCAAGGAGGGAGGAGGAGGGGGTGGCAGGTTCCCTTGAGGATGTATCGAGTTCCAGATGTCCACGGTCCGCAGCTAACCCACGACAAATGCTCTTAGAACAGGAACGAAGGTGCTGACAGCCAGGTAGGTCCAAGAACCCGGTGAATGAACCTCCAAAGAATGGACAGGGCTTAGCGGTGTGAAATGAAGCCTCTGGAAGCCTGCATCTCAACCCAGAAGACCGGCCAGGAGGCCCCCACTTAACCAGAGTCCTCTACTCACCCGAAGGCCCAACCCCAGATGTGGTGGCCTGACCACCAGAAGACCAGGGCCCCCGTCAGGTCTCTACCACCGGCTGACGGTATCACCCTGGCCAAGTCCCTGTAGCCCTCTGAGCCTCGCAGGGCTGCTAGGGGGTCAGAAACAAGACAGGGTGTGCTGACAGGGCAAAGAGAATTTTCTGAGTGGGCAAATGGAAAGTGCTAGGCAAATTGGGCTGGGTGTTGTCAATTTCCTTCCTCAGCCACCAAGCCACCTGCCCCACCTGCCCGGGCTTCTTCGCCTCCGACCCACAAAGACCCTGCTCAGCTCCCCCGACTGCCGTCCCCAGACTCATCCCAGTCCCTGTTTAGAAGGAGCTGGAGGAAAATCAACGCCAGCAAGAGAGGCAAAGCAGTGTCGCCAGACATGGCCCCAGCGGGGAGCGAACATCCCCGGGACTCCAGCAGTTTGTTCTCCAAAGTGAGCTCCAGCCTCGCTGCGAACCAGATAAGTCTTTCAGTTGGATTTGAAACTCCACATTTTTCCTCTTTAGAAAAATGTCACTCACATTCCTCTGTTTCATTACTCTTAGCTGTGCGGCTCTGGCCGGTAGGGAAATTGCCAGCGGAGGGAGGCTGCCTGAGCTGGACACCGTCTTTGCCTGCCCCAACCGTCACCCTCCTGGGCTGGTGCCACTGCGGCTCACGGGTGACGGACCCCACAGGCTTGCCAGCTCCACCCTCCCCAAGGAGGGCTCCCTTTCTCCATCAGCTGCCCCTCCACCAGGCACCAACAGGGCCTCACCATATCTTTGTACCCCCTGGTCCCCAACTCTCCTCCCCACTAACTACTCCTTCATGTCTCATTACACTTGGGCCCTTTTTTTCATCCTCTCCGTTTGTGTATCTGATGAGCATACATTGAGCACTTACTGCTTGCCAGGCACTGTCTAGAAGCAGAGGATGAGACAGGGAGTAACACAAGGTCCCGACAGTAAACGAAGAAGCAAACAGACATGGGCAATAGATAGATTCCAGAGATGGTCACAAATGTCTCCCTTGTCCCTGGTACTCAAGAGGGGGATCCTCTGTCCCCTCTTCTTTGAAACTAGGCAGACCCTCGTGACGGCCTGCCCAATAGAAGGTGGCTGAAGGGGGCTGTGTTCCTCCCATGGCTGGCTCAGAGACATCACGCTCTTCCACTATGCTCTATGGGGAATCTCACTCTAGGAACCAGCCTCCACGCTATGAGGGAGACCAAGCAGCTCATGGACCACGAAGAGGAACAGAAGTCCCCAGGCAAGCCTCATCAGCGACGCCCCTTGGAGCAACAAGGAGTCCTTTCTGCTGAGCCCTCCCCAAATAACAGATTCAGGAGCCAAATCAATGATTGTTGCTGTTTTAAGCCAGTAAGTTATAGGGTCATTTGTGAACCCAGGCATAGACACCTAGAATAACATACAAAGTAATGAAGGTGGTGATGAGCACGAGCGAAAAAAATCAAACCAGGAGATGAGGGAAGTCAAGGAGAGAAGCAGAGGGAAGTGGAGCTTGGGGGAGATGGGTGTCCAAACAAGCCCTGGCTGATCCCAGTACCCAAACTGTGCTCACCAACCCCATGGACATGGTGGGAATACATCTACTAAAGAAGAAGAGCCTCAGAGACAATCTCATTCCCAGGGTGAGAATTGCAACCCCAGCTTCTGCTTGCATACTACCAGTGATGGAGAGATCACTCTTTAGCCAGGCAGCCCTGCTGGATAGAACAGCTGTGGCCGTGAGAACCAGCTTCATTCCACCCAGGGAGGCCTGGCTCCCTGAACTGCTCTCGGGGGCCATCTGGACACAGTCAGGGACATATATCCCCCTGGTCCCCTGTAGCGCTTTCTACATCATGGTGACCCTTAGAGAAAGGACTGTACGCTAAAAATGTAATCAGGAGCAGGATGGAGTCCCAGCCAGGGAAAAAATCTGTCATCATACGAGGGAGGGAGTCACAGGGCACATGTAGCAGAGTATAAGCAGAAGTTCTGAGCCTAAGCCGTTGAAATGTTAGCGAAATCATGCCTGTATATTCACAAGCTTTTCTGAGGAACCGGCCACCAACCGGGCCCCAATCTCCACACCACCCCATTCCAAAACCTGAGCGACTCCTGAAATAAAAGCAGAGGTTTTACAAAGACCTGAGTGGATCCTTTCTAGAGGCTATGCACTTGCTGTGTGACCTCGGGTAAGTCACTGCCCCTCTCTGAGCCCCAAGGTCAAAAAAACACGGATGTATGTGTGGCCTCCAGCATGATTTCTGTGCTGATATACTTAGTAGTTTCCTCCAAACTGACCTGCCTCTTTTACTTGAGCTGATCTTTTTTTTTTCTACTTAAATTTATTTTTAAAAGAAACTTAATATCCCACCTTAAATGGAAACCAGTATAAGATGCCATTGATAAAAAGGAACCATCAAAATGAAGAAAAAACATGCTGCTAACTTAGAGACAAACATGGTCACCTTCCCCGGGTCGTAAGGCGCGACAAAGGGAGATAAACCAGTCTTATAAGGGACACGTGTCACTGACACATTAGCACCCTACTGAGACTTTCTCCCTGGTGTTACCAGGAAAAGCTTGTGAAGATTGAAGGGAAACTAGCAAGAAGCCACTTTCTGCCTATCAAATGCCCTTTGTGCCCACAGCAGCACCTCTCCCAGCCCTGGGCAGGTGGTCCAGCCCTTGGGAAGTCCAGAATTCCTGACCTAGTGACCAAGGCAAGGAGGAAATGATCTATGGATTTCCAACAGTGGCTTTTAGCCCAAGACCCCACTGAACAGCCTGGGCAGGAAGTCCCAAAACTACAGAAACCAAGAAGGGGAGACATGTGAACTGGCTTTTTGGGGACATTGGGAATGTGTCACCTTGTAGACTACCAAAGGCCTCCTAGACACTGGACACCAGCCATCATGGCTACAGCCCAGACCCAGGAGAACATGGGGATTAACAAGAGGCTTTGGGCAGAGGCCAGTCCTAGGGACTCAGTGGGATCACCCCAATCTTTGTGGTAAGCCTGCCTCCAAAACACACACTGAACCTTGGTTTTCCAGCTCCTTTGTTAACAGGTTATGTGTCCCTGGGCTAGCGGCCTTACTTCTTTGAGTCTCCACTGCTTCCCTGTCCCTCAGTTTCCCCTCTGTACAGAATCAACTTATCCATCAGGTATGGCAGTCACAGAGCCCAGGGCCCACAATAGCATGAGGGGCTTTGAAAATGTTTTCATTTCTTTTAAAATCAAGAAAAAACAAAGAACTTTTGAACACAACGATTTGATATATAAAATTAATATTTTCATCATTATACCAACATAGTCATAAAATATCATGTTTAATATTTTTTAATGAAGAAAGGAGCTCATGAAAACTAAAATGAGATCCCTATAAAACAAGGTTGAAAAAAAGTACCTGCATGGAAAGCCTTTGGCTCAGGACCCAGCACCTATGATACATTTGACAAATGTTTTTGTGGTCATTCTTGGAGGAACTGGCATTGGTTTAAAAGTCAAGACAAACCACTCTGGACTCTTTCTTCCTCTGTGTGAACTTTGGAAGCTGTCTCCTGGCTGGCCTCAGTTTACCCAGCTGTACAGTGAAAGTTCCACAGTCGGGGATCCCCTTCCAGCTCTTTCTCTGCCTTTCTGCCTGGAGAAGCAAGAAGCCCCCCCCAAAAAAAACACCCCACTCCCACCCCCAGAGGCAGGCCAGCCAGCAGCTAAACGACTCACTCTTCAAAATTACATTGTCTCCCAGTCAGGTAAATATTACCGGTTCAGACAATAATTGTGGCTTCTCTTTTTTTGTTGTTTATTTCTTTAATTCCCGGATGTTTGATCTGGCCCAGGCCCAGCTCCCAGTGTTTTTCCTTGGCCATCTCTGATTCCTGCTCCCAGCACCAGGTTTGCCTATAGGGACTGGTAAAACTTCTTTCAGGGGGGTTAATAAGCACGGTCTGGGCCAACGAAGGTTCCTGAAGGAGCCAGAGTTTGCAGGGTGTAATAGCAGCAAACACTTCCCGAGCACCTAATCTGTGCCTCATGCTGTTCCAGGTGCTGGGACTTTGCCAAAAAGGTAACAGGCATCTCTGGGGAGCTTCCTCTTCTCACAGTGCAGAGGAGGAAGGTGGGCACAGAAGAAGTCCGTGCATAGTAGGATGGAAGGGTCATGGGAGGGAACTGGGGAAAGCAGAAGGAGGAGACGGGGAACCCTGAGAAGGCAGGCTCAGATATGCCAGCCAAGGTCCCTCCTAAAAATAAGTGACATCCAAGCTGAGCTCTGCCTAATGGATAGGTGTCAACTAGGAAGAGAGGGGAGGAATGGGAGTCCCGGGGAGGAATGGGAGTCCCGGGCAGGTGCGATAGAATGTGCCAAGGTGAAGGTGCTTTCCAACCCAGTGATGGAGATCAGCCTCATTTTCCAGGTGAAGAAACCGAGGTTCGGAGGCGTCATATAATTGGTCAACAGCAGAGGCACTACCTGAACCCAAGTCTGGCTGGTCCCGAAGTCAGGCCAGAACCACTAGACTACGTTTTTCCCTACCTTGAACATCCTCCTCTGGCTTCAGCGGAGGAAAAGATCAGAAGCTTGGATCGCCTGAGTCTCCGGGAGAGGCTGTCACCATTGTTTCAAAGTAACCCCCAGCGCCTCAAATCCCACCATCAGGGCCCAGCACTTACAAAATATGTCTCCCCCAACTAGGACCTAGGGGCCCAGTGCTCTCCTTGGAGGGAACGCAAATGGAGAAACTGAGAAACTGAGGCAGAAGCTGCGGCAGACCAGTGCGGGAGACGATGTGGCCCTCCCAATGCTAAGCCCCCAGAGCCCCAGCCCCGTCTGTGGATGGGACACGCCCCTCTCCAGACCCTCTGCTCCAGGACCCCAGCCCCCACCCGCCCCAGCCCCAGGACAATGGGGCCTTTCAGAACCAGACAAAGGGAAAAAGTTTAAAAGGCAAGAATTATGTTTCCACCTTGGCGCAGGGGGTAGGGCGGGGAGAGGGAGGAGGGGGGTTGGAGAGAAGCTGCCGCCACCGCGGAAACGGACCGGTGTGTATTTATTCACGTCTGACACAACACAATTTGATTTTCCACATAAAAGATCAAATAATATTTCAGTTACAGTTAATTACACACCCCAAATGCACATCAAAGGATGGCCCGCGTCCGCCCAGCCCTTGCTCCGCCGCACCGCGTGCGCCCGGATTTCACGCCCCGCTTCGCCGTCGGAGGCACGGGAGCTCAGACTTTCACGCCCCCTCGGGGCCTTTGAGGCTGGAACCCAGGGGGCCAGGGTGCCTCCGCGGCCCTCAGGCCCCTTGCTGGGCTCCTAGGATGTTGAGGAGACAGTTGATGACTTGTCTCCTCACCAAAATAGTAGCCCTGGCAGCACGGTCTGACTAGGGCTCACTCTCCCCTATATCACTACCACCACACACTCCCCCAGCAGATAGGCAAGGTCAGAGGTGGGCAGCCTGATGTTCATCTGTTAGATGAGGAAACAGGCCCAGGAGGGTGAGGTGATTTGCCCAAGCTGACTGACAAGCTACAGGGCCAGTAACTTTGGGGCTGCAGAAGCAAAGCTGAAGCAGAGGGACCCCTCTGGGAGGGGAAGCACCAGCTGGCTATGAGCCATAGCTGCTGTGTTTCTGAGAACAATCACTGGTGTACACTGGAGAGACCCAGTGGTTGAGAAAATTCTGGAAATCTCAAGTCTGAGAATCACAGACTCTCAGAAGCGGACTATCCTCAGAGGACCTGAAGATAAGAGAATCTTAAAATTCTCAAATTAGAAAATTCAAGAGCAAGAAGAGAGAGCCCCAACAGACGTCCTTTCCAAGAAAATCAGGAGGCCCAGAGAGGGTGTGTGATCTGCCCAACATGACACAGCAAGTAGGTTTGGACTCCAGACACCCTGGGGGCAGTGCAGGGTGGTGGTCCGTGTGCCCTATCTCTCAAACTTGGACAGAGCTGCCAGGAACTCTGTATGGGGGGGGCGCTGGAGGGGGTTGGAGAAGTGGTTAGACTCAGAGCTTATCAGAGGTAGGGTCACCCCACACCCACACCCTTTGCATCACCAAGCTCCATGCCAGAAATCTCTTTAAGAGCCACCTGCCTCTAGGAAGGGCCTCTGAAGGACATGGGAAGGGTTTCTGCTCCCAATGGTTAGAGCTCAGGGAACAGCACCCTGGGGGGACAGGGTACAGAGTTGAGGGCTGGGAGCCCCAGGCTCAAATAGCAGCTTTGCCAGCAAGTGGGAAAACCCCCAAAGGGAGCTCCACCTTCTCCAACCCCCAGATCCTAAAAGAACCCTGGGCCTGGAACTGGAACCTGGGTTTAGTTGAGGGCCCACCACGCACTGGTGGGATCCCGCAGGCAGCCACTTCCGCTCCCCGAATCTCTGCTTTGCCCTTCTGTGGGCTCAGGTCCCTGAGAAGCTCAGAGGAAGTGGCCTAGCTTCAGAGGCTGCGGAATGGCTGGCAGGGGCTTGGCAGGGCGCCGGGGGCAGAAGGAGGGCAGGAACTATTCTGGGCCTTTCTCCCCCAGCCCCACTGCACCCCGAGGCTCAGACGGCAAACGACCATCCTGTTTTCATGGCAAAGATGTTTCCTGTGCAGGCCTCAGCCAGGCTGAACCACCCCCCACTCCCAGTGCCCACCGCAAGCCTTTCCCAGCTGCCTCTGCTCCTCAGTCACCTCGGGACCGAGCTCCCCCTAGAGCCTTTAACTGCCCCCATCCCAGCAGCCTCGGGTCCCGAAGGCCCAACCAAGAGTCAAAACACCAGACCTCACAAGCCTAAGATGTCAATAAATTAGATCCACCACTGGAGGCCTGGCATGATCCAAATGCGTGGCCGGGCTTTAGAGATCATTCTCGTGGTTTCTGGCACACCAAAGGGAACTTGAGAGCAAGGGTAGGTGATGGGTGCCGCAGTGTCGTCAGCACCCAGCACTGTTCTGCACGCGATGGGTTCCTTAGAGGTGTACGCTCACCTTCTCCCTGGACCACGGCTGTTTGTTTCCTTGGAGACAGAGCTCTGTTTTGTTTGCCTCTGTACCTTGCATTCATCTGTGCTTCACAGACATCTGTTGGGTGAATGGATGGATGGATGGATGGATGGACAGCCAGACAGACAGACAGAAAAAAATGGACAGAGTGACGGAAGGATGGGAAGATGGATAGATGGCTGGCTGGTTAGGACCACGAATAGACGGATGGTTGGAAAGAAGAAAGGCTGGATGAGTGAGTGGATGAGTGGGTGAATAAAAAAGAAGAAATCAAGGGTGAAAAAATACTCTTCGGTTATAGGGGTCCTATCTATAGCACCCTAGATTCAAGTCCCCTTAATCTGCTGTGCAGCCTCAGCCAGTATAGTCACCTTCTCTGAACCTGTTTCCTCATTTGTCCAATGAATATGGTAACGCTGCCCTGCCAGCTCCCTGGGTGGCCTGAAAGATTCCCTGTGGGGCTAGTGGAAATGACTTCCTAAACTGGAAAGTGTTCTGCCCTGGCCAGGCTTTGAGGAAGGCGGGCCGAATGGATGAGCCCTGGAGTGGGGCAGCCTGGCAGGTGATGGAGGCACAGAGGGTCAGCACCCTGGTGGGCTCTAATCCTGCGTGGCCACCCTGATGGGCAGCAGCTCTTGCTCTAGTAAAATTTTATGGCCTCTGAGAGCAGGCAGAGGGCTGCCAGTGGCAACTTGCTGGAAATTTATGGCTGGCTTCCTCCCTTCTGGCCCCCTCTGCCTTCATGCAACTCTCACCAAAACTGAGCTCCCTGAAGCTTGGCCCCTGAAGCCTGAGACCTTCTGTGGGGCAGGGGAAAGGGGTCTGAATTAAGAGAAAGTGAAACTTTGTGGTTAAAAGCAGGGTAGGGGCAAGTTGAAAGACCAGGATCTGAGAAGCATTTGCTTGGCAAGACTGTGAGAGACTGAATCACACTGCGTCAGGTGACAAAATTGCCTGTTACCCAAAATCCCTTGGAGAGAAACAGGAATGTGGCCACAGCAAGCACAATGGCCTCTTTTAGTCCCTGAACATCCCTGTGCCCTCCCACCACAGGTCCTTTGCACACGCTGCTTCCTCAGTCAGTTGCACCTTCTCCCCAAACTGATTTGCATAGTTACCCAGGATGCACAGGTGGATGTAACACACATAACCATGTATGTGCAAGATGCCTGTGTGAATGTGTCCTTGACACACCTGGTGCACACATGGGCATGTGAAGACCATGGGCATGTTTAGGAAAATCAAGGGACTGCTGTGGAGAGACATGTGTGTGTTGCAAGTGCTAAATGTGACCACAGGTAGACTGGGAAAAGGGGCAGAGCTCCCATTTCTGGGATTTTATTGATCCTGGGCACTGCATTATTAGCCCAGAAACCCAATGTGGGGTGTACTTGAATTATCCCCATTTCAGAGAGTGAGAAAATGAGGCACCCTGGAACTTGCTAGAGAGTTTGCACTCTGACCCTAGGGTGGTTGTAACCATCTAGGAGGTTGAGCCAGGGGTGGCAAGGGAAGAGTCTTGCCTGGGCCTGGAGGTGCCAGGGACTAAGAGCAAGCCAGGCTTGGGGCATTCCCTGTGGACCAGGGTGACTGTGGGGAGGGCCGAAGGGCTCTGGGGACAGGGAGAGCGAGAACAGCCGGAAACTGGGAGAACAGAGTCAGGTATGCCCCTGCCTGGGGCCAGGAACCCAGGAAAGCCGGTCTGGTCACCTGGTAGACTCCCTAGGGCTGTGCTCTGGTCATGAGGCACTGGCCAGCGTGGTCACCCCAGTCAGGCTGATTTACAGGCTCCCGCTGCAGGGGCAATCAGCTGCGGCCAGATCTATTATTGATGAACTTCCCAAGCGGGCTAATCAACTGCTTATGCTCACAGCAAGTGGCCCAGCGGTGGGGGCTCTGATATAGTCCCGAGGCACCAACCAGTGTCACCAGCACCTCCCCCACCCCCGCCTATGGACTGTATGGAGGGAGGAGAGTGCACAGGGGGCTCAGGGCAGAATCTCAGCCATCTCAGTCCCAGCCCCGGATAGGGAGGAGGGTGCCAGGCTCTAGCCAGGACCCCCAGCAACATACTGTGTGGCCTTAGGCCACTGCTTAACCTCTCTGACCCTAGGGCAAAGATCATCTAGAACACTGCGACAGGGAACTGGACTAGTGACTCCCCTGCTAACCCCCGGAGATGGTGGGGAGGCATGAACTTCAGGAGACTAGCCCATCAATGGGACCTGGGTTCCAGTCCCTACTCAGGTACCTGCTGGTGGAAGAGCAATGGTGGGAGGTGGAGGGTGGGGAAGGGGAACTGAGTTGGGGTTGAAGGGCCAATGAAGGCTTCCTGGAGACTGCTGAAGCATCAGGGAAGGAGTGGCAGGGGGAATGTTCCAGGCAGAGGGAACAGCTAGAGCAAAGCTGTAGGAAGGAGGTAGGCAGATTTTGAAGACCAGCAAGGAAGAGATAAACATACAGGGGAGTGGAGGGGAGCCAGCCAGGGGAAGGGGGTCGGATAGGAGAGTCAGTGGTGGGGTGGGAATTTGAACCCAGGACTGGGGCAGAGGGAGAGGTACCCCAAGGTGCCTCTCAGGAGTCTCTGCCCCACCTCTGGGTGCAGCTTCTCCCCCTTCCTGGCCCCCTTACCACTTGGGCTCCTGTGAACTTCATCTATCCCCTCTCCCCCACTGCCCACCTATAGCAGGTTCCAGAGTCAGGATGGAGACACTCCTGGGTGGCATGGCCAGGACTCTGAATCTGTCCTGGACTCTGAATCTGTCCTGATTTCGCACATGAGGACACTAAGGCTCAGTCGGGGCAAGCAACCTATCCAAGACCACACAGCTGAAACCACCCCATGAGCACCAGCTCTGGGGCAGGTGCAGGGCAGGAAGGTCCCACACGCACAGCCCCACCCCTCCTTCTTCTGAGCACCTTGCCTCCTGTCCGCTGGAGGGGCAGGATGGGGGCTGGCAGTGGGGTTGTGGGGGAGGTCTTTCTCCCACTTCTCAGAAGGGAGCTGAGCTCCAAACTGCTTTGAGAGGGAAGTAGGAGTTCAGTTTGTCTGTAGTTCTTTTTCATTGTCTTGAGACATTCCTTTTTCTCATCTTGTACTCAATTCATACAAAATTTATCTTGTTTGTTATGGGGTTTTTTCCCCTTTGAGTCCTTCCTCCCACTCCCATCCAAAAAAAAAAAAAGGTTGTTTGTGTTGTTTGTGTAGCTATGGTTTGTGTCCTTTTACATCTCTTTTCCTAAGTCTATCCTTTGGGGGTCACGCACACACAGGATTGGAAGTAAAATGGAAGTGGAGCAAAGAGACAGAGAGAGAAGGGGATAGAGAAACAGAGAAGCAGAGACAGAGACGGAGAGACACAGGAGACTGGCAGAGTCCATGGAGAGAGGAGAGGCACAGACAGAGGGACAGAGCAGGGAGGGGAACCCGGCCAGGCTGAAAGCAGTAGAAGCCAGAGTTCTGAAGGCCAAGTGACTGCTGGTTCGCGAGGGCTGGTGGAATCTGGGGTGGTAGGGAACACCCCTGGATTCCATCCTAATGTCTCCTGCCTCCTCTCTCCATAGAGCAGAGTCACTTGAAAGCTGGGATCAGAGTGGTGATTTCCTTCCAGAGGCTCCCTCTATGGACAATAACATCTCAGACCTTCGAGATCACTGGGCTCTCGAAACCTTGGGGTCAGCAGGGGGTTCCCCAAGTTCCTCGGTGCTGAGGAATCTCCACTGTGCTGACCATGCGGGGTGACTTTCTTCAGGAAAAGACAGAGGTACAATGAGGCGGTGACAGAACCAGCTGCTGAGGGACAGGAAGTTTTGAGGTGGGGGACCCAGAAATGCTGTGTCACCCTTGACAAGTCCCCTTCCCTCTCTGAGCCTCCCCCATGTGCCCAAACCCTTTGGTGAGCCAGGGGGAGCTTTTCCAATGGAAGGGGTATCATTATTTCTGTGTGGAGCCTTGTTATTGTTTGAAATGAGGGCTGAGAGACAGTAGATCAAGTTATAGATTTGGAACCATGCAGACCTGGGTTCAAATCCTGACTCTGCCACTTCCTGGCTGTGTGACCTTGGGCAAGCTCTTTCCCTCTCTGAGTCTCAGTTTCTGCATCTGTAAAATGGGGGAGGGGGCAGCAGCCCCTGCCTTGTGAGTGGTTTGAAGGAAAGAAGCTAAGAAGGGGGTGGGTGACAGCTGGCACCCCAGTAAGTAGACAGTAGGCGCTCAGTCGCACTGCCATTCTCCTTCCCCTCTGTCCTGAAGAGCAGACACATCTGACCTCCCACCAGTGATAGCCACCCTGGGGTTCCTGGCTCCATCTCCTCCCTCCCACAAACACCTGTGCAGAACCCCTTTCCGGCCTCATGGAATGAAAATTCTGTAAAGAGGCTCATGCTTCTCCCTTGCAGACAAAGACCAAAAAGAAAAATTCCAAACTGTCCCAGGAGGCAGCTCTAAAGGCAGGAAAGACTGCAGCCAGGACCCCTCCTCGCCAGCCCAGGCAGGACTGTTGGGGGGGCCTCCCCTCTTGTGGTTCACCTTCCCATCCTTCCCCAGGTAGCATCCCCATTTGCTAGAAGAGAAAACTGAGGCCTGAGAGCAGAAGCATTACCCCCCGGACTGTGATGATACAAGGACCCTCCCTGCTGGATGGCTGGGAGTGAGGCGGTGAGGCTGAAAAAGTGTCTTGCTCTTTCTGGGGGATCAGAAAGTTCTGGGCAGGAAAGCAGATGCTCCAGAGGGGGCCGGGGGCTGGCCACAGACTGGCAAGGCAAATGCCATTGAACGTCAGAGTGACACAAGTCCTCCTGATTCTCTTCCAGTTCTCTGGATTCTGGCGCGGGGGAGACCTCCCCTGGTGCTGCATGTCCCACTTCTAACAGGGAGGGAGCTGCTGCTGATCTGAGCCCAGGAGCCTCAGGGGAAGACACGGCCAGCTGCACCTGGAAGACCCTTGCATTGCTAATTCCAGAGTTACTTTTCCTTTCTGGCAAGTTTTCAATTTCAAAGCAATGAAAGACAGCATCCTGATGAAATGAGAAGTGAATGTCTTTAAACACAGGTGAAGTTAGAAACAGGGTAGTGGGGTGTGGATGAGATCAGCCCTGGTAAGGAGGGATGGCTGCTTGGGAAGTGTGTTTTTCCCAGCTTGGTGGATGGGTGGCTTTCGGGCCTCATCTTCCCCAGAAGGATACCCCACACGTGCCCATTCAGCAGCCACCGGCTGGTAGGTAGTAGCTAGCCACCATGCACGCAGTTCATGGTAGAAGACTCCAAATGCTCTGTGCCGTCATCAAGCAGACACAGCCCTGCCCTCCAGAGCTTCCAGGCTGTCAGGAATGAGACATGAATGAGATCTTCATGGATTGTGAGAAATGTCCTGAGGGCCCAAAGTTGTGCTAGAGAAAATGGAAGGACGGGATTGAGTAGGGGTGTGGAGATTACAGGGTGGGCAGAGAAGGCCCCGCAGGAGAGGTACCATATTTAAGCAGGCTGTGCTGAGAGCAGAGGGGAAAGTACATGCAAAGGCCCTGTGGTAGGAAAAGGCTGCACCCTCCCCATTGGAAGAATTAAAGGCAGTGGGAGATGAGGTAAGCAGGCTCCAGCTTCCTCAGGATCTTGCATGTCCTGGGAAGGATTGGGGGCTTGTTCTTGGTACAGCGGGGAGCGGCTGGGTTGTTTTGGCTTTGTTTTGTTTTTTAATCAGGAGAGTGGCTTGGTCCAAATTGAATTTTAAGAAGACCCTCCTGGCCACAGTTTGAGCAATGTGTTGAAAGGGTCACAATGGAGGAGAGGCAGTGGGTTTGACTGGGATCCAGAAAAGCAGTCGGATCTAAAGGTTTTATTGGAGGAAGAAGCAGCGGGGTCAAGTGGTTTGTTTATCCACCAAACAGACATTTATGAAGCACCTACTGTGTGCCAGGCACCAGAGGGGACAGCAGGGAAACCCCATCATCAGTGACTAACACCCACCAGGAATCCCATCCCCACGGGGCGGACTTTCCAGGGGGTGTGCACATCCTGTATTCTCTGATCTGTGAGTATCACATATGAGCACATGCACACACATATTCACACACCTGCTCAAGCCCACACACCCTCTCCGGGTCCACAGACACACACCCATACGCCAGCATACCAGCCCCAGGCACCCACACGCACACGCCCGGCCTCAGCGCCTTTGCACACGCACACCCCTCTCCACCAGGCTCACTTATAAAAATAACCTTGGTGATTAGACTTCACCGGGCTGACGTTGCCAGGGAATAATTGAGATCCCGTCGCTCCCACTGTACCGGGTGATTCATTGAGAATGCGCGTTGCCCTCACCTCAGCCCCGCCGAACACCGCAAGCACTAAGAATACTTTCTTTTATTGTAGCGAATGACATTTGAATTCATTTTCCTCCCTATTATGCGCCGAGACGGCAGACACGGAGTGGTTATTACCTGCCTGCCATTATGTAACATGACAGAAATACGACACGGCTCACCACTGTCGGAATGCCTCTGGGGCTGCCTGGACCCCACGCCGGCCGCCAGGACAAGAGCACAGTTCCATAAGCCGGCTCCTCACCCAGGCTTCAGGCAAGTCATTTTGTCGCTTGGGGCCTCAGCTTCCTCATCTTCTATGTCAGGGTGAAAGGGATGAACTGGATGATCTTTTAAGAACTTTTCCAACTCTCTTGCATGTAATTTGGGGCTCAGGGAGGTTAGTCTCCTCCTTGGCCTCCTCTCTCCAGGGAATGAGGTTGCCTCTCCCTTGAGGCTCACAGTTCATTCATTCACAGAGAAGTGGGGTTCCAGGCTCCCATCTGCCAGTCCTGCTCCAGGGACTGGGGAGAAGGCGGCGAGCAGGACAGACTTCCTGCATGAGGGAGCTTCCATCAGAGTGACAAAATTTCAGCAACAGATAGTTGTGAGTGAATGAATGGGCGGATGGACGGATGGGTGAAGGAATGGGTCTGGAATGGAAATGGAGGTTGGGGAGGTGTTGGTAGAAAGTGGTCATCAAGCCCTGGGTGTGGGCAGCAGATGCAAAGGCCCTGAGGCAGGAAAATCCTGTCCCTTAGAAAAACTAAAGTGGGAAGCAGAAGTGGGGAGTGGAAAATGGAGCAGGTAAGAGGGAGAAGGAAGAGTATCTGTGTGGAGCTCAGAAGCTCCAGTCTATGAGATAAGAAGAAGAAGAGCTCACGGAAGAACCTGCAGAGGAGCAACAGGGGGAAAAAAGCCCCAGGACAGAGAGGGGGTTTCTAGTCAGGTAGAGGGAATGGTGGGGGCATCAGCAGTGTGGAGCCTTGGAGACCGCAGGGAAGGAGGACCCTGGCTTGTCAGTGGGGCCAGATGAGAAAATACACCCAGAGGGAAAGAGAACTTCTCTAAGATCAGCTAGCTCTCAAAGGGTGGAGGGATTAGAACCAGAATCTCTGGTTTCGGAACCCAGACCCACCACCACCACAGTATGCTGGAGGACTCAGGAGGCACTTTGTAAATTAAAATCCCTATGCATACATGGCTGTCCTTACCACTCAGGCCCCTGGACTGGGGGCTGTATTTGGCTTTCCCAGGCCAGGTCTCCACCCCTTTGGATCCGAGCCCACACTCCCTCTCCAGACTCCAGCAGAGCAGGCCTGGGGCCGCAGCCTGGCTCCTGGCCTCTCACCCCCACCCCCAGCGGCCTTGCTCAGGAATCCTACTTCCCGGTGGATCCCCACCTCCCGTGTTCAGTGGAACCCACTGATCTCCTTCACAACTAATGATAGCAAGTTCACTGGCACATTCCCCCCCAGAGTCAGGAAGGAGAAGCCAAACTCTACTATCTCTGCTTAATGATAATCGCACCCCTTGACCTGGTTCTTCAGGCTCTGCCCTTGGCCTCCTGCACCCTTCGGCATGGAAGCTGCTGGAAAGCCCCACTTGATCACACACCGTGTCCCCGGCCCTTGGGCCTACCTTCCCAAAGAGCAGCCCGTGCCAGGGAGCCCACTGTTGGCAGCTGTCCTTGGGCACAGCACACCTTCCCATGTTTAACCCGTGAGTCTTCAGGAAGACGGCACACTCCTTTGCCACCATTTGTGGGATCCTGCATGATGGGTTTTCTGAGGACACCCCAGTTTCACTTGGCCACTGACCCCCATGCACGGCGTCCCAGCCTCATGGAATTTCCTTTCTCCTGCTGGAAGAACCAGTGATCTGCTACCCTGCCAAGTCTTTGCGCATGCCATGCCCTCTGCCTGAGGGACCCTTCCTTCCCCTCCCCTGCTTCTTGCCCCGGCCCACCCATCCCTTACACTTGAGCACTCCTCACTCAGATGGCTAATCCTGACCTCTCTTCTCCCCTGTTGCTCCACAATCTTCATGGGGGCAGCAGGTGTGTCCTGTTCAATGACCCTTTGTAAGAATGATTGTAAAAAATAAATAAATAAAAATAGTTCTTGCAGCTGTGATGCACTGAGGACCTACTGTGTGCCTGGCCTGATGCTAAGCACTTTGCCATTCCTCCTGTATTCGACATGAGGTTGCCACAGATCAGAGAGAAAAAGCCACTCCTTGCCCATCTGATGTGGGCTCCCAATGCTTCACTGTCCCCAAGAAACAAGCTGCCTCCTGCTTCCAATGCCAGTGAGGAGGAGGAGGCCCCCAGCCAGGCAGGAGTGGGGAGCATCCCAAGGCCTCCAACGCCTTCCCCAGTCCCGGCCTCGACCACAGACTTAGGGTTAGGGTCCAGTGGCCATTCCAGCCACCCCCCACCTCCCACCCGGAGGAATTGACTGTCTTAATCCCGAAATATCATGGAAGACATTCCAACCAGACATATCATCAGCAGGGCCCTGGGGAGCTGCTTCCCACTTGTACAGAAATAAAACAAACACCCTGAGAGGACCACGCCTTCAGATGGGAACGCCAGCCTGGGACGTTGGGGTCATTTGCCAACAAATTTTTATCGGGCCCCTCCTATACGCCAGGGGCTGTCCTAGATCCTAGGGAAAATAGCAGTGAAAAACAAACAAACAAAAAAAACAAAAGGATAAACAAGAACCTTACCCCCTTGGAGATGACATTCTTCTGCTCTATCCTGTTAATAGACTGGCCGTATGATATTCTACTGTGGGGATGCCGCACGATTCATTTAACCAGTCCCCTATGGTTGGGCAGGAAGATTGCTTCTAAATGTTTATAACAGCTGAATCTTTATGTATATGGTGATAACTTACTTTTTTAAAGACGGCGCCCCAAGAATGAAACAGCTGAGCAGAGAGATCAATAAATACATATTTATATGTAATGCTTTGGGTGCCTACTTCCAAACTGCTGTCCAGAAGAAATTGTACCAATGGGGACTTTGGCTGGCGGGGAAAGAGAGCGCACAGTGGGACTGGGTTGATTTGGACTGAAATGGAGAGGGGCGCCTGGGGGCTCAGTTAGGTAAGCAGCTGCCTTCAGCTCAGGTCATGATCTCGGGGTCCTGGGATCAAGCCCCGAGTCATGCTCCCTGCTCAGCATGGAGCCTGCTTCTCCCTCCCCTTCTATCCCTCCTTTCCCCCACTCATGCTCTCTCTCTCTCTCTCTCTCTCAAATTAAAAAAAAAAAAATCTTTAGACTGAAAAGGAGAAAGGTAAGGAGTTTCTTAGTGTTTCTAAACCCCTCGGAGATTCAAAAGCACTCTGCTGTTTCTGAAACACACCACATTCTCGAAATAATGTGGTCAGCTCCTAACGGGATCACCTGTGTCATATATGTAGGGACACCAAGGCTCAGAAAGACAGAAGTGATACGAAGAAAGACTTTGCATCTCAGGTTTTTAAACTCCCAATGGGTCCCTGTCCAGCCTTCTGACCGGGATTACATAGCGTGTGGGCCCAGAGGCCCAGCATGGTGTGCAAGGGGACAGGAAGCCTTCGGGGCACAGGAATCGTGTGCCGTGTAACAGCCACCAGTATATGACCCTCACCGTAAGATAAATATAAGGATGTCAGTGCTCAAAGGGTGGGGGGTGGGGGAGGTTCTTATGTGTCAGATCCTACTCTGAGCTCTTCATTTCTGTTAGCTCATTTAAGCCCCTGACAGTCCTCGGGGTAGGGACAATTGTTATTATCAACCCTATTCTGCAGATGAGGAAACTGAGCCTCAGAGAGGTTAGGTGACTCGTCTGAGGTCACACAGCTAGGGCAACAAGAATGAGATTTGAACTCAGGAAGCGTGGCATCAAAGGCCTCACGATCACTAAAACATTTCACCTTCCTGGTGAGGGGAGAGCAGGTTTGGGGGCCACCCCGAAGTGCTGGGTCCCCTTTCCAACCAGCGCCTTGCAGCTGAATGGTCTGGGCAGGTTCCCTGAGCCTATCACAGGCTTAGTGGATGTCTAGGGATGAGGGGTTGGCCTCTGGGGTCTGCGTCCCCAGGAGGCCAGGAAGGCCCTGACCAAATCCAGCAGGGAAAGGAGAGAGGCTGGCCGGGGAGAAGGGTCTAGACTATGCTAGGCTAGGCTGGAGCTGGGCCAGCTGGTTTGCTGGTTCAGAACTCGAGCCCAGAGAGGATATGTTAGATATGATGTGAGCAAACCAGCTGCTCTTCAGAATTTGAGCCTTCCCCTGCCCAGGGGGGCCGCTCAGCAGGGTCCACAGTCACCTGGAGGCCCACATACAGGTTGTTAGACATACAGAATCAGAAGCACCTCTCAGAGCTATCTCCTTCAGTCTAATAGAGGACGTGCTCTGTCTTTTTCCTCCTGAACCTACCTCCCAAAGATTTAGAGTACCTGCAGAGGAGAGCATCAGGTCACACCAGAGCAGAAGGGACTACGGGAGGAGGCTCAGGGTGCAGCCCAGAGCCTGGCGCCCACACACTGTGCCGTCTTCAGCAAGGCCTCTCGGACCTCGGTTTTCTTGCCTGTGGAATGGGAATGAGCCAGAGTCCAGGAGAATCAGCGCTCACTAAGTGCCCGGGACTTCATCCTCTGAAGAATCTGGGGTGGGGGGGTGTCCTAAGACCCCGAATGGTGACTCACTTACCCAAAGTCCCCCAGCTGAGAAACGGGGGGGGACCCCAGGACCCACATTACTTGGTCTCTGAAGAGCAGGTTTGGGAGAGGAGATGAGCCCTAGCCTCTGGATTCAGACCCTAGCTCAACGCCCCAGAAAGTTAGGGATGCTTCTAGTCTCCCTCCAGGTCATCTGAAGACTCCGCTGGCCTGGTGCTGGGAGGAAGGAGGCTGCGGCTGGGTCCTCAGAATCCCACTGAGGTTCTACAATAACCACAGTCCAGGGGAACACCTGGCGGGTCTTCCCCGGGTAAGCTTCACATCAACCCTGTATGCAGAGGGGACTACCCCCATTTCACAGATGAGAAAACAGAGGCCCAGAGAGCCTCAACAACTCACCGAAGGCCCCGTATCTATTTCCTACTGCAGCTATAACAAGTCCTCACAAACTCAGCGGCTGAAAACAACACAAATTGATTATAGTTCTGGAGGTTACAATTCCAAAATGAGACTTTTCTAGCCAACATCAAGTGTCAGCAGGGCCATGTTCCTTCTGGGAACTCTAGAAGAGAATCCGTTTCCTTGTCTCTCCCGGCTTCTATAAGCCACCTGCATTCCACCACCCAAGGCTCCTTCCTGCGTCTCCAAAGTGCATCCCTCTAAACTCTCCCTCTGTCACACTGACCTTCCCACCTTCCTCGCAGAAAGACCTGTTCCTGTGGGGCCCTCCCAGATAATCCAGGATCATCTCCCTACCTCCCGATCTTTGACTTTGAAGTTTCTCTTGCCACGTAAGGTGACATAGTACAGGTCCCGGGGAGTAGGACGCAGGGGTCTTCAGGAAGAAGTGTGGGAAAGCGTATCTTTCTGTCCACTGCAACCTCATGGGAAGAAAGTACCCGAAGCCACTGGAACTACATCTGACTGGCTCTGAAGTTCATTTCTGCTACCCCCAGACTCTTCCAAGGCTCTTAAGGATGGTGGAGAATGTTGCCAGGTAGAAGACAGAAAATAAAATTTTTTAATACAAGTATGTCTTCCATATTGCGCAGGATAGACTTATACTAAATTTTGTTCATTGTTTATCTGAAAGGAAAATCTAGCCAGGCATCCTATGTTTTTATTTGCTAAATCAGACAACCCTAAAAGCCAAAAAAAAAAAAAAAAAAAGAGAGAGAGAGAGAGAAAGAAACGTATCTCAGGAAGAACAAGAAGATGTAGGTCCAAGGCTTAGATCCAAACAGGTGTCAACTGGGGGACTACCTCATTTCCCCTTTCTGGGCCTCAGTTTATCCATCTGTAAAATGGGGCTATGACGGCACTCGCTCTCTCTCTCTCTCTCTCACTCTCTCTCCCACACACACACCCCCAGCTCCACCATTGACAACACGAAGGAGAAAGTGTGTGCACGCTGCAGACAGATGAGCCCACCCCAGGAGCCTCATTCAGCCCCACTCCCCCAGTCCACAGGCCAGGGACTGAAGGGGCTATTCCCAGGGCCCAGCCCAGATGGGGCTTAAACTCCAGTCAGACGGGAGCCAATTTCCCCAGCTCATTATCTCAAACCAAATTAGGAGCCGCCTGGGCCGCGCCACTCGTGGCTTAATTGGGGCTCACAGACGCCCTCGCCCCGTGGCTCCTTTCTTTCCCGTTCCCCTGTCCCCAGCCGTGCCGTGCCTTGAGGGAGCCAGAGGCTGCCCAGGCCTTGCCACCTGGGCCCGCACAGACGCCCCAGTGTAATCAATTAGAGCCAGGCCAGGACCGGCTCGTAATGGGGCGCCGCTGGGCAGCTGGGCCCGGCATCGATCCCGGCCCCCCGTGACCCCCAGGGAGGCAAGGCAGCCAAGACGGCCACGCAGATGGCGGTCTCCAGGGCCTTCTGTCCCCACCCCCAACTAGGGCTGGCCGCTGGGACAGAAGCCTGTGCACCTGATGGTACCCAGATGAGCCTGGAGGCTGGACTTTGGTGTTTGGTGCCCCCCAAAAGAGGCAGAAATATTCAGAAAAGACTGCCTTGCTGGTGCCCAAGTCCCCCCCACCCCGAAGCATCTTTCATCTCTTCAAACCACTGGGATGCCCCCTCCAGCCCCTATTCTGACCAGGCCCACTGGGGAGCCACACCAGAGGCTCTGAATGCAGCAGGCGCTGGGGGCTTTCTTTGAAGAATCTTCTGGGCCCTCCCCTGCTCCCTTCCCCCATCACAAAGGCTGGTGTGGGGGGTTGAGGAGTTGTGGAATGGGGAACAGGGAGGGGAATAGTGACAGCCACAGGATTTCCATCCGGGGACCTCCCCACTTAGCCTTGTTTTTGGCCATCAGTGCTGTCTGTGTCCCCCTCCCACCAAACTCCAGTCACCCAGGGATCCAGAGCCTGAAGCTTTGGGACAAGGGGAGTGAGGCGGAGGACTTGGGCAGTGGAGACCCCAGGAAGTGACTAGGGCCTCTTGTGTGTGTCCGGGGGCTGGGGTATCAGGCTCTGTGTGCAATGGGGCGGGGTTCAGGGGTACAGATTTCTCTGTATCCCCCATGTGGGTTACACAGCAGGTGGTCGGAGCTATTAGTAGTATAGGTGTTGTGCAGGATCTGTGTTTCTGAGCTCATGTGTGTGTGTGTGTGTGTGTGTGTGTGACCATGTGGCATTTTGTCTTCCCTCTGGATGAGGGTACGTATCTAAGAAAGGACCTCAGGGCTCTGTGTCGTACTCTGGAGACTTCAGGTCCAGGAGCACCTAGCCTATGTGGGTCTTGGCCTTGGTCCCCTGCTAGAGGGGAGCTTTCCAGCTCAGCCCTGGTAAAATGTGAATTTGGAAAAATGATTTAATAAGAATAAAATAAACACTATTACCTGCCCCCTCAAGATAGATGCCTGAGCCTGAGCCTGAGCCTTCACCAAGCCCCTTCTTTTGTCCTCACAGCCTGTGAGGCAGGTACTGACAAGAGCCCATTTTACAGATGAGTAGAGTAAGGCCAGGGTCTGGGCTGAGCTGCCGAGTGGGGATGCTGGAGCTGGATGAAAACCAGACCTTCGGGAGGACGCTGCCTTGTGGATGGAAAGAATCCTGTTTCCTGTGGGGTTGGTGCCCTTTGGGGCTTCATTTTATATGCCAGATGCTCCATGCAACAATGTCTGTGGAATCAAATCGAACCTAACCCAGGAGATTCGGACAGGCTTTAAGTCTTAAACACCTGCTACTACTGGCTATGTGACCTTGGGCAAGTGCTTTTCCCTCTCTGGTCCCGATTTCCCCATCAGCACCCCGGCCCCCATAAGCTTAGATCTCCCAGAGGGTCCATCCTACTCTCTGTCCTAATAGAGGACTCCCCGCTTCGCCCAGTATCCAATGAGAGGTCCGCCCAGCTGCTGCTTACCCTCCTTGCCAGATGGAGAGCTCACTCCCTTCCAGAGCATCAGGTTGCACCACTGTCCACCTGAACCACACAGGAGAGGTGCAGGCACTGGGAAGCCAGACTGCCTGAGTTCGAGACTTGTGCTCATCATACTAGCTGTGCGACTCATCTAGCCTCAGTTTTCCCGTCTGCAGAAGGGAGTTATGTACCTGGCAGGATTTTTGAGGATTTACAGGAGCACAGCTCCGTCTTAGGAACTACCTTGAATGCTATCTGAGCCTTCATGAAGCCGCCCACCACCACCCCATCTCCACCAAAAAAAGGAGGCTTTGGAACCGGGGAGGGGGGCGTGGGGGTAGTAGCACCTGGCTCAGAGCAAGTGACATCAAAGCGGTTGTTATTGTCATCGTAACAGCCCTTGTCACTTCCACTCATTAGTCCTCAAGCAAGAGTTATCTCACCCACTTTACAGACGAGGAAACTGAGGCCCCGAGAGAGGAAGACATTGGCTGAATTCACCTGGCGGCTTCCTGAGTGATGCAGCAGCCGCCCTCCTGGGGTCCGGTCCTGCGCTGTGTCAGCCCCTCCTTGTCAGTATAAGGCTGAGCCCAGGGGCTTGCTGCAAGGGCAGAGAAAGGGGGTGGGGGGCTGAAGCCCCCTCGGGACCGGCCAAGGCCAAGGTGCCGGGCCAGTGGGCTGTGGGCCAGCCACCGAGCGCAGGCTGGCTAATTGCCGACGCGCGGCCGCTGCCTTGGACCGTGACCCAGGCCCCTGACAGACGTGATTTATGAGGGCCCTCGGCAAAGCGGAACCCACTCAATTGCCTATTACCTCACTTAGCAGACACCTTGTCACCGCCCAAGAGCCGGGTGTTAAAAATACAAACCAGGCAGCCAGCAGGCCCAGAGTACTCAGGCCCTCCACCTGCTCCAGGCCAGATAATGCCCTCCACCACCCCCTCGGGCCGGCCAGCCAGCTGATCTCCAGGAGAGGACCCAGGGCCAGATTTGCCATGTAGACATCATCAGGCTCCAGCTCCCAGGCTGCGGGACAGGCCTGGCAGAGCCCTGACAGGGCCCCCACATTCAGACCGGTCTGTGGGCAGTGCCGGGTGCAGAGATGGGGACAACTGAGGCCCAGCAAGGGGTCACTGCTTGTCTGAGGCAATGGCAAAGGCAGGCCTGGATCTCGGGAGCTCCAGGACCCCCACCCTCTCTGCTCCTGGCCCAGTGCACCATGATGCTCGCTGTAAACCAGTCTGCCACTTCTGGGCCCCTGGGGTGGTCCGGCTCCCCATGTGGGAGCCTAGCCTTCTGCACCCTTCCTGCTTGGCCTCATTGTTTCCAGAAAACTCCAGCACAAGTCTGGTGCAGGTGGACCCTCCCTCGGTGCTGGCAGGTCGCAGCCCCCGGGGACACACCCAGTGCCAGCTGTTTCATTTGCAGGGCCCAGGACCCTGTGACACCATGAAGTGCCTTGTTCAGAAGTGACTGAGAATTTCCAGATGGCGCTGAGAGAGCAGGAAGCCAAGCGCAGGGCCCTTGAGAATGGCAGAGGTGGCCCCAGGACACCTACCCTGACCCATGTGCTGAAAGCCTCCAGCCTGGGGCGGGGGAGGGGTCAGGAAGCTGGGGTCTTCACCACACTCCCTCACTTAACCCTCACAGTAAGCTTGCGTGCCAGGTAGCTGCTGTTAGCCCGATTCACCCCCGGGCTGTGGGGAGAGTGTGAGACTGCAGGGCAGAGCCAGAGGCCTACGGATTACCCGGGAGTGTCCTCTTGCCTCAGGGCACGCGACGTGTGTGTGTGTGTGTGTGTGTGTGTGTGTGTGTGTGTGTGTGTCTGTGTGTCTGTGTGCATGCCCATGTGTGTATCTGTGTGGGTCCGTGTGCATATCCATGTGTGTGTCCGTGTGTGTCTGAGTCCTTGTGTACATCCATTTGTGTGTTCATGTAAGTCTGCGTCATATCTGTGTGGGTTCGTGTGCATATCTGTGCGTGTCTGTGCAAGTCTGTGTCCATATCTGTGTGCGTGTCCTTGTGGGTCCGTGTGTATATCCACATATGTCTGTGTGAGTCTGTGTGCATATCCATGTGTGTGTCTGTGTGGGTCTATGTGCATATCCATGTGTGTGTCCATGTGAGTCTGTGTGCATACCTGTGTATGTGTCTGTGTGGGTCCGTGTGCACGTGTGTCCATGTAAATCTGTGTGCATATCCATGTGTGTGTGTCCATATAAGTGTGTTTGCATATCCGTGTGTGTGTCTGTCCATGAACGTGTATATATACGTGCTCCTCTGCCTGTGTGTCTGTGTGTACCTGTGTCTGTGTGTTTGCACAGGTCCTTAGTATGTGTGCTGACAGTTTTCAAACAACTGAGAACAAAAATCAAATCAAAAGCAGTTGACTCGTTGGATGAAGCCTCACGCCTTCTGGTGGAAGCTTCCTCCTGCTCTTGAAAGAAGCGTACATCCAGCACCCCTGCCCCACCCCGGGGATCCCTGCGGGGTCATCGGCTGGGGTCTGGGCAAACTTCCAGGGTGGGGCCACTGGAGGCAGAAGGGACTATCCCCGTGGGTCTCCTGGGTGCCAGCGTCCACAGCCTTCACCCTCAGCAAAGAGTGGCCTGGGGATGATTTTACTCACTCCTTCCTTTTACTCAACCAACACTCCCAGGGCCCCCCACCCCACTGTAATGATGGAGACAGTGTGGTGACCACACCTGGCCCTGCCTTCAGGGAGCTCACAGCCCAGTGAGCAATTTGGGAGGCACAGGGGACCAGTCAGGGCCTAGAGGAGGCCACCAACTCAGCCAAGGGGACTGGGGGAGAAGGGGACAGCTTCCTAGAAGGGACATTGTCTGAGCTAAAGCCTGCAAAGCAAGTTAGGAGACAGAGTAAGAGCAGGGAAAGGCCGAGTGAAGACCTGACCATGGAAAGAGCCACAACATCAGGCTCCCGGAAGTATCTCATCTTCTCCTTGTCTCTGCGCACCTGCTGGCTCCCTCCTGACTCCCCATCCCCCTTAAGACCTCCATGTCGACCTCACTTGCTCTGGGAAAACCTTGCCTTGTGTCCCACAGAAAGAGCGAAACAGAACAAGGCGAGTCCCACATTTCCCTGGGCTTCCCCTTCAGAGCACACACAGAGTGCAGGTCAGCTGCAAACTCATGTTCCCCAGAAGGGGCACACTTAGCAGTAGCCCAACACCAAGACCTGTCTGGGCTCATAGTAGGTGCTCAACAAGTGTTTGTTGATTGAGTACGTGTGAAAGAAGACAGAAAGGCATGCATCTTTCAAGTCGAGTTCAAAGAGCCACCAACAGCAGGGGCTTTAGAGGTTAGTGTCAGCGGGCCTGGCCCCCTCAAGGCAGGGACCATGGCCAACCCACATGTCTCCTATTGTCATGGTCAAGGGCACATAGTCAAATCCTATCTCTACCCCCTACCGGCTCTGTAACGTCAGGAGACTCCCTTAGCTGCTAAGGGCCCCAGTTGCCTCATCTGTAAAATGGGTTATCGAGAGGCTTAAATAAGTTAATATAGGAAGTGGGCTTAGGAGAGCGTCGGGCACATGGCAAACACTTCATGGATGTGGTCGTTGCGTTGTTCTGGTTCTCTGCCTTCCCAGCACTCAGCACAAGCACTTACATTTTCATCATCACCATTACTCAGAAAGATGGGTCAGGCCATTCCTGGCGGTGGGAGCAGCTGGGTGTGATGGCAATAGCCACTGACGGTCACAGGGGTCTGTCGAACAACCCTTCCTCCTCCTGAGGAGCAGAGCTGTGGGGAGGGGGGAGCCAGAACCCTCTCTCTCCAGCATGGCTCTGGGGCTGCCTGCAGCCAGCTGCTTCTCTGCCTCTTGCTGTGTGACCTAGGCTGGTTCAGTCCCTCTCTGAGCTCTGGGATAGAAGGGCATCTCAGCCTTGCGGGGAGTGTCCTTGCAGCCTCAGGTCGAGGAGCCCATGCTCAGAGAACAAATAGGCTCTGGTTCCAGACTGATCAGTCAGTTCTCAGGCCACACGGGACCAACAAAGGCCCTCCCCAAACTGATACCTGAAATCTTCATGACTTACCTACTTCCCTGGGGCCACAGCTCAGGTCCCAACCACACTGGGGTTTAAAACCAACATTAAAAGAAGCTACAGGGGCGCCTGGGTGGCTCAGTCAGTTTAGCATCTGACTCTTGCTTTCAGTTCAGGTTCTGATCTCAGGGTCCTGGGATCGAGCCCTGGGTCAGGCTCCAAGTTCAGTGGGGGAATCTACTTGAGATTCTGTCTCTCCCTCTCGCCCTACCTCTTCCCACCCCCTGCTTATGCTTTCTCTCTCTCTCTCTCTCTCTCTCAATTAAATAAATAAATCTTTAAAAGAACCTACAGTTGTGGTTTTCTAACAAGGTCATGCATTCATTCAACAAACATTCCCAGCTCACTTGGGAACTGAAGAAGTGGAGATAAAGTGGATGTGGCCTCTTCCCTGAGAAGCTCACACTTCAAATAGGCAGACAGCAGCTTCAGTCCGAGCCTGGGGTTCCAGGGAAAATGATCAGGGAATGCCCCACTGACAGCCGGAGTGTTGAAGCAGAGATCTGGAGGAGGAGAAGGAATGTGCTAGAGGGGAGGGAGTTTCAGATAGAAGGCACAGCACGTGCAGTGCGGGGCAGGGAGGGTACAGGAGAAATAACGAGAATCCTAAAACATGCAACAGGACTGGCACAAAGCTAAGGAAGGGGAGCCCAACAAGAGGGGGGCGGTGCTTAACCAAGACTTCTCACCACTGAAAGGCAAGGACTGGGAAGGATTTGGTTGCGTGGACACTTCATTCATCTATCTGGTAGTTCAACAGTTCTGGCGTGGGCACACGGAAAGGGAGACAAACAAGGAAGCGACATGAGATGGGTGAGGGAACCACGGGATCATGGGGTAGAGCAGATGGGGAAGGCATCATGGAAGACTGCCTGGAGGAGGGGCCCCCAGGCAATCTAGGAAACACTTCCTCCTACCCCTAAGTTGAGGAATATCAGCCCCATAGTTCTCCCCGCTGTCAGGACTGAGAAAATCCAAAATTCTCCAGTAAGCCGCATATCCACTCATTCATTCGTTCATTCATTCAACCTGCCCAGCCTCTACTCAGAGTAGCAGCAGTAACCCAGCCCTGCCCTCAAAGGCCCCCATTGCTGCAAGAGAGACAAGTGTGAAGACAGGAGTGCAAATCAGTGCCAAGGGTGGCGGCAAGTGCACGCCCCATGCTAGCAGGCAGCAGAATCACCTAGAACCTTTGTAGAAAGCAGGTTTCCAACCCCCCACACCATGCCCACACATTAGGCTGCTAACTCTGCCTCTCGGGGTCAGGGCAGGGAATCTGTATTCTAAACCCTCCCACACCCAGGGGTGAGAGGTGGCTCACATTGGCACCCACCCACCAACTGTCATTTCAGAATCCCGCATGCCTGGAGCACTGGGCCCTGAGGGGCTGGGCAGAATCAGGGTGACCAGGGACAGGTCCCTGCTGACTTCAGTCTTATTTTAGCCTCTGTGTATCCTCCAGAGGCCCAACAGGAGGAGGCTGGGTATTGTACAACCGGGATTTGTGTGGGTATTTTCAGTCTGGACAGAGGGTCAGACTGGCCACTGCAGCAGGAGAAATCAGGTGTTGAAACCTAATACTGCCCACCACCCATCACCCACCCTGGAGAAGTGGGCTCTACTGGGGTCTGGGGCGGGAGGCTTTGCAGTCAGGGATGGGGTGGAGGAGCCCGGGTGGGCTGCATCAGGCCTGTCATCTGGTGACCCCAACAGCTTGAGACTCTAATTACAAAAGAATGGTGAGGCCAGGGGCATTGTCCCCATTTCTCAGATGCAGACACTGAGGTCTGGAGAGGTCAAGGCCAGCGTCAGGGCCTGACCCAATCCAAGTCCTCGTGCAATGAACTAGATTTTTGCTAAAAAGGCAGCCTCGGCATTGAACCAAAGCCAGGCCAAGCTGATGATTTTTTTTTTTTTTAAGATTTTATTTATTTGACAGAGAGAGAGATCACAAATAGGCAGAGAGGCAGGCAGAGAGAGAGGAAGAAGCAGGCTCCCTGCTGAGCAGAGAGCCCGATGCGGGCCTCAATCCCAGGACCCTGGGACCATGACCTGAGCCGAAGGAATAGGCTTTAACCTACTGAGCCACCCAGGCGCCCCAAGCTGATGATTGATAATATTAGTAACAGCCAATGTTTACATAGTCCTGTTCTAAGCATTGGATACATTTTATAGATAACTCATTTGCATTCCCATAATGCACCCCTCTGATAAAGCCACCACTCCACTTGGAAGTGCTGCAGAAGGGTCCACGGAGCCTGGAGTCCCCAGAGAGCATTTTTCTCCCCAGACCACCTCCCCAGTCCCTCCCTATTGCTGGCTCTGACTGGGAGCCCCGAGGCTGGGATCAGTGAGGGGCCTAGCAAGATACACAGCCCCCGCACCAGTGGAGCCTGGCTTACACCTACCAGGAGGAAGCAGAAGGCAATTTGGTATTGATGAGCAAAGCCCAAAGCCTGGGTTCAAATCCCAGCCTCTGAACCTCAGTTTCCCCTTCTGAGAAATGGGAGCCCCTTTTCCCATCCACTCTACCTCCCAGCAAGGAGGGTCAGGCCAGGCAAGCTTTCCTGCTTGTGGATGAGGGCCAGAGGGGCTGGGAGAAGCCCAAGGCCCCTGCATGGGGCAGGGACCAAATGGGCCCACTGTCATAATGACAAGGAAGCGGGGGCAGAGGAAGGCTGAGGGGCCCCGCAGCAATGTCTGAGACCTCTCTGAAGCCCAGGCTAGCCATCCTTAACAACAGAAGGTAGGCTCCTACTAACCAGCTAGGTGACCCTGGGCTAATTCCTAAACCTTTCTGAACTCTTCTTTGTCATCCTCAAAATGGGGATGATCACAGCAGGGTTTTCAATGAGAGCCAGTGATACACAATGTTTGGAGTTGCCCTTTTTTATAGGCATGGCACCGGAAACTTGGAAGGGACAGGGGGACACTGGGGAAGGGGCTTGCCTAAGACGGCCCAGCAGAGGTGCCCCCACTGCCCCCACCTCACCCACAGTCTGAGGAAGGCTTAGGGCCCTGCCAGTGACAGGGGTGGGTGGACGTCAGTGGATGGGGATCAGGGAAGGGCTCCCAGGGCACTGGCAATCACAGGAATGAAGGAACAGCCTAGACTGTTGGACAGAACAGGGCGTACAGGGAGACTTGCAAGCAATTTAAAGGCGAGATCTAAGAATGCTCAAAGGTCTGCAAATAGGTAGGCAGAAAGGGTCTTTCTCATCTATGCGTGCATGTGCGCGTGCTCGCCTGTGTGTGTGTGTGTGTGTGTGTGTGTGTGTGTGTGTGTGTGTACCGTTTGCCAGTCCGCTCTCTCTCCCGCTCCCGGGGGCTCCATGGGTCACCGACAGGGAAACAAGTCCTTGCTCTGATGGTTAAACCAGATGCCCAGGCCCCGTCCTGCCTGGACCCCCTCCCAAGCGCAGAATGAGCAATGGAGCTGCTGGGAAGGCCCCGCCTGAGCCGCATCAGACCGTGGGGGGCCACTGGGTCCCAGGAGGGACAGGGCCAGACAAGGGGAAACCCAATCCCTGACACATGGAGATCATTTGCAGAAGGAACAAAATCCGTGACCAGCTCCAAATGGACACAGAGGGGAAGAAGGGGGGCTGGCCAGGGAGTGCTCAGGGCCAAGGGGAAAGAGAACAGAGGCCGACTCCAGGCCAGCCACAGACCAGGTTCTAAGGCTGGCTCTGCGGCTGCTTGGCCGGGAGGTCCAGACAAGGCTTCCACCCTCCTTGGGCCTTGGGGTCCTCCTCTCGAATATGGTGAGGACTGAAAGAGACAATTGACAGCACAAAGACAGCCTCCCACAAACAGAGTTGATGTGCCAATGAGGACACGGGGCCCAGAGGGGTTGTGTGACTTGCCAAAGGGCACACAGCAAGTCAGTGAAAGAGTGGGGCCAGAATCTCTGGAAAGCCTCAGGGGGAAAAATACATCCACAGGGAGAGGTCAGAGACAGCCAGCCATCATTTGCCAAATGGGGCACACAGTGGCCTTTTTCCCCCCAAAGGCAACTTCCCCTTCTCATTTTACTGGGTATCTGAGGAGCCCCAACATAGCTCCCGCCTGTTCTGTTCCTAGAGACAGAACTCATACACCACACAATAGACTCACTTAATGTATAAATTCAGTGGGTTTGGGTGTATGATTAATTTTTTTAATTGTGGTAAAATATATATCACATTAAGTTTGTCGTTTTAAACATTTTCTTTGGACAATTCCGTTGCGATAAGTAGTTACAATCTCATAATGTTGGGAAACCACCACCCCAAAGTTTTGTCTGTTTTCAAAATTTTTTCATCACCCTAAACAGAATGCCCATACCCGTTCCCCACTCCCCACCCAGCCTCTGGTAACCTCTACTCTTCCCTCTGCCTAGGAAGTTACCTCTACTGGAAACATTTTAAGTGGAATCACAGTATTTGTCCTTTTGTGTCTACTTTCTGTCACTTAGCAGGACGTGTTTAAGGCTCATCCATGTTGTAGCCCAGGTCAGGACTTCGTTCCTCTTTAAGGCTGAATAATAGTCCGTTGTGCAGACAGACTACATTTTTTTTTAATCCATTCACCTGGGATGGGCACTTGAGCTCTTTCTACCCCATGAGCTTTTGTGACTAGAGCAGCCAGGAATGGGGGTATATGAATATCCCTCAGAACCCCTGTTTACAAGCCCTTGTGGTGCATCCCCAGGAGTGGAATTGCTGGGTCCTAGGGTAAATCTAAGTTTTCTGAGGACCCGGCAAACTGGGGCTACACCGGGAGTCCGCAGCCCTCTGGCTTGGACTCCAGCCTGTGTGAAAATGTGGGGCCCAGGGCCAGGCTCTAGTCACACCTCCCACTTGGACTTTCCCAGGGGGCCTGACGCCATCCCCTGCCTCTGCCTCATCCCCTCCAACCAGGGTGATATCCCCACACCCTCAGAAACCCTTGCATGGCACTCCATTGCTCTCTGGATAAAATCTTCCTCAATGGTGCCCTCCGTGAGGCACTTCTGGACTTCAGGAGGGGTGGGGGACCCACCTGAGGTCCTCCTGTAGCCTCCACCCACCCACCACAGGACTTACCTTGTGTGCTGGGCTTTCTACTGACTCACCTGTCCCCCTACTTGGCAGAGATCTCTGCAAGGCTGGAGACTGTGCCTGATTTACGGCTCCTCTCCGTCCTGAATATAGGAGGTGCTCAATAAATAAGGGCATCTCGTAGACGATGAGCACTAGAGCTCAGAGAAGGGAACTAGTGTGCCCGAAGACACAGAGCTGGCAAGTGAAGGTAAGCCGAAACAGGTCTATCTGATTCAAGACAGTGGGTATCAAGGGCTTTGCACGTGGCTAGTGTTCAAGACAGACAAAGTGCCATTTTCCTCCCTCCTCTTACCTTGGGAAGTCTCACTGCTCCTGGGTCCAGCCCAAGCCCTCCGTCTAACTCACTGTGTGACCTCAGGCAAAGCTGTTGCCCTCTCTGGGCCTTGGTTGCCCACCTGGGATCAGGGGGCTGGAATTTGAGGCTTCTCCAGCCACCTCTCCCACCCCCTTTCCAAGCACCTTCCTAACTGCTTAGCTGGCCCCTCGGGGGCCCTCCTGCCCACAGGTAATTAGAGGAACGCAGTGGGGATTGGGGGCAGGGGGAAGCCTCAGCAGGCTGCTCCTTCCTCTGAAAGGGGCCCCTCAATGCCTCCAGCCCAGCCCCTGCTGTGGGAACAAAAGGCCTTGTGGACGTTCAAAGCAAAGGCGCTGGGCGGGAGGCCAGCGTGGGCGGCCGCAGCAATGGCCACGGGGCTCGTGGCAGGGATGGCCTGCGACTGGAAGCTGTCCCCATCCATCAGTCAGCGGTGACAGCTCCCAGGGCCCCGAGGCCCCCCCGCAGCCCAGCCAGCTGACCATCCGGGCTGCGGCAGTCCCTCCCTCCCCCGCCTGGTGGTTCAGCCTGATGACCTGAATAATGGAGCCGCCTTTAGCATCCGGCCAGAGGGCCAGAGTGACAGACACATCTCGGATCTAGGCCTCTCCTACTCTGCCACTGAGCTTTTCCTTCCCAGCCACGTCCCTGGCCACCGGCCCCTGGTGTGGAGAGAGAGAGAGATGTGACACTTACATCCCCCTTCCATTGTGGTGGTAAAGTCTGGGCCGGTGTGGCTGGGGGCCTGGGAGTCCAGGGGGTGACCAGGAGCTTGGTCTTGCACGCTGCCGACTCTCTGTGTGACCCTGACCAAGTCTGGGTCCCTCTCTGGGCCTCACTTTTCCCTTTTACAAAATGAAGGTGGCCTATATGTGAATTCCGGGATGCTAACAGGTCCAAGGAGACAAGTGAAGGCCAATGGTGATGTGAGCAGTGCAGACCTGATTTCAAATCCTATCTCTGCTTGTCCCTGATGTGTGATCCTGGGCGAGTCCCTCAACACTGGTTAACGCCTCTGAGCCACGGCCGCCGCCTCCTCACCCATAAAATGAAGACCGTGCCCCCACTTCAGGAAATGATTGTGAAGATCAAGTGAGACCGTGTCTGTAAAGCTCTCAGCCCGGGGCCTGGCGTGGAACAAACTCTCCTTCTGAGCATTACTGAATGAGTATCGAGACAACGGGGCTAGGTGCTAAGGACGTAGAGATGAAAATCCAGTCTCGGCTCTGTGGAACTCACACACACACACAAACCATGACCCAAAGGACTAGTGAATTCTACGTGTTATGAGTGGGAAGGGTCCGGGAAGGGTCCTGAGAAGCAGCGTGGGAGATGAGGCTGGAAGAGCATTCTTGGCAGAAGGGAACAGCTGGTGCGAATGCTCAGAGTTATGACGAAGCTGGGGGTATTTGAGGGATGTGATGGGGTGGGGGAAGAGGGGTGAGGAGGGAAGCAGGACCCGCAGGGCCGGGCAGATGTTATGCTCAGACGGTTTGCACTGTGGCTGGGTGGCCGGGGGAAAGCTGCTTAGCCTCTGTGGTCTCCACACCAATGTCTGTGACATGAGTTCGATGCTGGGGTCCACCTCATGGGATGTGAGGATGCAAAGGAGGCTGTGGGCTAAGGTGCCTGCAGCACACCTGGATGACGGAAGTCCTCAGGACCTGGGAGTTGTCTGCTATCCTCGTCATCCCCGTCGTCATGGGCATGCTGAGAGGTTTGACAGATACTATTGGCTTTCTGTCACCAGGTGGTTTTCTTTCCTAAAAGAACACTGGAGGCCAAGGGTGTCGACGGGTACGGGAAAGTTCCTACAGCTTGGGTGGTAAAAGAAAAAAAAAAAACAAAACTGGAAACAACCTAGATGTCCATCACCGGGAGGATGATTCAATGAGTAGTGACATATTCCTACTGTGGGACAGTCTATCACGGTGACAGTGTGTCAACTGGAGCGTCACGTATCAACAAAGATCAGTCTCAAACAGGAACGTCGAGCCAAGAAAGCAATCACGGAATCTACATATGGGATGCTTGCGTTTACAGAAAGTTTTGCAACATGCCAAGCCACACCGTGTGCCATTCATGGTCACACACGTAGGCAGTCATGGTAAAGACCAGGCCTAGGAATAAGAGGCCCAACTCGGGAGAGCTGTCTTTCTGGGGGGCCTGACCACCCCCGGGGGCCTGCCTTCAGGCTTTGTTTTATTTTTACCATTATCTGACCTATCATCTAGTTTGACCTATTTTGTGTATCATTAGTCTTCCTCCTGTTAGAATGTAAGCTCCACGAGGTCAGGGACCTTGGCCTGGTGAGTTCTGGGCTGTACCCTCAGTGCCTAGAAAAATACCTGGGAGGGATGCCTGGGTGGCTCAGTTGGTGAAGCGTCTGCCTTCGGCTCAGGTCATGATCCTGGGGTCCTGGGGCCGAGTCCCACTTTGGGCTCCTTGCTCAGCGGGAAGCCTGCTTCTCCCTTTGCCTCTGTGTTTTCTCTCTCTCTACTAAATAAATAAAATCTTAAAAAAAAAAAGAAAGAAAGAAAGAGTACCTGGAACATAGAGAGCTCTCAATAAATTTGTATTGAATGGAAGGAAGGAATGAGGGAGGGAAGGAGGAAGGGAGAAAAGGAAAGACGCAAGAAGCAGCGAACTGGCGTTGCAGAGAGAAACACAGAAGGGAATAATACCACAGGGCCCCTGGGGACACCAGAGGGGTAGCCCAGAGAAGGGAAAAGGGCCCCCCTCTGTCATCTCTGCAACACCCGCAGGGCCCGCTGCCACACCCCACCCCATGGCTCCATCCTCCCATGCACCCACCACCTCCAGGAGCTGGAAGGGGAACCTAGAAAAGAGATTTGCCATCTCTGAGTCAGGGTAGCCCGAGAAATACAAATGCATCCACTTCCCCACATTCCCGGCCCCCATCTCTCTTGGACACTGCAGCGATGTCCTTAGTCATTTCCTTGTGACCTCGCTGGCCCCTCCAGAGCCCCTCTCCTCACAGCTGACCAGGCCCCTCTCCTGGCCTGTGGTCCTCGGGACATAGTCTTGGCCCCGGCCAGAGACCTTGCCTCCTGCTCCCCAGAATCATCCCCACCCCACCCCCACTCACACTGTGCTGTAGCTGCTTCCTCGGAGGCTCCCCTACCTTTCCCCACTCTTGAGTTTTTACAGATGCTGTTCCCCCCCCCCCACACCTTCCCCTCCCCCCTTCTTCCCACCTCGCCCCACTCACCCTGGAATCACACACCCCTTGTCTTGCTGTAACTCAGCTCATAGGCTCTCCACCACCACCGCCACCAGGAAGCCTTCCTGGCCTTCTCAGTCCAGGCTAGGTGCCCTCCTCGGGGCCCTCATGGCACACTGGGTCTCTCGAGACAAAGCTTGTTGCATCTGGGAGTGTGAGCCACAGGAGGGCCAGGACGACGTTCTCTTCCTAACTGTATTTCCCCAGCACGTGGCTCAGGGCAGGCACAGGTTATATATTTGAGCAAGTGAGTGAGTGAAGGAACAAATGAATGAACCACACCTGTCCCACTTAGACAAGTCCCCAGACCCTTTGGAAGCTCTAGACTTGGCTATTAAGAACCATTGGAACGGCCCACAGCCCCTTCTCGAGGGGAATGACATTGTAGAGACTTTATCTCCGGTGCGGAGCCCTCGTCCAACCCCACCTGTACAGGCCAGCCTGACAAGCAAAGGGAGCGTGATAGAAGTGCTGAAAGCGCATTCGCATTCCCCTCTACCCGATTTCCCTACAGGAGAATGGTGGGGCCCTAAACCTCTGTGGGCATGAAATACAGCTGGGGAAGGGAGGGGATGGCGGGTCCATAAATATCCCTGGAGCCACTGCCCAGAGGGCTCAGCCCAGAGGAGGCCTCCTGAACAGCAACTACAGGGGTCAGGTGGAGAAGGAGAAGGTGTGAGGGGCCTAGGTGGCCTGGAAGGGGCTGGGCCCGGGGACCCTCCCCCAGGCAGCCAGAAACAGCTGTACAGATGTGCCTGGAGGGTGGGGGCGTGGGAGAGGAATTACCAACCCTGCCAAGCCTTCAGCTCACCTGCCCCGCTCCAGCCCCAGAACGAAGGTGCGTCCCTCATGGCCCTGTTTCCAGATGGGGAAACTGAGGTTCAGAAGGGTGAGATGACGGGCCTGATGTCACCTGGCTAATGAGAGGTCCAGAGAGGGGGGCTGAGGCTCAAGGGTTTCAGTGATGCATGGAGGGAATGCTTAAATAATATCCTTCTGAGGGGTGCCTGGGTGGCTCAGTCAGTGAAGTGTCTGCCTTCAGCTCAGGTCATGATCTCTGGGTCCTGAGATCGAGCCCCACATCAGGCTCTCTCCCTCTGCCCGTTCCCACCCCTCGTGCCCTCTGTCTTTCAAATAAATAAATAAAATCTTTAAAAATAATAATATCTTTTTTGTTTCCAGCCTCATTATGTCCAAGGACTTCCTGTCCTTGGTGGCTCCAACAGCTTCCAATTGCCCTTCATAACAAAGGGGATGCCTACCTCCAGGGATCTCAAACAAGAGGCAGATCCCAAACCGTTGAGTCAGCTGTCACGTGACAGCTTTTTACTCTCGCGATGTTTATGTTTGAAGACACTTTCTGTCAGGGGCCACTGATATTGGTTTCCTGTTATTTTCAGCAACAGAAAACTTCCTTGAGAGAATGTATTTTGTGTGTAAAGGGAGGCAACTTCCAGAATAACAAGCAGCAGACTACACAGGGCCCAGACGCCCAGCGCTCACCCCCTAACCTGCCAGGCAGGTTGGTCCTGTGTGGTCACGCCCCCTCCCCCTCCGTGGGTAAAGTTCAGAGGGCAGGAAATTTTGGCCAGCTTGGGCCATGGATTTCTCCCCAAGTGGCCTAGACTAGAGCCTGGCACATAGTAAGCGCTCAATAAATATTTGTGGAAGAAAGACGCTGGCAACACAAGGTGAGTTGTCAATAGACAACTCACACAACCAGCCCTGAGCCGGGCTCCCCAAGAGTCTAAAATCCCCTGCCCCCGATGCTCTACTGTTTTCCCAGATTCGAGGGACCCTGATTGCAGATCCCAGGATTCTCAAGTCTGTGAATCTCTGGTGATGCCCGTTCTCTGTTCTGAAGCCTTCTGTGGCTCGAATGGGACATGCGGTCACTCTCAGAGTCTAAGAACGTGGCTGCTATTGTGTGACTCTGGGAGACAACCAGGGCCAGACTACAGGAGAAGGTTCTCCCGCTCTTGTTGACAGAGTGAGAGCAAGAGGATGGGGTTTGGGCCAGGGGAGAGGGAAGGGAAGGAGGAGGAGGAGAGGGGCAGAGGCAGAGGGAGAGGGATATGAGCACAGATCAAGGGGAGACAGGTCCCACATCCACATATAGCCCGGCCCCTTGTGAACTCGCTCCCTTCACAGTCCTTTACCAGGGCAAGGGGACAGGCCGCCCTCATGCCTGCCCCATCCAGGGGTGTCACCTGGGCAGGAGATCCTCCTTCCCCTTCCACCGGCATTGTGTGACATGACTGAGCCCAGAACTTGCTGGGTAAAAGGTGGTGGACCCTGGGCAACAGCGAGAGCTAGAGGAGGAGGATGTGTCTGTTTCCCGAATCCAGGCACTGAGGCCAAGGATTCTGAGGGAGGTGTCGGCAGAGCCCTTCCTCTGTGCCAGGCACACCCTCAGAGCTGTGCATACATCAACTCGTGTGATCCACGTAGCAGTGCGGCAAGGTAGGGGTGCTGTCGCATTCTAAAGAAAAGAGAACTGAGGCCCAGCAAGGTCGTATATCTTGGCCAGGTCAAATAAAAAGCTTAATAAAAATCACATGAATTGGTGGGTAGATGGACAGATGGAAGAAACGATGGGTGGATAAATGGCTGGATGGGCAGATGGATGGACCAGTGGACAGGTGAGGAGGTAGACAGATGAACAAATGGGTGGACGGATGGGTGAATGGACAGGTGGTTGGATAGGTGGGGTGGATGGATGAAAGGATGGGAGGATGAATGGGTACACAGGTAGAAGGGTGGACAAGTAAACAGACAGATGGATGGCTGGGGATTGGATAGATGGGTAGATGAGCAAGTGGACAGATGGATGATGGATGGACGGGTGGATGGTGGATAGATGAACAGATGAATGGATAAACAGATGGTGGATGGGTGGACAGAGGGACTGGTGGATGGATAGAGGGAGGGAAGGACAGATGAACAGATGGAGGAATGAATGGATGGGTGGACTGGTGGATGGATGGATGGATGATGGATGCATGGGGGGGATGGATGGGTGGATGGAAGGAAGGGAAGAAAAGAGGAATAATTATTTTAACAAATGACTACACAGCAAACAGCCCATCCTAGTGAAGGTTACCTCTCTCCTCCTGCAAAATCATTTCAACCACCCTCCACCTTCGTCGTCCCAATCTTGTTCCAGCCATGTCCCTATAACTAAATATCAAGATAATGACCACAAGAAAGAACATAAGGAGATAAGAATAAAAGTTCAAATACTGACAAGACCTGCCAGACAAGAAGACACCAGCCCTGAGAACACAAAAAAGAAGGAACAACCTGAGTCAAGGCCTGAAGTGGGAACCTAGTTGAACTTGGCGTGTTTAAGGAGCAAAACTGAGAGCAATGGGGCTGAGGACAGAGAAGAGGAGGACACTGCAGGCAGGGATTGCATTTGGTCTTAAAGCCACGGGAGGTGAACAGAGGACTGAGGTGACCACTCACACTTGGCCAGGACCTCTCCTGCTTCCGGTGGAAAAGAGAACAGGAGAAGCAGGAGAGAAGCGGAGGGGAGAGACTGTGGTGAGGGTGAGAGAAGGGAGAGCATAGGTCTGGGTACAACTGGAGGTAGAAGCGGCGGGTCTTGGAGATGGCAGGAAACGATGGGGCCACCCAGGCTTCTGGATCTAGGTTTTGAGATCATGGCGGGAACATATATTGGGCTGGAGGTTTTAGGTGGGGAGATCAAGAGTTGTTCTGTTTATTTACTCATTCGAAAATATGTATTGGAGGACCTACTGTGTGCCCGGCACTATGCTGACCTCACAAAGAATGTACCAATTCCCTGCCCTCCCACACCCTCCTGGTCATCCAGCACAGCATGTACCCGACCAGGTTACCCACCAGCTCACCAAATCCCCTGGGATTGACAGGACCAAGTGTTCTGGGGTGTCAGGTTCTCCCCACTCCTCCCCCTGAGACCAGCTGGCCTGATGACCGACTCGCCAGGCCTCCCAGGGAGTAGGCAGCCTCCACGAGTGGCCGTGTGTCCCTGGGTGCTAATCCCTCCCCCTCCTCCTCCTGGACAGGCACACACAGGACTTGCACAATGGTGACCTGTGTCGCCACCAGGGTCCATGCCCTCACAACTATCAGCCGGCCCTCTCCCGCTGTATGACCTTGGTGGGGAGGGTGCATTCCAGAACCCACCACTCCCGGGAGATGTCATCCCACAACCATCACTTTGCACGCAACTCCTATGTGCCCAAGGCTCCCACGGAACAAAAATCAAGACCCCTGGGAGAACCCCGTCCATACCCCATCCTCCCCACCCCACGCCCCCGTTCCCCCCGCCAGCAGCAGATGAATCCACCGAGATTTCTGGAGTTAAGGCTTCCCGGGAAACTCAAGAGAAGACAGTGAATTGCAGATCACAGACACTGTCATCTTCACACCATCCTCAAGGAGACCAAGGGAGGAACAAAAAGCCCCCTGGATAGGTGGGGAGATCAAGGTCCATGGGGCTGAAGGGTCTTGCCGGCTTGCATAGAGACTTGGAGGTGTCTCAAACCCATACCTGTGACTTCTAGCTCAGTGTTCCGTCTTGGAACCAGCTTCCTCCAACCAGAAGAGAGGCACATGACCAGGTAGCCTGCAGGCTGTCGGACAGAGAGGAATGATTACGAAAGGGGGTGTGTTCCAGGGTATTTTAACAAAGGACCTGAGGGTTTCTTGCACCCTCGGATCCTCCTCCTGATCATTCCAATTCTACCCCTTCCAAAAAGCTTCTAAGAGGTCCCCAGATCCCACACAAGAGCCGGGGTTGGAAAGATGAATCAGCTGGGGTTACACAAGGCTTTTCATGTTCCTAAATTTAAAACTGCAACGTGAACCTGGGGAAAACACTTAGGGGAAGAACTGGGGCCAAAGAAAGAGCTTCGGAGGCCTCCCCAGGCCCCCCGGAGTGCCACAGAGGGAGGCAGTTCCCAGGTGTGACCAGAGAGCGGCCCCTGAAGCCAACCGTGCAGACAAGCAGAATTACCTGCCCGCCCCCAGCCCTCTGCCTGCCTGCCCTGCTCGTGGGAGCCACACTCTGCTTCCTGACCCGGGAAGCGGGGGCCGTCATTCCTGATTCCAGGGTGAAAAGACAGAGACAGAGACAGAGACAGAGACAGAAGAGCCTCTTTAGCAGGGCTTGAGGCAAATCCTAGTACCTCCTGCAGGAAGAACAAGTTCGATTTCCCTACAAACCCGTCCACACAAATTAAGTTATTCCTCAAGTTACTGAACACCAATATGAAACATTCAGAGCAAGCATGAAGCCATACCTTACGAGGGTCTCACAGCTACTGGGTTGTATCCACCCATCCTGAATACACGCGTAACATGCAACACACACAGGTGCAGAAAGTACAGGTGTGCTCATGTGCACAGCAGGATCCATAGCTCTTAGACCCTGTGGAGACATAAGGGCCCTAATACATATGTGAATGCACAACCACATGCACTGAGGCCCGTTCTTCCTGGTTGTGGGATGGGCACACAAACACCTGCATATACACATGATGTGATCCAATGTGTGAGAATAAGAGGAAGAAAGACCCTAAGGAACCTGGGAGAAAGACTGAGGTGTCATGAGAAATGAGGGGCAAGTAGTTTTAGAGGTGAGGTCAGGATCAAGGATGGAAGGGACCATGAGGTCAGGGGCAAAGTGCCAACCAAACATTTGTGTCTTTCTTCCACCCATAAGACACTCCGGCTTTTAGCCCACCAAAGCCCAAAGTGGGCCCTAAATGAGGGTTCCCCTGGGCAAGGTTCATCTCACTGAGAAAGAGCAATCCCAGCCCCTGGTCCTTGGCACCACCAGTGTGCATTCCCCTCCCTCTCAGGCCCTACAGGGGTGTCCAGCAGCTGCTCTGAGAGTAGGCACCTGGTGGGGAGGAGACGAGCCAAGTCCTCTAGGAGGCGAGAGCTTTGCCTACAGAAGTCAGTTTGAGGCCTCCATTGGATGTCCGTGTCCTCATCTGTCAAAGGGACAATAAAATCTGGGCCACTGGGCAGTGAGGACTTGAATAAAATGAGGAAATTCAGGTATAGAGCTTGGCCAGGGTCAAATTGTGCTTACATGCACGATTACTATTCCTATCATTGTTACCATCACTACATAGGCTGGCTTTTGCTGTTCTTCGCTCAACAGGGGAAGGAGGGGAGAACCAGAAGGAATCAGTCCTCGTAGGTCCTACCACTCAAGAGAAACCAAGGCACAGAGAGGGGAAGGGTCAGGGTAGAGCTGGGGGGACACTTCCAAGTCCCTTGACCACCAGGGATCTACAGCAAGAGTGGACCTACAAGCCGAGCTGGGAAAGCTGCTCCCTGCCAGTAATCTCCACGTGGTGGCTTGAAGCTGCCATTTCCCAGGTGGGGAAACCGAGGCACAGGCCTCAAGGTCACCTGCCCATGATGCCAGAAACAAGTCCAGGACGGGACTGCAGCCAGTGCTGGCAAGTCTAAAAGGTCTTAATCCAGCTAACCCTAAGGCCCCGTAGTCCCCCCAGTCGCCTGCTTCCCCCAGGAGACAGTGGCACTTTCTTTTCATTGCCTACATGGTGCCTGTCTCTTTGTCTTGAGGGGTTCGCTCCCTTCCCTTTTCTTTTTCCTCCCTTTCTTTCTTTTTTGCCCCCAAGTCAGAAGAATGAAGGAACAGCTCCTTGAATGGCATGTGGAAACAAAAGGGCTGCTGTCAGCCAGCCTGTGGCCACCCCACCACCCAGAGCTGGGGGATATGGAAATAAGCTGGTGTCGATGCAAATGAGGCTCCTGGGTGATTTGCATGGAGCCAGCGGGGCGGGGCTGAGGTAGAGCAGGTGGGACCGGCTGCTGGGAATTCTTGGCAAGCTCCCCTGGGGGGCCTTTCTTCAAGGTACCTGGCTTCTCGTGGCCAGCCTCCCCTCTGAAAGTCCTGCCTGAATGCTCCAGCCTCTGCAGCATGAGATACCTGGACAGCTGTTGGGGTTTTGTCATTACTATTTATGTAAATAACATTAATTTTCTATTTGTTACCTCATGGTACAAACACACGGCTGGCTGAATTTTTTTTTTTTATTATATTTAAAGGGTAATGTTGCTCTGACTTAACAAAGTTTTCCTGTGTGACAAATGAGTAAGAAAGATTACCGTGGTAAGTTGTCATGGATAGAAAATATACAGAGGTGTCCCGTCGGGGCCCTGGGCTAAGAGTCCCAGGAGCAGATTTTGATGTGGTTTGGGTAATGTTACGGTACAGGGTGTGGGGTGAGATGTCAGGGCATCCCAGCAGTGCCAGTGTGGGATGGATTAGGGGTGGGCAGAGGAAGGATGGAGCAGAAGGATGGATGGATGAGTGGAAGGAAAGAAGGAAGGGAAAGGGGAAAGGATAGGAGGGAAGAGAGGAAGGCTGATATATGGATGGATACATGAAGGATGAATGGCTGAATGGATGGATGGGTGGATGGATATATGATGGGTGGATGGATGAAATGATGGAAGGATGGGTGGATAAATGGAAGGAGAGAAGGAAGGAAAGAAGAAGGGATGAGGGGAAGAGAGGAAGGATGATATATGGATGGAAAGATGGATGGATGGATGGATGGATGGATGGATGGATGAAATGATGGAAGGATGGGTGGGTGGAGAGAAAGGAGGAAGGAAAAAAGGAATAAAGGCAAGGAGGAAGGTGAAAGGGGAATGGAAGGTGTATTAGCTCAGACTGCCAAGACAAAATACCATAGACTGTATGGCTTAAACAACGGAAATTTATTTTCGTGCAGTTCTGGAAGCTAGAAATCTAAGATCAAGGTTCCAACTGATTCAGTTTCCAATGAAACCTCTCTTCCTGGCTTATGGCTGCCTTCTTGTTGTGTCCTTGCATGGCCATTCTTCTGTATGTGCGCAGGGAAAGGGGCGGGGAGAGCTCTCTGGTGTCTCTTCATACAAGGATAACACCTATTCAATCAGGGCCCGCCTTTATTACTTCATTTAACCTTAATGATTCCTCTAGAGTCCCCATCTCCAAATTCAGTCACACTGGGAGTTGTGACTTCAGTGCATGAATTTGGGAGGGGACACAAACATCCAGTCCATAGGTGGATAGGTGGATTGGTTCGTGGATGGGTAGACAATGAACCGAACATCCTTCTCTTATTTCTTCATTAATTCAACAAGCCTTTCTGAAGCATCTGCATAGAAGCATCCAGCATAGGGCCAGGCTGGACACTGGGGCCAGGACAGGGAAGCAGGTAGGCATGGTCCCCCCCACCACAAACTTTACAGAATATGTAGGCTATCCCTCAGCAGATGGCCTAGCAGAGAAGGGCCTGACTTCAGAGTCAAACATTCTGCCTTCAGATCCAGACCATGGATATAGCTTGGGCTATGACACCTTGCCACTCACAGTGTTCAGTGGAAAATGTATCCTCAGGAAGGTCATGCTTTCTCCCTGAGTCTGGCTGCCATTGCAGACTCAGTGAATGGCCCTGGACACAGTCCCTGTCTGGGCTTCCATTTCCTCCTCTGTAAAATGAGGAGATGGACAACAACCAGCTCCTTCCAACTACCCAGATTTCTCTTTTTTTTTCATGTTCCCTTTATCTCTGGTGAACTCAACAGAAAATCTAGAAATTTTATTAGCCCACTGCATAACTTAGCTCAGAACCATAATTCCATGGTTATGTCACAGCTATCAGCCAACATGAAATATGGCCATCATCATGGCATCCATTGTCAAATATGGCCACCATCATGGCAGCCACTGTCAAATATTGTCACCATTAAGGAGAGAAGAGTTATTTAATTTTAATTCTCTACCTTCCAGTGAGAGCCAGAGTCCCCTGTGATAGGATCCTGAAACCACTCCCTTTGCCTACCTCCAGTGAGTGTCCCTGTGCTCACAGCCTACACACAGAGCTTCTCATTTAACATATGAACTCAAATTCTCCCTGCTAACACCCCAGAAAGGAGATCAATTTATATCCTCATTGCCACATTGCCAGGCTTCTGTACCCCACTGGGAAATCGATTTTCCCCAACTTTCTGCAAGGTGAGCCATCTGAGAACATGGAAGCACTCATTGGTCAGGGACTCAGGCACCCTGAGCTACAATCCCAGCTTCGCAGCAGGCTACACATGGTCCCCACCCTAAGCACATGACCAACCTGCCATGCAGCCTGGCCAGTGCCATCCGTGTCTGACTCTGGGGTTCAGTTTTATTATCAGACCTTTGGAAGATCAACCGAGGCAACAGCAAACAAGTCCCACATACTAACCTGGAGTCGGGGTAGGCCCCCCTATAAATGTTGGAACCTCTGACTCAGAGATTCCAACATTTATTTCTAAGAATGTAAACTCTGGTGCCTAAGATCGCGTCCTCTCTGCTAAATTCTTGCTTTATCTGAAACCATTTCTCTAGAGCTGAGACAGAGAGAAAAACAATTTCTGAAGAACTCCCAAGCCTTCTCAGCAACCAGCAGCACTCCGAGGCCCCTAGGGGCCAAGTCGTACCTTTGCCCTCCTGCAGTGGCTGAGGTGAACAGCAGAGGCTGGCAGAGGCCCAAGGAAAGGACAAGCCCAGAAACAGATGACAGCCCATTTTTTGGCCCACGGTGGGCAAGAAAGGAGGACCAGGGACAGATCCCTCTTACTGTAGGGCCAGGACGGAGCTGGGGAGAGGGCTGCTCCCTGTGTCTGTGTCTGCCCCTCGAGGTTTGGCCCCACAGGATCCCCTGTGGCTTATCACCACCAAATTCTGAGAGTGATGGAGTCAGGAAGCTTCCCCAGTGGTCAGCAGGAGAAGAAATCTGTACCTACATCGCTGCTATTATCATATTAACTCATCTAACATTAACTGGGGTGTAATAAGGCTTATTTTGGATTCAGACAGCTCTGGGTTCAAGCACAACTTTGCTACTTAATGACCCTGGGATTGCTTTGCCTCTCTGAACCTTAATTTTTTGTGATCTGTGAAATGGGTATACAAGATCATTCCCATTGGTAAGATGAATTAAGCAATCCCTGTGGGCCCATATGCCCTTCCGGACAACCCCAACAGGTTGGTTCCCTTTCTGTTATTCCCATTTCAAGATGAGGGGCCTGAGTGGTGGAACAAGAAATAACACCTATGATTATCCAGCGTGAGGCTGGGATTCGAACTTAGGTCAGTCTGGATCCGAGTCGCAGCTGGTTACACCCACCTGCCAACCACTCCCCTGAATCCCAGGCAAGGACACATAGCACGGGCCTTGGAGATGGAGATCTTGGAGTCTTAGGATGGGGCTCTCCTGGGCAACTTTGGGCAGGTTCCTCGATGGCTCGGGGTCTCCTTGGCCCTACCTGTAAAATGGAGGAATGAGTTGCTCCTGGAGGTAGGGCATGAGGGTTAGACCAATCCACTCGGAAGCACCCAGCTCATGCCAGGCAAAGAGCGCCCTTCTTCTGCCTCGCCCCACTGCCTGTAGCCCCCCACCAGCCCCTGCTGCTGACACCCCCACCCTGATTCCTTGGACCTCTCAATCAGCGTGCAGCAAAGCCACTGCCAAAACAACAGAGCCACATTCTGCCACTCACCTCCCAAGACACGCATTAACTCAGCAGTCCTGGGGACAACTTATTCCTGCTTTACAGAGGGCAAGGAGGAACCACCGTGAGGGGACAGGACTTGCCACCTAGCTAGTGAGCAGCTGGCCCAGGACATGACCCAGGTCTGCCACCACACATGCCATGCGGCCTCCTTTACTGGACAGTTGCTGACGTTCAAGTGACCCTCAGAGACCACATGCAGGTCCTCCCGCCAGGAACCTGAACTAGCTCTTAGAGACTACTCCACCGAGAGCCCATTTTATGGCTTTGGAAACTGAGGCCTCCAGATGCTCAAAAGTACTTACAGTACTTTACTGCGTCAGGCTCTGGGAATCAGTGAGGTCAAAACACAGGAGGATCCTTTTTTTTTTTTTTTAAGATTTTATTTATTTACTTGACAGAAAGAGAGAGAGAGCACAAGCAGGGGGAGCAACACAGAGAGGGAGAGGCAGAGGCAGGCTCCCCACTGAGCAGGGGACCCAACTCCAGGCTCAATCCCAGCACCCTGGGATCATGACCTGAGCCAAAGGCAGAGGCTTAACTGACTGCCACCTGGATGCCTCCAGGAGGATCCTTATTTTCAAGGTCAGGTAGGGAGGGAGTTGGGCTAGTCCAGGCTGCCCTAGCTTCCAGCCAGGACCAACAGGGCTTGTGGGTGGCTGGAATCCAGCTGCTCCCCACCCCCATCTCATCCCCTGCCCCAGGTGTAGACAGACATGGTCCCATTTCCATGGTTCTTTCTTTGTCTCTGCCCCTGCCCAGCCCACTTGCCGTCAATCCCCCTGTCAGTGACGGGACAGCTGGACCATCTCCCGGCCCTGGACGTGCCCCATGGAGACAGTTACACTTCTGGGGGTAATTACTGCCTGGCCATCTCCACTGGCTTCTTCAAATGGATTTCCTGGTGATTTAAGGTCTTATTCATATTCTATCAATAAATGAAGTTCTCAGGCCCACATTTAGAGCGAGCAGTCCTGAGCATCTGGAAGGTGAAAAAAAAAAAAAAATCTCATCACTAAACTGCAGTGTCTTGTCGAATAGGATTCTGTGACTTACAGTTCTCTCCTCTTCGCTGCACTTGAATATTAAATGTTGTATTAATAGCTCACTCTTAATTATCCATGAGTAATGTACTATGGCTTGGAAATTAATGAAGGGAAGGACCCAAACGAGAATATTTCCCACTCCTCTGGGTGCCGCAGGGCTGATGAGAGGCAGGAGATTTGCATACAATTTGCATGAGATGCTCTGGGTTTGGTGGCCCCGGCTGGGAGGGTGGAAGGAAGACATGGGGGCTCAAATGTGGGAGTGGAGGGGCTGGGGTTGACCTGGCCATTTTCCAGCACTTTCTCAAGAGAGAACTCACCTCTCTCGTTTCTACCTCCCAGCTGTTGCCCATACTCGGTCCCCTGCCAGCTATGTCCACCTACCTACCTCTATAAGTAGAACAGAATCTATCACAAGAGCTGCCATTTCAGGGCAATTTCACACTCAGACACATAAAAAATGTGCTTACATACCTAGCACACATGTACAAACCCAAGTGTCCATGCACACTAATTTTCCTTCTCTCTCTCTCTCTCTCCCTCTCTCTCTCTCTCTCTCTCTCTCTCACCCAGAAACACACACACACATGCTACTTTTGAATTATTTCAGAAAACAACCTGGAGGTTCCTTAAAAAGTTAGACCTAGACCTACCATACAATCTAGCAATTCCTCTCCTAGGAATACACCCAAGAGAAATGAGAACACAAGGACATACAAAATTGCTTGTAGAAGCACTATTCTTGACAGTCAAAAGGTGAAAATGATCCAAATGTCCATCCACTAATGAATGGTAGGTAAATGTGGTGTGGGGGCGCCTAGGTGGCTCAGGTGGTTAAGTGCCTGCCTTCAGCTCAGGTCATGATCCCAGGGTCCTGGGATGGAGTCCCTCATCACACTGGGCTCCCTGTTCAGCCAGGAGTCCGCTTCTCCCTCCCCTTCCCAGCTCTCTCTCACTGTTTACCTCTCTCTCTCTCCAATAAACAAATAAAATCTTCAAAAAAAAAGTGTGGTCTGTCCATGCAATGGAGTATTTTTTCGGCCATAAAAAGGAATGATGCACTGATCCACGTTACAACCTTGCACACTAGGCTGCTGCAAGAAAGAAGGCAGTCACAGGAGACCACGTAGCGTATGGCTTCATTTCTATGAGGGGTCCAGAATCTGCAACTCTACAGAAACAAAGTAGATTGGAAGTTGCCAGAAACTGGGGTGGAGTTGGGGAAAGGATGAAGGGCCTGGGGGCTAAGAGCTAAGGGTATAAGTTTTCTTCTTGAGATGATGAAAATGTTCAAAAATTCATTGTGGTGATGGCTGCACGACTCTTGAATATATGGAAAACCATCGAACTGCACACTTCAGATGGGTGAATCATACGGTATGTGAACCCTATCTCAATAAAGCAGTTACCAAAAAACACCCACATGTTACACACTGTCCCATCTGGGACTTGGCATATGCTCTTCCCACTGGTGGGAACACTGTTCCCCACACCCCTTCCTCTGAGCAATAGCAGGCATCCTCCTGGGCGCTGAGAAGCTGAGTGTAGGGTGACGCATGTGAGGTCGGCAGAGAGCTATCCTAGAGACCACAGGTACCCCTGATGCGCTGGCTGGGTAGGATCCAGGGCTAGTGACTTCATGGCCCCAAGTGTCTTGTCGAAACCAAGCATGTTCAGTAGATATAAGCCAGCAGCGCTGAGAGGAAGACACTTAATTCAAGCTCTCACCTCAACAGGGTGCCCAGCGAGTTGTGGTCATCAGGCCACCTCTTTTGTCATGATGCTGAGGTTAGAGGGTTGCTGGGAGTCTGAGCGAAGCAGGATACAGCCAGCCTAGCCCTGTGGGATGCCCAGAGCAGGGGTGACACTGGGGCCCAGTGGGGCAGGCAAGCCCTTGGCCAGGCCAGGGAAGGGATTTGCTGCTCCCCAGCAACTGGAAGTGAGGGAAGGTGGTCCCTAATATCCACAGGTGCAAGGGAGCCTTGGCCTATGGCCAGGCTGAAGGACCCACGGGCTATGCAACCCCGGGGTAGCGGGGAAAGGATGTTGGAAGGGTCGGGCTGGGAGGGTTCCTGTCAGAGCCATGCACTGGAAAGCTGGACCTGCAAAGCTCAGCAGACCTCCAGCCACGGCCCCACGGCAACCCCATGACCTTTAAGAACTGGAATTCGGTCACGTCCCTCCCATGCTTAAACCCTCTGCTCACCTCTGACCACGGACTTTGAGACTGTGCCCTGGCCCTGGCTCCCCCTGCTCTTTCCCTCGTTCATGCCAAGCCAGCATCGCCTCTGGCCTTCTCATTTCTCTCATCCCTTAAGCCTCAGCTCAGAGGTCAGCCCCCAGGGCCCCCACCTTTCCCTCCGCTCCGCTTTTCCCCACCCCCACCCCATCTTCAGCTGTGATCGCCCCCAGTCTCGGTCTGTATACGAGCACTTGTCTGGGTGACCTGGATTTCACAGCTTCCCTTGTAGAACAGAAGCTTCGGGAGAGCGGAGACCAAGCCTGCCTGATCTGGCCTTGCTTCCTCGGGGCTGAACACAGTTCCTGGCATAGAGACAGTGCCCACTAATGATCGTCCAATAAATGTACAAGGCAGATGGCCTGGGTCCCAGCCCCGGGTCTCCCCCTGATTTGCTGGGGGGACGTTCGTTGAACAGATCACACCTTGTCTCTAAATGATAAGCCGATCCTTTTCAGACCGAGGATTCTTCTTGATTAAAATTGTAGGTGGTCCCCAATGTCTAAAGCAGCCAATCACAGAGCTGTTCGGGCTCAGAGTGGGTAGCTTCCCTACAAAACTGTGGGGTTCCTCAGACCCCAGGAACTGGTTATGTCGACTGGGGATTCCCCACACTTGGAATTTTCCACTGCTATGCTGACATCTATGTGGATTCTTTTTCTTTTTTTTTTTTTAAGATTTTATTTATTTGACAGACAGAGATCACAAGTAGGCAGAGAGGCAGGCAGAGAGAGAGGGGGAAGCAGGCTCCCCGTTGAGCAGAGAGCCCGATGCAGGGCTCGATCCCAGGACCTGGGATCATGACCCGAGCTGAAGGCAGAGGCTTTAACCCACCGAGCCACCCAGGCGCCCCCATCTATGTGGATTCTTATTGACGTGAGGTATAGCTAGCAAGTTATAAGATTAAAGAGCCAGTATGATGTCAACCATGTAAAGAGAAAAACAGAGGGCAAAATCTCTACCAGGAACTACAGCCAGATGTCAACCTTGACTGCTCCGATGGTGGAAATGGGGGGCAGGAGGGGGAGCTGTTCTGTTCCTTCATACTTTTATCATTTTTCAAATTTTCCACAATGAATAGTTCTTTGTTCGTCAGAGTGAAAAAGTTACCTTTTAAAAAAAATCCTAAAAACATCTGAGAATGGAGGGCTAGATAATTTCTCAGGGTTCCTCCAAGTCTGGAAAACACAGTGAGGAACCTGAACAGATGACAGGAGGAACTCAGGTCCTTTTGTAAATGAAGGAAGGAAGAGAGGCCAGTGGGGGAGTTTCAGAGAGTATGGTAGACCAGTAGGGGTGGAGGGGACTCGAACACCTAAGCCTTCACTGTTCCTTATTTGAGGACTCCAGACTCCTCTTTGTCTTGGTTACAGGCTTCTAGTCTCATTTACTCACTCACCGAATTCACGATTACACAGCACCCCTCCATCTTAATGGTGTCATCTCTGAAACAGGGACAGTTCAAAGGGCACCTGGGTGGCTCAGCCGGTTAATCATCTGCCTTCAGCTCATGCCATGATCTTGGGGTCCTGGGATCAAGCCCCGTGTCCAGCTCACTGTTCAATGGGGAGTCTGCTTCTCCCTCTCCCTCTTCCCCTCCCCACCCCAGCTCTAGCTCTCTCTCTCTCTAATAGATAAATACAATCTTAAAAAAAAAAATAGGGACAGTTCTAGAATCCACCTCTAAGATTCACTGTGAGAAATCACAGAGGCCCAAACAGAGGAATTTCCTAAGGCACCTGGCACTGAATGGATTCAAAATCTATGCATTAAAATGAAGACAAAAGAGAGAGAGAGAGAGAGACACCTCGCCCCACTGCTGCGGACAAACCCAGACAACATTTGGGGTTCATTTCCTCCAGAAGTTTTTCTTGGCACAGATTTAGAGAGAGAGATAAAATAATTTTTTTTTACAAGAATTGAGATTGCATTAGAATTCTATTTTGTGACTTGATTTTTATTCTCATGTCACGGCCTGAAAATGTTAATGTCAGTAAAGTTTCCTCAAAACCCTGATTTTTGTGGCTGAACTGTATTTCAGCCTTCAGCCATATCTTAATTTATTGGGGCGATATTAGGAAAAATCAGTGAATAAGCAATCATTTTAAAAAGGCAGCCAAAGAAGTAACAGTGGTTGTTCTGGTGTTGGTCATTTCGTTTGTTGTTATCTGCTCACTACAAATGTTGATAAATTTTTGTCCACAAGGGACAAATGCTTTAGGATTTCCAAGGGATGGGCGCCTGGGCGGTTCAGTGGTTAAGCATCTGCCTTCCGCTCACTTCAGGATCTTGGAGTCCCGGATCCATCCCTACTTCAGGCTCCCTGCTCAGTGAGACATCTGCTTCTCTCTCTCCCTCTGCCTCTCCGCACCGGCCATGCATGTTCTCGCTCACTCTCCTCTCTCAAATAAATAAATAACCTTAACAAAAAAAGGGGGGGGGGACTTCCAAGGGAATTAAGCTCCAAAGCTGAGACCATGGGGACAGTCATCTTGGGGGCTTTTTTCTTTAAAAAATACCCCAAATCCCAAGAGTTGCGCCCTAACCCCATCACTGCATCCCTGCAGCAACTCTGTGAGTTGGGCACGATTTCCTCCATTTCCCAGATGAGGAAACTGAGGCCCACAAAACTGCATTGATCTCCTTTCTCATCTTAGTTACTTCCACGGAGAAGCACAATTTTAGCAAGCTGCCCTCCTGCTGGTTCTTCGTGAGGAAGTCTGTTTGCCCACACCACGGCCAACACTTGCTCTCACGATCTAGGTCAGTGAGTTAGCGCTGCATGACAAGCCACCCCAAAAACTCACCCCCAAAACTGGCTTAAAACAGCAAGCATTTATGATCGTCCCTGCGTCTACACAGGTCAGCGAGGTGGGGCTCCTGCCAGTTGCGTATACATCTTTGGGTGGCTCCCCTGATGGTGACGCGGTACTGTCGAACGTCCGGGGTGGGTCTCTGCTCCACTGCGACTCTCATGTTCCCGCCAGCCGGCCCAGGCTTGTTCCCATGGTGGCAGCAGGGTTCAGACGGAACAAGCTAATGCCGCTGCCGACTCGCCGAGGCCGCAGGGCGGCACATCCGCCACCTATTATTGGCCAAAACAAGTCACATGACTGAACATGGATTCCAGAAGTGGGAACCAAACGCCCTTTTAATGGGAAGGACTGGGAAGCCATCTTGCAAAGCGTACAGGGAGAGTAAGAGAATTGAGAAGATTTGTGTGATCACTGTGTCATCCTTTTAAATGATATTTTAAAATATTTTTTACAATTTCATAACAACAACAACAACAAATACATCATCATACGTATTTACGGGTCACCTACTACTGAGGTTACCCTCTTCCCCTTTCATCTGTTCATCGGCCCTTCCTCAGTGGGCTCCACGTACCCAGACACTAGTTTCTACACCCCCCCCCCCCCCCCCCCCCCCTTGGAAGTCCTGCTCCTGCCCCTTCTGGAAGCCAGCCGTCAGCCCCACACATCAATTCCCCCTTCCCATAATGAATAGCTCAGGAGCCCGCAGGAGAGAGAGCCATGCCCGCCCACCGACCACACTCCCCCCTGGGCAAGCCCCGTGATGACACCATCCATCACTGCCACCCTCGATGGCTGGGCGCCCCAGGCCCGGCCAAGGAGGGGAGGAAACACTGCCCACAGCTCAGTGGAGCCCTTAATGATTACGTCAAGTGGCAAGCCATTTATTAGTCTCTTTAGCAGCCAAAAAAAATAAGGCCTGAGAAGCCGGCAAGCACATTGGGGGGACTGTGGTTTTATTTTTTATGAGTGCTTCAAGCCTCAGACACTGGGAGGGATGTGGGTGGGGGTAGGCCAACCTTGGAGCAGAGGGCCCCCTATGGGCAGGAGTTCTGGGCTCCCAGCCTGCCTCTGGAGAGGGACCATGGGTACATAGTGGCCTGTCCAAGGTCAGACAGTGGGGTCTAGCCTGGGTCCTTCTACAGGGCAACTTTCTTCTCCCTTTGCGTGTGTGTTAACAGCTCCTGTGTTCTACGGTAAATGGCCTTGGACTCCTCTGGATTTTGGTCTGTAGAAATTAGACCTGAGAAGGCATGGGGGGGGGAGATATAGGGCGCTCTGGAGTGAATGAGATTTCCAGGGTGCTTGTCCCCCTCGTTTGACTCCCTGAGCCTCTGGGAGGCTCATCTGGGAAATGGACATAGTCAGGGTTCACTGATGTGTGATCTCTGCAGTCCCACGAGGCCCTGGTGGGGGGGTTGCAGAGCGGGTGCTCCTGAGTGCAGGGTCCTGCACCACTTTCACATTTCTCTGTTACCCTCTTAAAATTTTTAGTAATTTTATCTTGGAACCTGTGTTTTGTAAGGGACATCCCATGGGACAGTGGGGGCATAGCATGCAGACGGGCAGACAAGACAGGCAAAAGGAAAGAAAAGGACTTTATACTTTAATACCTTTATGGGCACTATTGCTGCTTTTTGAACAAGGAGCCCTGTGGTTTTTATTTTTGTACTGAGCCCCACCAATCACTGGGTTCCTAGGAGGCTTCCTGAAGGGGCTTCCTGTGCTGGTCAAGGACTCCATCTCCCCTTTCCATCCATCGTTCCTGACCTCCCTTAGAGCCCTAGGGCTGTTACCCCGGGTGACACCTCCTCCTGCCACCTCCAGACAAGTATCAGGTCTTTCCCTTCCACCTCTTTCTCTTCCCTGCTCATGCCCAGTCCCCTTCTTACTGCTCTTCCGAGTCATCTCACTCACCTCAGGGGCCCCCCACCTGCCCCCACTAAAGTGGAAATTCAGACCACAGGACTCCTTCTGTGGCTGCCCAAACTCCCAAACTGAGCCACAACCTCCCACTCTGGGCTTCAGACGTTCCCCACCCGCCTCTGACTCATGGTTCTCCAGGTCCAGTTGCCCTTTATTTTCTATACCTTCTTACCAGCCCATGTTTATTGAGCACGTACTGTTGACTAGGCCCCACGCTAAGCACCCTACGTGGATTATCTGGGGGTCATCTTCACCTTCATCCCATGATGGAAGAACTATGAAGGTCTTCAGCTTACAGGTGAAGAAATGGAGGCACGGAGTTCTTTCCCTTGCTCAAGGTCACACAGCAAGTGGCAGAGCCTGGATTTGACCCAACAGGCCAGCTCTAGCGCCCACACCCTTAACCATCTCAGAACTCCTCCAGATCTTTGCACAAACCAACCCTCCTCCAGGAATGCCCTCCTTAAAGGACCTAACCTGCACTTAGTACTCCAAAAATCTTTGCCAAGTCGATGAGTGAGTGAATAATTGTGTCCCTTGTTGGCTGTGTGGCTTTGGGTCAATCGCTCCCCCTTTCTGGGTTTCCATGTCCTCTTGCATCCATAGGGAGTGAGCTCAGACAGTCCCTGAGCAAAGAGAGGCTAGGATTTACTGGGATTGGCTGCAGCTGCTGGGAGGGAGCAAGACAGAGGTAGCTGCCCCTGGGGACAAGATTATATCTGGGCCATGACTAAGCGTGCTGAGCCCTGTCCCATCTGTCTGTCCAAGTCTGTCACCGTGGGGAGGGGGTGGGGAGCCATGTCCCTGAGCTCCAGACCCACGTAACACTTCCTCCCAAAAGGCTAAAGTTGACCGCTCAGGCTACCTGCTTCTCCATTCAACTGTCCCACCCAGGACTGCAGCTCTTCTAGGACTCACACCCTTCCTTCCTGGGCAGGAAGAGCTAGGAGGAGCCCTGGGCTGATCCAAGCTCCCCTCACTGTGACCTTGAGAAAATCCTTTGTGTAGCCATCAAGCAGATGTCCACTGTCCCGCTAATCCTCCTATAACCAGTGCCAGGTTCTGAGCCAGACTCTGGGCCCATTATTTCCTTGAACTTGCCCCATAGCCCTGTGACCTGTGTGCGCATGTTAGATCTGTTTCACAGAGAGAGAGACCAGAACATGGAGAAGGTCAGGACCACCTGGGGATCACACAGAGGCTGTGGCTTGAACCACTGGGTTTCACTGCCTGCCTCATGCCAGCACTGGGGGACACTGGCAACCAATGGTCAAGCCAGTGCCCACCCTCAGGAGGCATCCATGAGAGAGTGCTGACATACATGTGACTCCTGTCACTCCTCACCGAGGCCAAAGGCCCCACCTGGAGCCCAGCCACTGGCAAAAGGAGACAAACAGGTGACCATCTCCCCGCTCACCTACCCTCAGCAAGCACTTGACTTCATCCCCCCTTCAAGGTGAAGCTGCATGACCTTAGCACAGTCTTTCTTAACTCTCTAGGCTGCCTTTTTCTCATTCATCAATAGCCCTGGCCAAGGCAGTTAACCGTGTGGCTTATTTGGCTGGAGCCTCAGAACTATCCATAGAGGTTGGAAGATGACTCCCATTACCCTGATGTGGAGACTGAGGTTCGGAGAAAGGGCAACTGGGGAACTAAGGTCAGGAAGTGCATCTGGAGTCAAACCGAGGATGTAGGTGTCCACAGGGCAAGGGTACTGCCTGCCCAGGCCAGAGGCGGGGCCAGTCAGGAGGAAGGGACTATAACCCTTTCCTGGCCATGCTCCTCCCTCTTTCTCCAGCCTCCCCCCTCCCCAACTCCTGAGGCCTCCAAACAAAGATGCCTTTATCCAGACCTTAGCCACATTCCTCAGTGACACATGAGGACAAAGGCGGGGGCCACCGGCAGCGACAGGAAAGCCCTGCCGCCCCAAACCAGTTTACAGCCTTCCCACGCCCCGCCCCCACCAGCAGGGCCTCCCCGGGGCCTCCAGCCCAGCCCAGCCTGGGGGTGGGGTGGAGCTCTGGGAGGAAGCCTGTCAACCCTGCCTCTCCGGCCCCTTTGGAGCTGGGTTCCTCCACCTGGTGAGCAGACAAGCCTCAGGCAGCCTGGGGCCTAGGCCCAGTCTCCACCTCTCCAGGCCTCAGTTTCCTTGTCTGTAAAATGGGGATGGATGGCTGGAAAGACTCAGTGAGACAATGCATCTGGGGAAGGCGATGGTTGCTGTTGTCCTTACTATAGCTGGCTTCCCCATTTCCGGCCATTTTGAGCTGCCTTTGGTGCCTGAGAATGCCATTCTCAGCACTTTGCACATGCTATTCCTTTCCCTTGACCCCAAACACTCCCACCCCTCACCTTCTCCCCATCTTCTCCTGCAGGCGTTTTGTCAAACACCCCCTCCTCCAGGCAGCCTGTCCTAACAACCAATACCCCAGGCTGATTAAGGAGCCCCCTGTGGGCTCCCACACCCCCCGTGGGTCCCCATCACAGCCCCCAACACCCCGAATTAACAGAGCCTCCTGACCTGCTGTCACCCCTACCAGGCTCAGAGGCCCTCAGGGCAAGTCCACAGCTGCGCCTGTGGGGCAAGTGGGTAGATGGATGGGTAGGGGGGGAGGTGAAGTAACAGATGAGTACAACGCCCTGCTATACCCATAAAGGAAGGAAGGAAAAAGGCAGGCTGAGGGCCCTGGAGGGGAGGGAAGGGCACGGCCAGGTGTCTTTCCAGCCCAACAGAAGGTTAGGGGTCTCTGAAGCTAGAGCTGGCCCCTTAATCCCACCCCATCCCCATTTTTTGCCTCACCAAAAATAAGGATGCTGAGATTACAAGGTTTCCATGAATATAAGAAGTACAAGAACCTCTCCTCCTCCCCCACCCCAACCCAGCCCCACTCCGCCCCCCTGCCCCCACCCCAGGAGAATGAGCCCCTCCTGACAGCCAGAGCCCTCCAACCAAATCCATACAATTTGGTGCCCAGGCATTGCTAATGAACCACTTATCACATTTCTGTGTTCATTCCCAGAGCACCTACTGTGTCCCAGGCAAGACTGAAAGCACATAGAAAGTTCCAGTGTCCCCAGGAATTCACAAACTGGACACCCAATATGAGAGAGGGCCTTTGAGATGATCCGACCAGACCAAAGAGGGGCAGATACTGGCCTGAGGTCTCACAGCAGAGTAGGGCAAAGTGAGAATCAGGACCCAGGGTTCTAGACTCCAGGCTCATTGTTCCCCCTTTCTCTAGGGGTCTAGGAGGGAAGGGAGGCCATGGTGCAGAGACCAAGAGAAATGTGGGTTGGGGGAAAAGGAGGAAGGAAGAGAGGTTCCCAGCACCTGGTGCATGCCAGGTCGATGCCAGGCATGTCTCTCTCATCCAGATTGTCAGGAAACCTCCCAGCCCCCCTTTGAAGCTGGTTTGATCATCCCCACCAAGTAGATAAGGAAGCTGAGGCGAAGGCAGGAGGGGTGGCCCTGGGATTCAAGCCCAAGTCTATTGAACTGCAGAGCCTGTCCTTTTCACAACGGAGGTTGCCATGGGTTCATTCCTAAAGACCAGAACTGAAGGTGTTAGAATGCAGGAGCTTGGCTCTGGTGTTTCACAACAGCAGTTAAAGAAAGGGAGAGATGGCCCTTCAAGTGCTGCAGTGCGCCCCCCTCCCCGCCCCTGTGTGTCTTCACATGGGACACAGGCCTGGGTGAGTCTAGAGTCGCCTCTCGCAGGAAGCACAGCTGTCCTTCCCGGGGTCCCGGGAGTGACCACAGGACTACCGCCAGCTCCAGCCCCAGACGATCTTCAGCTCTGATGGGCGGCTCCGAGGAGCCCGCTGGCCATTCAGCTGGACATAAAGGCTACGTCTAAAAACAAACAAACGACTTCCGGGGCAGAGGGCAAGGAAGTGGTTCCAGCGGGGTGTTTGGGCAGCACGTCGGCCATTCAATCAGACCCGCTGGGCTGTGAGGGGAACGGCAGAGAATCAATCATAGGCCGTGTGTGTTTGCAGAAGGACGTGTGTGGCGGTGACAGCAGCGGGAGCCCCAGGGGAGGCCCCCTGGGGACACGTGTCCACCACCTGGGCTCCCACCCCTGCTGAGCCCCAGAGGGAACTGCTGAAATACAGAATCCCAGGCTCTGGGCCCCGTCTCCACAGCCAAATTGCCAAAGTTGGGATCCAAGACTCTGTAGTTTCTTTGAGTCCCCCAGACACTTCTGGGGAGCCACCCAGACACTTCTGGGGAGCCGCGCAGACACTTCTGGGGAGCCGCCAGGCTCAGGGACACCAAGCAAGTTCCTAAGGGTGGAATGCAGAGGAAGGGGGTGGTTTAGAGAGGACGGATGGGGTGGGGGGGTCCATCCACAGGAAGAACCAGGAAACTTTGTCTTCAGGAGACCTGACTGTGTGCATGCTTCCAGACCATCCTGCTCTCACCCAGAAGGCACCGCCCCTCCACAAACACAGTCCACCAGCTTCTCTCTTCTCCGTCCCTGAGTCTGCCACTAACACATAGTAGGTGCTCAATAAACACCTGTGAAATGAATGAATGAAACCTGTCTTGGTTTTTCTCTGTCCTTTTTTCTGTCTCTCTATCTCTTCTCATCTGTGTTGCATGTTCCCCTCTCTCTCCACCTCCATCTCTGCCTCCAGCATGGCATTGGGCACCTAGCAGGGGCTCAGTGAATATTTGTCAGGTGCATACAAGTGTGATGCTCTTCCTTGGCTTTCTCTCTTGCCCCTGTGCCTATCTGTCCCTCTCATTCTGTCTCCCCATCCATTCTCGCTTCTCGGCGTCCCTGCATACCCACCCACACCCACCCCAGATCCACCTGCAGTTGCTGGAACCACCCACCCTCCAGTCAGGTTCAGGGAGGCTCTACAAGTTCAGAAAGGAGTAATGGGGATGCAGCAGGAAAAGCTGCCCCATCCCTGCCCGCACCCCTCCCGCAAAGCCATAAGCACACTGCCTGCTCCTCAGGCTTCTGGGCTTCCATCTTGCATGTCTTTATTCCAAGCAAGCCCTCCTTCCTGGAACCGGTGATGCCAGTCCTGTTCTACAGCCCCAATGCCTGCCTCTGCCCAGGGCCTGCAAATAGAAAACCATGGAACCAAACCACTCAACACACAGATAGGGAGATAAAGCAGGGAAGCCTGCACTGCCCAGGGTCACCCAGAAAGTCTATGGCAGCCATTAGGACCTGGGGCTTGGGGTGTTTTTATCTCCTAAAGGGCAGCTTAGAACGCTAGGGCTGGCAGAGGGGACCCATTTTGTCCAAGTCCACCACACCTCCCCCCACCACCATTTATTTATAGCTAAGGACACTGAGCCCCAGAAAGATTAGGTGACCTGCTTGGGGCCACATGAGGATCACAATTCAGGTTTTATGACACAACCCTGACATCCCAGATGGCTCAGGAGGTGTTGGGATTATAGGCAAGGAACAACTGGTCAATCAAGAGTTAAGTCCTTAGGGGCACCTGGGTGGCTCAGTGGGTTAAACCTCTGCCTTCGGCTCAGGTCATGATCTCAGGGTCCTGGGATCGAGCCCCGCATCGGGCTCTCTGCTCAGTGAGGAGCCTGCTTCCTCCTCTCTCTCTCTCTCTCTCTGCCTGCCTCTACACCTACTTGAGATTGAAATAAATAATATTTAAAAAAAAAAAACAGTTAAGTCCTTAATATACTGGCCTCGTGTCATAAGTGATTTAACTGAACTTCATTAAAATGAGTCAAGGTCAACTTAACTAACTATATCCCTCCCCACCCCCCACCCCCACAATGAGGCAGGTTATATACAATAAGCACATCCCCCAGCCCCATCAGCTCTCTGGCAATTCAAGAAGAAATAAGAGATTTGGCATTTTTTTTTCATCTCTACCAAAGTAGAACCTACATGCACAAAAAGGCGTACATTGTTAGTCTACAGCTCAAAAAGCTTCACCAAGTGCACATACCCATATAACCAGCTACCAGAAGTCCCCTCTCCTACCCTGTCCTAGTCACTGTCCCCCAGGGGAACTGCTATCCTGACTTACCTAACCAGAGATCACTTCCACCTACTCTGCACATTGTATACAAATAGAATCCTAGAGTATGCCCCCTGCTATGGGAAACTTACAGGACATCTATGATTCATCCCCTTGTGTGTTGTGGTAGTCCATTCGTAACCCTTGTTGGGTATTATTCCACTGGTGACTATACCACAGTGTACCCATTTTACTCTTGATAATGTATCAGTTAGCTCTGGTTGGGTAACAAATCTCCCCAAAGCTTGGTGCCTTAAAACAACTATTTATTTAGCACCGCCTTCTGCTGGTAGATTTGGACTGAGATCTGCTAGCTGGTTCTTCTGGGCTGCGCTGGGCTGGGCTGGGCTGATCTCTGCTGGGCTCACACATGTGTCTGCATCTGTGGCTGAGGCTGGCTGGTCTAGGAAGACGTGAGCTAGGAAAGCCCACCCATCTCCCATCTGCCAGCCGGCCAGCCTGGACTCCTCACACGGTGACTACAGACTTCCAAGAGAGCAGCAGGGAAGTATGTAAGACCTCTGGAAGTCCTAGAACTAGCACGCGTCACTTCTGCCGTGTTCTATTGGCCATGCCAATTAAAGACCAGCCCAGATTCAAAGGGAAAAGAAACAGACTCTGCTTCTTCATCAGATGGGCTCTAAAGGATTGTGGCTGTTTTTGCAATCTACCAGGACAGGCATTTGGTAGTTTCCAGTTTCAGCCAAGATGAATAATTCTGCTGTGAACATTCTATTTTTTTTAAAGATTTTATTTATTTATTTGAGAGAGAGAGAGACAGAGACAGAGATAGAGATAGTGAGAGAGTACTAATAGGGAGGAAAGGGAGGAAAGCAGACTCCCCAGTGAGAAAAGAGTTGGATGCGGGACTTGATCCCAGGACCCCGGGATCATGACCTGACCCCAACGCAGACGCTTAACCGCTTAAGCTTAACCGACTAAGCCACCAGGCATCCCTGCTGTGGACATTCTCATGGACTCATTTCTACTGAGGATTTTCCCAGGAGCAAAGTGGCTGGGTTATAAGGAATGCTTTCACTCAGCCTACACTGGCTCCATAGGGGCCCAACTGTTTGTCAGGATGAACAGAAACTGCTAGAATATTTGTTATCTTAAGGAAATCTCCCAAAGGGGCCTATGTACCTTCGGAAGACCCTCCTACCTCTAGACAAGCTCCAACTTCACACAGGAAGTGCCCTAGTTGCTTAAAGAGTGTCCCCCCTCCCAAAAAAATTCCTATCCATCAAGAGCTGAGGCATGTGACTTTATCTGGAAAGAGGGTCTTTGCAGATGCCACCAAGTTAAGATGAGGTCATACTGGCCAGAGCGGGCCCTTATTTGGTGGCCGGTGTCTTTCGAAGGGAATGGAGGGGAGATTTGGATACAGAGACAGAGATACGCTGGGGGAACTCCTGCCTCATAACTACAGAGACAGATTTGGAGGGATGTATCTACAAGCCAATGAAACGCCAAGAATTGCTGGCAAGCCCCAGAAGCTGGAGGACATGAAGATGGATTCCCCCTCTGAATCTTCAGAAGGAGCATACCCCAGCTGACACCTCGATTTCAGATTTCTAGCCTCCAGAACCTCAGGAGACTAAATCTCTGTAGTTTTGTGTCCCTGAGTTCACGGTACGTGTCCATTTCGGCAGCCCTGAGAAACCAGGTTGCCCTCCTACCACCTTCCTGCTCCCTGATCTGGTCCAGAGCAGTGAGAGCAAAGGACAAGTTCCTCTCCGCCCTTCGCACTTGACCTTTTCATGCTGCTTGGTCTCCGGGGTCACACGTGTAAGCATGTTACTCAGAAGATTTATCCCAAAGCACGCACAGGGTGCGGGCCCGTGCAAACACTTGCCGCTGGTTTGCCATGATTTACTCTGATGGAGGGGGCCTCAGCCAACGAGTCTCTCTCATATATCAAAAAGGAAATCCTGAAGACATCCTTATAAACGCAGCAGGGAGGAGAACCTGCCGCCACCATAAACTTCCACGACGTGGTGGCGTCAGATGGGCCATCTGCTTCTCTCCCCCATCCAGATGCGCTCAGCAGCTCTCTCCTGCCTAATGGTTCACTTCTGCAACTCTGTGCACACCCCAGACACCCCCCTTCCCCCTCTTCTCGCTGTAGCATTAGCAACAGGGCAGCCTACAGGAGGAGCACATCCAGGCATGGAGGGGATCTGAATTACAGAACAGAGCCATGTTCAAACCTTGACCATGCCACTGCTGACTCCTGGGCTCATTCTGTGCCTCCTCTGAGTTCTAACTGCCTTGACTGTAAAATCAGAGAGCTCCCAGGCTCACAGAGTTACAAGAAAACATCCTTCCTGACTTAATGAATGGTAATCCCTCCTCTCCCTACCGTTCTGTGGTCTTACCAGGACTCCTGGTTGTGAGTGACAGAAACCCAACTCATAGTAGCTCAAGCAATGAGCAAACAAGAACCATCATTTGGGCTCTCTCATACCTGAAAAATTCTTGAAGTGACACCTTCAGGTATGGCTGGATCCAGGAGCTTAACAATGCCAACAAGAAGCTGCCTATGTCTTTCAAGTCAACTTTCTACTTGTTTGACTTTTTTCTCAGGCAGGCTCTCCCCTTGGTATGGCTCAGCAATTCCACCGGAAGAGAGAGTTCTCCAGTAGACCCTGGACTCACCTGAAGAAGCTCTGGTTAGCCACAAGGAGAGCAGGAGGTGGGAACAAATGCACAGACTCGTGTAACAGGACATTTATGAGATATCAACCATTGCTTTTATCACCCTACTCTGTCTTTGTTCACCAATAGCTTCCCGATTACTAGGTAGGGTTCCTACTGCCCTCCATGGGATACTCGTCTTTCTCCCATCCCCTCTCTCTGTGCCCCCAGCCCAGGAACTGCCCTCTATCCCAGGGTGGCAACACCTGTGACTCATAACAGTATTCCATGTTGCCAATCATATTCTAAATTTTGTGCCCTGGGCCCTTCAAGACTTAGACTTTCGAGGTTCAAAAGCTAGATTCCAGTGCCATAGAATAAACCTTTGAAATCCAAAAACCACAAATTTGATGCTTTCTTATTCTTCTTTTGCTGGTACAACCACTCTTAAGGCAGAAATACAGAATACTCCCTATGCCACCTAAAATGGAGGAAGGATGGGGAAGTAGGGGACATGAGTTCACTGCTCAAAGCATCATTCTGACCCGCTCAGAGCACGCTTCCCATGCACAGCTGGGTCTCACCCTGAGCCAAACAGCAGCCCTGCCAAATCCTCCTGGGGAGAAGACCCCACCCCAGCCCTTGTCTGGGTCCTTCTGCCCTCCAGCTGGCTAAAATACCCTTCTTCCAGAGTGCCCTCCTTGGTTTATCTAAATGGGAATTGCTCTCATTTTTTCCTTCTTCTCCAAGCTTTAGGCAACCTGGCCTTGAGAATTAATATTACAGCACAGGATAATATGCTATATGAGATCTGAGTAGATCTCACCTCTCCTAAAAGACCATCAGCTATTTACCAGTGAGGACCTCTTTTATGCTCCTTTGTGTCCCTGATGCCTAGCACCTGGTAGACAGAAGGGGGTGATGACTCCCTATTTCCTCCTCAAGCCACTGAGTGAAAGTGAAAGACCACAGAAGGCAATTTAGGGAAGGGCACCAAACCATTAGAACTATGCCAAGAAAAAATGGCCTACCTTGCTAGGTGATGAGCTCCCCGTCACTGGAGGTAGACAAACAGAGGCAGCTTGGCAGAGACAGGCAGTTGGTTACCTGGAGTCTGAGCACCAGGAGAATTGGACAGCATCTACTTTTGCTCATCATTTTATTGTCTGTGTTTAACACAATGCATGGCTCCTAAGAGAATTTAAAATACCCTCAGCCAGCATCCAAAGCCCTTTCTGTGCTCTCTAGGTTCTGCTGATCTGAACCCCCACCTTCTTCTCCAAACCCCTCTCTTCCCACTCCTCACTTGCCTCCAGCTACTCTGACCTCCTTTCCCTTCCCACCTCAGGGCCTTTGTACGTGCTGCTCTCCCTGCCTGGAACGTACTTCCTGCAGACCTTGGTGGGGCCAGGTCTATAGGCCAGATGCTATAGTCCCTTCTCAAGGAAACTTTCCCTGACTGCCTCATTAAAGAATTCCTTTCCCCTCCCTGACTCTCTCTCCACCATTAACCTGCTTTGTTTCTCTTTATTGTGCTTGCCACCAACCGCAATAATCCTGTTTGTTTATCCACTGTCTCTCCAACTCAAATGGAAGCTTGTTCACCACTAAATCTCAGAGCTTACCCCAGTCCCTGCCCATAGGAGCTGCTCAGTAAGTGTTTGCAGAATGAGGTGTGTTTTTTAGGATAGGATTAGATGCTGTAAGAGGCAAGCCCCCGCGGCAGTGGCTTGACACCATGACTGTGTTTTCTTTTGAAGGCCACGTGGTGTTCTCCACTGGTAGGCAGCCCTCCAATGATCCAGGCTCTTTCCATTGTATGGCTCTGCCCTCCTCTAGGACGTCAGAGTCTCCTGCGTTCAGAAAGAGAGAGAGAGCAAGGGGTTTGGGGAGTCAGGGAGGTTGTGGATCAGGCCTAAATAATGGTTTATGTTGCTTCTGTCCACATTCTGTTAGCCAGAATTCAGTCACAGGGAAACAGGTTTAATGAACAGCCAGCCACAGGGGTGAGTGATGAATGAATGAATAAATGAATGAATGAACAAATAAATGAAAAAAAAGATCTTTTACATATCTCGCAGTTCAAGACCCCTTATAAAATTCCAACTCCTGCAGATCCAAGAAATCTGATGTCAGTTGCTATGTGTCCTGATTTTTTTAACCCCGTCGCCAGGATGACAGAAAATAAGGGCTCTGGGCCCCACATGTTCAGCCCTGGGAGCAGGCAGGCAGGGCAGCCAGGCTGCTGGCTCCAGGTAAAACCAGCCCAGGGGTGGTCTGGGCTTTCTTGAGAGGTGCCTGCCTGTGCAGGGAGCAGCTCTCACCCCTTCAGAGCAAAGGAGAATTGAATCTATTTGCTCGGGATGACGTCATACTGGCTGGACTAGGAGACAGCAGGCTTGGGGGAGTGGAGGGCAGCCTTCCAAGGATGTCCATAGGCATCAGGAAGTATTTGTGGAATGCCTTCTTTGGGCCACTGACTTTCTGCTGGGGTTAGTACAGGGAAGTGCCTAGTGCCGCACCTGGCATACCAGAAGCGCTAAATATGTGCTTGCTAGCATTGCCCTTCTCTCCCTTCGCGATGACTCCATGCATTCACTCACCCACCTAATGTCTAGGGCCAGTTCCTGCCCTTCCCTGGGTTCTCGAGAAGTGGCAATGAACAAGAAAGACAGGGCTTGCAAGAATTATAATAGATGTCAGCCCACCCTTCGTGGAGCTTCTAGTCTGGAGGGAGACAGTACTCAGGAATGGCACCAGAGGAGGGAATATTGCCAAGAAGCAGGTGCCGGGACTACGAGGGAGCCCCAGAAGCTGGCCCAGCATGTGGAGGGGGAAGGTCAGGAAGATGCCTTCTGGCTCACTCTCTATCATCGCACACTCACACGCTCATTTTGTGCTGGGGGACACCACCAGTGGGGACATTCCCTAGACAGACTCTTCCTCCCGGCCTGAAGCCAGGAGATCCAGCCTTGGCCAGTGCCCATGGTCTGATCCTTCCCCACCAACCTGATGCTGCTGCAGCCACTGTGAAAGGGGGTGGGGATCCACCAAATGGGGAGAACTCAGCCCCCAGGAAGGTTCAGGGGCTGCGGGGGATGGGTGGAGTGGGAGGGTGATGGCTGGACCCCGTGCTCCCTGTCTCTGGATCACAAGGTGGAGCTGTCCACCGGAGGAAGGGTCCTATAGCCCCCAGATCTTTCACCCCAATAGCTGCTTATCGGATTGAAAGACAGCCGGCTGTATATTCAACTGTGAAGGGCAAGAGCCAGCTAAATGGACACGTACAAAATTGTAGCAAAAGACTATCAGTGACTTTGCCTAAACACAGCCTACTGGAGGCTTTAATAATACAGTTGAGCTTTCTGGGGACAACAGCCTCACCTCTTTAGAACATAGGGACTTATTGCTCAATGTTCACACATTTGAATTTCATAGCATGCATGCAGATAGATAAGGCAGGAATTCGGGGGGGTCGCAGGGAGCCCTGTCCTCAGCACAGGCAGGACCACAGCTTGAGAATGGGGCTGCCCGAAGCCCAGAGATCCCTGTGAGGAGCCGGGATTGGGACCAGCTGGCCACCAGCTCCCGGAAAAGCACCCCCAGGGAGAAGGCTACCAGATCTGGAGGTCCTGAGCGCCCCCAAACCCCTCCCCACCACCACCACTAGGAACAAAGGCCAGCCATCCTCTCCCTCCAGTCTGCATCCAGTCCAGGGAGCTGGAGAAATGGGGGAAGGGAGCATGGACAAGGGGAGTGTGGCGAAGCCTGTGTGCCTTCCTCAGGAGGCCAAGGGCACCCGGGACGTGGAAATTAAAAAGGAGGAGGGGAAGCCCAGCATATTAACCTCTTTAATCTTTCATTTCTGACACAGATTGTGGTCCCTCATTTCAAAGAATTTCAAGCTAATGTCTGGAGGGCAGAAAAATCTATTTCCCAATACGCGGCTCCAGCTTTTTTACCAATCGACTGCCCTTCCTGGTACAATCAGCCAAGAATTGATTTTTTTTTTCCCTTTTTTTTTTCTTTCTCTCTTTCTCTTTCTCTCTCACTCACTCTCTCTCTCTCTTTTTAATGCTAGAGCATCATCCAAAAATCTATCAATACAAACAACATCTTTGGAGAAAACACCAGGCTGCTTCTTAATTAACCCCAAAGCTGCTGGCCAGAGACTGTGGGGTCACTTCTGGAAGGCTCAGCCTGGGGACCCATTTGTGTCCCTCCTCAGAATGTTAGTCTCTATCTGGAATTCTTAGAATCCCTGTGTTAGAACCCTCTAGCACCAGGACCACAGGAGACTACTTAAATGTAAATTAAGTTTCATTAGATAAAATTTTAGAAGTCAGTTACTCTATCAAACAGGCCACATGCAAGGGCTGGGGAGCCACATGTGGCTCATGGCTACCATCCTGAATAGTGGCAGGCCTCCAGAACTCGGCCATCAAAGAAAGTTTTGCTTTAGAAAAGAGAAAGCAGCAGCCAAGGGTCGGATGTGAGCAAATGGGCATTTCACTAAAGCTCGATTTACAAAAAGAGACAGCAGGTCGAATCTGGCCCATGGGCCATAATCTGCTAACTCCAGCTTTAGTGGCTTCTCCAGAGAATGTAAGGATCACAGAAGGTTAGAAATAGTAGTGGTGGGGCGCCTGGGTGGCTCAGTGGGTTAAGCCTCTGCCTTCGGCTCAGGTCATGATCTCAGGGTCCTGGGATCGAGCCCTGCATCGGGCTCACTGCTCAGCAGGGAGCCTGCTTCCCCGCTCCCCCCACCTGCCTCTCTGCCTACTTATAACCTCTGTCAAATAAATAAATAAATATTTTTTTAAAAAAGAAATAAATAAATAATAGTGGTTAGGACAACTAGAAGGGGCCTATAGAGCCATCAGGGGCTAGAAACATGTCCTATCTTGGTTCCGGTACTGGTTAGAGGGGGTAACGCGCTATTTGCCTTTTACCATATCCAAATTGTCTCCCAATTCAAAATATCTTTAGAATGTTAGACTATCTTAGGGAGCCAGACTATCTTGGAATGTCAGAATCCTGCAGAATTCCCGAGCAGTCTTACCCCCATGGGACACCACTGGAGTCTCAGAGGCCGCCAAGCAGGGGAAGACACAACCCCCTTTACCCAGACCTGCTTTATTCATAAGGGTTCTGGGGGCTAAGAAACAATTAAGAATAATAGCAACTGGAAGGTCCCCTCGGTGTGTCTGTGGCTTTTAAGCATGTGAGAGTCCCTAAGAAAAGCAGATACAAGGCAGGACTTGGAGCCAGAACCCTGGCAGGAGGTGGGGGGATGGATTGGGGCTGAGCCTGGAGTTCTCCAAGGCTCCAGTTCCCACTCTAGCCAGGGTGGCTCTCATCTTCCATTTTTTTGTATATTGGGTTTCCAAGTAGGAATTCACCCATGGAAAACTCCAAAACTCTAGCTCAAACCCCTGCCCTTTAGTGCTGGCATCAGAGTGTTTTAGCCCAAATCAAGCAGCAGAGCAGAGAGATAAAAGCACACACGTGGGGAGCCAGGGGGGCTCAGTCAGTGAAGCGTCTGCCTTCGGCTCAGGTCATGATCCTGGGGTCCCAGGGTCGAGCCCCGTAACAGGGTCTCTTCAGTGGGGAGTCTGCTTCTCCCTCTCACTCTCCCTTGGTGCTCTCTCTCTCTCTCTCTCTTGTTCACTCACTCTCTCTCTCAAATAAATAAGTAAAAATCTTTAAAAAATAAAAAAATAAATAAAATCACACACTCTAGGGCCAAAAGGCGAAGTTCAGATCCTAGTTTTAGCTGTGTGACTCTGGGCAAGTCACTTCCCCTCTCTGTGCCTCAGTTTCCTTCTCTGTTTAAAATGGGGTTAAAGACAGGAACCCACTCGTGGGTTGTTATGAGAATAAAAGGCATTCATGCTTGAAAAGCACTTTGAACCCGATGCACATGCTCAGCATCTCGTGTTCACTAAAGAACAAGGACTTTAGAGTCTGCCCAGGACCACCCCCTCATTCATTCCTCCAGCAATCTTTACAGAGCGAGCTGCCAGGCTTTGGCAAAGGGGACAGACTGGCTAAAGTACGACAAACGTCCCCCTTTCCTTACCTCCAGGTTCCTCCATTTCTCACATTCTAGCTGCCCCATCTCCAGGGCCCCCCAGCCAGTCCCCTTGTTTGGACACCCAGGCCTCAGTCCAGGAGAGCGCTCTTCTCCAGAAGCAACTACTGTCCGATGGCCCCAGAGTGAGCTGGGCAGAGAGAGGCCCCTCTGTCCCAGAGCTGGATCTGGCTGCCCTCAGCATCCCACTGCACATGGCCCAGACTCCCTCTCCCAGGATCCTGCTCCCTATTATCCCACAGCTAAAGGAGGTTCCACTCTGGGCACGAAGGTAGCCTGAGGCTCTGTCCCTGCAGACATTCGCCTGCCTGTCCATCCTCGCGGCCTCCTGTCTCTGAGGAGCCCTCACCCACAGTCACTCACTTGACATCTCTGGGATACCTACCATGTGACAGGTTGTGTCCCTGAGGGCACAGGGAAGACGAGAAACACAGTCTGCTCTCGTGGACTTCCTTCCTAGTTGGATGTTCAACAAACGACTAAAGATCATTGCGCTTGGAGATCTGTTCAAAGAAGAAAATAGCTGGACAGCGTGGGAGCAGATGTGGTTAGGGAAGGCTTCCTGGAGGAGGTGACCGTTACACAGAAACCTCTCGGCTGCACGATCTCAGGCAAGGCCTCAGTTCTCTTACTGAAAAACGCAGAGGCTAATGCATCTGCCAGGGGCTTAGAGTCAGGGTCAGAGCGAGGGTGTAAAAGGCTTAGCGCAGTGCCTGCCACGTAGCGAGTACTCAGCCAACATTAGCCAAGACAGAAAATCCGTCACCCCTGACGCCAGGCAAGGCCTAATTATAAACGCCCAAAGGTCTCTTTTCAGCTCCTTGTGACTCGGGACAAGGGCCAAGGAAGCTTGGGCTGTCCGAGAAAGGAAGGTTCTCCCTATGGTCATAAGGTCTCTGCCAGCAAGCCGACACATTCCCTGTCCACTCCCGGCTCTGCAGGACCTGACCAACCCGGAGATAGCATCAGAGCACGGGACAAGGAGTCAGGTGGGCCTCACCTATGAGGAGTGGCAGGGGGTGCTTCACTTTCCCCATCTGCTAAGTGGAGATACCAGTGGAACTTGCCTCCCGGAGCTGTGTGAGGCTTCAGAGAAGGGCTTCAGTCCTTAGTACTTAGGCAGGGCTCTGTTTAACCTCTACAGTGTACAAGTACACACATAAATGTGAAATTAGTTGTAATTTAGGTAAATTCTCCCAGGGGCTTTCTTTTCTTTTACTCAGCAAATAGATGCAGAGTCCCTTGCTGTGTCTAGCTCCGTGTTAAGTGCTGGGTATACAAAGATGCCCACGACAGCCACCCAAGATCTTACAGAGCCAATGAAGAGGGTCAGGAAGGTTGAGGGGCATGTTTAATCTGCTCCCAGAACAAACTAGAGGTTCTAGAAGGAACACCCGCTCTTCTTTGTTCTTCCACTGGTTTATTTATTCACCATTATAGGAGCCGGGCCTTGTCCAACGTGCCGTGGCACCTGAGATCTGCTGGGTAGGAGGCTGAGGGACTCTTTCTCCAGCCCCAGATGTGGAACGCTCTGCCTTGACCCTGGCCTCCAAGAGGACTGTCTTCACAGTCAAGTTCTGTGTTCGAGTTCCAGTTCTCTTCCCCTGCCCTGTTGTGGTACCTGGGACAAACAGTGTAGCCAGGTTGTCACTTGGCGCCCTCATCTGTGACACGGGTTATGGTCACAGTAACAGCGCTCTGTCAGGGCTGTTTAGGGGGGTGTCATAGCAAAGGTGCTCTGCATCTATCTAGTAGACAATGCTGATTTCAGCCCCGACACAGCCCTGGGTTCAAGAAAGAGGGACACACTCCTGCTTACCCCCAGCTCCAAACTACTGGCTGACTTTGGGGAGGACGATCCTACTCTGGGGCCATTTCCAGGCCACTTTCTGGAAATGAAGGTTCTGAGCTACATAGAGGTGATCACCTTAGATTCTTCCTTTCTTCCCATTATCATAGAATCGTTGCTGGGAAAAGGTTGATCAAGCAAAGACTACATTTCCCAGCACCCTTGCATCAGGGCAGGGTCATGTGACTCACTTTGACCAATGGGTTATGAGAGGAAGTGGTGCCCATGGCTTCAGGACCCATGTGGTTAACAAGGGCATGTGTGTCCTCATCCTTTGTTTCCCCATCTGCCAGCAGAATGCATGGGATGTCAACCCACATGGTGAAGAAGGTAGAACCACAGACAGAAGGAGCTTGGGTGCCAGAGTCATGGCATGGAGGGAGGCCCCCCCAACCAGGAATGCCAGCAGTGGGCTATGATATTAGTGGGAAACAAAGTTTTATTGCATTAAACCAAAGAAGCATCCATTTTTTATATCAACGCAGCCAGCATTGCCTAAATGACTGTGTGTACGTTCTACATATTTTTTCAGTTGTATATACATCATCTACTACAATACTCAGCAAACTTCTAGCACCAGTATCACAAACCACTAATTTTCTGGGCATTTAACATGTGCTAAGCACTGTGCTTTCTCGCACATTTTCTTCTTTATCTTAACCACAACAAATGAGGAAACCAAGACTCAAAGACATTCAGAAAGCTGTCCAGAGTCTTCAGGCTGATAGACAGAAGCAGTTAGAGTCTAGGGTTCCCATTCTGAATTGCTGGCCTTCCAGAACCCACGGCATAGATAGGACAAGCCCAGATTTATGATTGAGGACACGGAGGCTCACGGGAGGTCCATCACTTGGCCACAGTCACAGAACGAAGTGGCAGTGATCAGCTTAGAACCCAGAGTTATCGGGCTCCTCACCCAGTCTGCTCGCCTCAATTGCTCTCTTCAGCACGCCCAAAAACCCTGACCCTGTTTGCATTCACCAGTGTGACCGTGCCATGACTGAAGGCAAACCTGGCATCCATGGAGCCTCTTATAGTGCTAAATAAATTTTTCTCTTGGCAGCCCCGGAACTTATTAAACACCTGGGAGGCTGTTAGTACCATGTGCTGTCCAAAACACTCTTAATTACTGTCTAATCAAGATATCTTTTACAGTAGAAAAAAAGTAAGACAGGAGAGAAGGGGAAAGGTTCATGCACGCAACTTTTAGGGCCACTGTTGGGCACTGGCCCTCAGCTACCATATCCCCTGAGTCTCAGTCAGCAAAGGGGAACAAAGAAATAAAGAGGAAGGGAAACTGCCTCAGAAAGAGGCTTACTTTCCCCCAGCAATCCCACTCTGTGGACTTGATCTGGAGGGAAACAGGAACAGGTAAATAGTGAAGATAGACATACAAGGATAATCCTGGTAACTCAGCGTCATACTAAGTGAAAAGTTGGAAATATCTGAACTGCTCCACGACAGGACCCAAGTCACATAAACAGATGCATACTCAGAAGGGAGTACTATGCAGCCATTAAAAAGAATGCCCCAGAGCCATCTGGGTTGACACAGAACAATCCAGCGGGTAAAGCTGGTTGCAGAACAGTGCATCAGCTGTGCTCCCATTCCAAAACAAGATGACGTGTATCGTCATTGCTGGCACCTATCATGGGCTTAATGTACTCTATGTCAGGCAGCCACATTCACCACCTCCCTTAACCCCTGTGAGAATCCTATGATGTAGGAACCATTAGCAACCCCAAGTCACAGATGAGGAAATAAATCTCAGAAGTGCAGTCATGAGTGCCCCAGGGTCATGTCTTTAGCAAGCGGTGGGCTAGGATTATTCATACCGAGGAAGTCTGAAAGCCACAACTAGCCATGAACCTCTCTATAGCCTCCCCAGACATGAACAAGCATAATGGCTGGCAGGAGATTTCCATTTCTTCAAAATGGGGAGAGCAGGAGGTCCAGAGCAAGAGTTTTCTAGAAATCAAGAGGATCAGGTTTTAACAGCCATATGGAGACAGGAAGCAAAGCCTATAGCTTTCAAATGATGAAGTATTGGGACCAAGAGCCCCTACCTAAAACCAGGACCCCCCAAAGGGCAATATGCTTAAAGGAGGAACAAAATAGAGGAAAAAAACATCACACGCCAACAGAAAGAAGAAACAAGGAGTTTTGCCTGTCCCAGCTTGGACTCCGTGAGGGAAAAAATTTCCCTTAAGAATTTGTAACCATGGACCTACAATCACACCACTTCGGAGTTTAAATCTGTATTCCCTGCACTGAAGGGAACCTCCATGCTGAGACCAGGAATGAGGACATTATGCCAAACCAGACAGAAGCAAATGCTAATCCTTCTGTAGATCTTTCTGGAGGGGATCAGACACCCACTCAGCGGTAACACCCAGGATTCCCATGGATATGGTCACACTAAAAATGAGCTTGCAAACCCAGATTATAACACATGCGAGAAAGCAAACCACCACAAAAATGTCTGGAAAGACACTGGAGGAACTGATTGTCTTTGGAGAGTTAGTAATGGAAGGATAGTGTGAGCAAGGCTGGGGCTTTTTACTTAACACACATGTAAGACAGGGTGAATTTCTGAGAATAAGGAGTTAATAATACTGCTTTCTTCTTTCTGCTTTAAAATATGAAATATTTAAGTTGAACAGAAATAAAAGAAAGAAGACAGGAGGGAGATGGGGAAAAGAGGGGAACCTAGCTTTTCTGGCCCCGCCCCCCACCTGCAAGCCTACTCCCCACTCCACCCCTGCCAGTTATAGCTATGGCCACTGGCTTTGGCGATGCCTCCTAGAACAGAGTTGGGATCCTTCCCATTTGCCAAGGATGTTCTCCTATATAATGATCAGCCATATAAAATCCTTCATTGGGGTCTGTGCTCCCAAAGCCTCCAATAGAAGGGAGGCACTACTTTAATTCCTCTGCCGACATCAGCTGATCCCGGTCTCTCTGTTTCTATCTCTTAAATATTCCTCAAGCCCCACCACCATGCTCCTTCCCCAGTCCCTCCCCTGTCCAGAACACATCTCAAGCCTTGCTCAGAACTCAGTTCTCTCGGCCCTTCTGCTGACCGCCTTCCAGCCCATCCACCAGCCAGTAGCCAATAGAGTCTTCTTCCCAGCATGCGAATTAGATTCCTCCCCTAACTAAAATGTTCCAGTGGGTTCCCTCTGGCTCAGAATAAACTACAAGTTCCTGGATGACCCGGTCCCCACTGGCCAGGCCCAGGTAATCACTCACAGTGTCCCTCCTGTCCATTCCCTTCCACTGACTCTGCTCCTTTCACATTGGCCTCATGTTGGGCCTAGGAACACACAGTTCAGACCCCCTGGGCAGTGGGGCCCATCCACTGCCTGGCCATTTTCCCTGCACAGGGAAACCTCTACTCTTCAGATTCAGGCTAAATGCCCTTGCCCTCAGGAGGTCTCCCTGTACCTGCCTAGCACGGTGGATAGAATTATGACCCCCAAAGTTGCCCACACCCTAACTCCAGAACCTATGAATCAGTGACCTTACCTGGCAATAGAGAGTCACCAGGTATGATAAAACTAAGGATCTTGAGATGGGAGGATTATCCTGGCTGATCTGGATGCGTCCAATGCCATCATAAGTGACCTTATAAGGGAAGAGTAGGAGACTCAGAGTCAAAGAAGGCAACAGAGACAGATATTGGAAGATCCAAAGTTCTGGTTTTCAGGATAGAGTAGAGGACCACAAGTCTAGGAAGGCAGGTAGCCTCTGAAAGCTAGAAAGGCAAGGACACGGACTCTCCACCAGGGGCCTCTAAAAGAAGTCATCTCTACTGTTAAAAACAAGACAACAGGCCCAAAATGAAGTCACTGACTTCTGTCACCAAACTGAGACTTAGTTACAGTTCTGCCTGTCCCAGACCTGGGATCTTAAACCAGTCAGTCAGAAGCCTCCAAAAAAAAAAAAAAAAAAAAAAAAGCCTCCTAATAGGCACCAGAAAAGAAATCGGCTTGATGGACCCTTCCCCTCTCCTAAAGGAAAATAACCCTAAAATAATAAACCACTTGTTTGCCTAGAACATCCTTGTCCCCGCTCCCATCTGTCTATAACAGTCTTCCTTGTTGTGTAACTCCTCAGAGCTCTTCTGTCCCCTAGATGGGATGCTGCCCTGCCCATGAGTCTCTGAATAAAGCCAAGAAGATCTTTCAAATTTTCTCAGTCGAATTTTGTTTTTCGACATCGCCAACACCTTGATTTGAGGACCTCGGGGCTCTAGAACTGTAAGGGAATAAATGTGGGTTGTTGGAAGACACTACGTTTATAGTGATTTGTTACAGCAGCCACAGGAAACTCATACACCTCAGACTGGTTGTCTCCATATTCTCCAGGAGCATCGAGTCTCTGGTCCCAGCATCATCCACCTGAGGGTTTTTCCAGACCAGCAGAAGGCATGCAGGAAGTGCTGGGGAACTAAGAGCTCCAGGAGTTGGGGTATAAACATCCCAGCTCCCTCCCCATACTGGGAGCATAGCTGGAGGGGCATGGCGTGTGCAGAAATGGTCTCCCGAGGCGGCCCCTAGCTGGAATGGCAGCTGCCCACCACCATCATGGACTCATATTCCCTGTAGGAGCTGCCTTCCCCTCCCTGCCTCACTGCCCCACTCCTCCTCAGGTGCTTTCTAGAATCATCTCTCACACAAATCATTGCCTTTGAATCTTTATCTCTGTATGACCCAAACCAAGTCGTACCCCTCCCACCATCCCATCACTGTCCTGCTTCTTCCCTCACCATCCCTTTTCCCTGTCCTCCCAGCACTCATCCAGGTTGTCACTCTCTGTCTTGCCCCTGGGACTGTCAGCCCCTCTGAGGCAGGACCCTGTGCACCCAGTCACTGCATGTCTCTGGATCCTGGCATGGGGTCCAACACACGGGGCACACTAGATAAATGTGTGTCTAGTGGCTGACTGAATATATCAGCTTTGTAGAGAAAGAGTGTCCTCCGGAAGGCACAAGGCACTCCCACTGCCAACAGCTTCCTAACTAGCATTTGGGGGCCACCTTCATGGATCCCAAACACCAGCTACAATTAGTGTCCTCCACCTGCATGCAAATAATAGAGGCACCAAAATCCTCCAGGGGAGTTTGTTCTAAATGGATTAACTGTGCCCCCTGCAACCATCACCTGCTTGCATAGACAAGGCTTCCTGACCTCTGCGGAGAGGACAAAGCCCCAACTCTTGATGAGGGGCCCCCAGAAAGAGGCTACATCTGCAATGGTTCCCCGTGCACTTTTGGGGTGCCAGGCACCTGGCAGTCTCCTGCCTCCTTGACCTTGTCCAGGCTATGCCCCTCACCTGGAATTCCTTTTGTGCACCTGGAAAACAGTTTATCTTTCCAGATATCCCTCAAGCAGATATCTCTCCAGGTCTTTCCTTACTTTCCTTTTCTTGGACCATCCTTCTGCCCAGTCCCTCTGACACTCACTGGTTTGGGCATCTTGTCTCCCAAACACATTTCTTGGAAGAACCCTCCCTGTTCCTCTCTGTTCTCCAATGTCTGGCACACAGTAAGTGCCCAATGCTTGATAGCATGTACAGCCCCCCCGCAACCTTTGGCTGTAAACCCGAGAGGTTTAGAGGCTCACCCCACACCCCTGCCCCACAGTGGGTCCCAAGCCCAATAACTGGCCACAGCTGGAATCTGGGTGGCCCAAAATGAACAAGTTAGGAAGATTCCAAGAAGTCTGTAGAAGGAGAGAAAAGAGATGAAGAGACAGAGCCAAGGGACTGGGGCAGCTGTACAGGGCAACCCTATCTCCAACCCCATATCCCAGGCCCCAAAGTCGGCATTAGGCACCCTCACCCTGTGCCCCATCAGCACTGATGGACCTGGGCATTACCTTCTCTCTCCTGCTCACAAGCTCCTGCTGGGTTATGTTTGGAAGTTTCGGGGTGGGGGGGGGTCAGGTTATGAAGACACCATTCTCCAAATTGCTGAACAAATAGATAAAGACAGGATCTTACCCCATCATATAACTTCAGACAAGTCCTGTGAGCCAGAGTGATTCGACTGGAAGAAACCAACAGGTGACACTGCATATTCTCCTCCTGGCTTTACGTCTTCGGCAGGGCCCGGCCGGACTTGTCTCAGCCTTTCTGCAGGGCAGCTGTGTTGGGTCAGGGAGACAGGCCCATAAAGGGCTTGCTGGGACCTGCAAAAAATTCACTCATCTAACCAGTATACATTGGATGAACACCTACTGTGTGCCAGGCACTGTGCTAGGCTCTGAGGATGGAACAGAAAACAAAACAGACAGAAAGAGTAAGGAGGGTGTGGTCAGAACAGTGTGTGCAGGAGAGAGAGGTGGACAGGCCCAGGTCCCCCAGAGCTCAGCAGATAAATCAGAAGTCTGGGGCTTGATTTGAAAGACAGCAATAAGCCCAGAGAAAGTTTCGAGCAGAACTGGAGCCCATCAGAGGTGCCTGAAACCAATGTATCCTCATCTTGGCATGGGTGAACATCTGACTCTTTCCCTGCAAATAAGCCTGCCTTCCCTTCTCATGGGCAGCTGCTCCCAAAATCTGAATGTTCCTAGCACACTCTCAAAAATCAGAATCCTTGGCCACCTTGTCAAAAGGATTAAATCATTCAGAATAACACTAAACAAGACAGGGACAGTGGCGAGAACCACAATATGGTGCCACAAAGAATTCATGGTGGTCATACCATGTACTTGATCGCCATCTGTGTGGATCAAGATTGCCTGTCCTTGTTCTCTTACATACTCCCAGGGAGAGTGGTGGCTCATTCCAGTACACATGCCATCTTTCTTTGGGCCATTGGACTCTGCATTGGACTCTGCTGCCTACCAATGGCACTCCTTGCCGTTGACCAAACCTGCTCAGTACCTGCCATGATGAAGCTCGGTTGGCCAGAAGGAGAGAGTGAGAAAACTAAAGACCTTCTGGGCAAAAGATTCCTTGCCATCTGTTGATGAGTGGTGACTTGGGAATCTCAGAGGCCCCTGTCTTCCCCCCACAGGGCCCCCAGACTCAATCGTGCGCGTTGTCTGGATTTTCTCCTCACTGCGAATTAGACTTGCCCACAAAGCTGGGAAGGAGTTGAAGCTGTCAAAGTTGGTGAAGGTCCATACACTCATACTGGAATGATCTCATCAACCAAGGAGTTCCTGGCATGGCTGTTGATTCCTCCATCAGATTCCTTCTCTCACTCAGCCCGCCCTCCAGAGCTTTTTGTGGGTGTGTGCCTGCTGATCTTGCCAGCCTTGGCTCCTTCTATTATCCCACATTTCCCTGCTCATTCCAGCCTCACCAAACCCATCAGCAGGTCCTCTTCATTCTCTGCACCTTTGCACCTGCTAGTCTGTCTGTCTGCAACAGCATCCCCTTCCTTCTGTCCCTGGAAAATTCCTGCTCCCTACCCAGCTAAAATATCCCCTTCTCCGGGAAGCTCCTCTGTCTTGAGTCTGGCTCTGATCCTCCTCTGACGTTCTGGGTCCATCACCCCCATTGGACAGGGAGATTCTCCAGGAGTGGGGGGACACTGTGTTTCCCTCCCTCACCATCTGCCAGCACCCTGTCCCAAGGGTCCTTTGGGTCCACATGCCTTAAACTCTTGAGCCTCAGTTTCCTCAACTGGAGGATGGAATCGTCATTCCAGCCTCCCAGCTTTGTGGGGAGGAGGACACGAGCACGTGAGGCTCCACATGGAAGCTGGACAGGTCAGGAGAAACAAATGGCTTTCCCTCACGGCATCCCAGGAGGCCAGAGTGGAACCAACCCCCGCCTGTGGGGGAGTGAGGATGACACTTGTGTGCATCTGTCCCCTGCCAGGAAAAAAAAAAAAAGGCAACAATGAGAAATACAGGTCCTGGGCTCCTCAAAGCCATCTTCCTCTCATGTCCTACCCCGACCCCGCAGAGTGTCCCTGCCAGGCTAACACTCACTGGCTTCATACCACACCGGTCAAGAGACCAAAAGGAGAACTTGTCCTCAGCCAAGGGCCAGCTGTCCTCACAGAAGTCACGAGGATCGGCCCAGAGAGCTAAACCCAAAGAGGAGCTGAGCCTCCCACCTCCTGCCCTCAGCCTGGCCAAGACTGAGGTGGAACTGGGGCAAAGCACCCCCAGTCCATGGGGCCCTCCTGGTGCCCGGGGCTTCCCACACATCATCTCAAATCCCCAACACCAGCCCAGTGGGGTATGTGCCTTTAGCATCCCCACTCTACAGATGGGGAAACTGAGGCTGAGTGTTGTGTGATGTGCCTGAGGCCTCACAGCTAGTAAGCAGGGGAGCCAGGATTTGAACCCACATCTATAGGACATCCCGAGCCTCCTTGCTTCCCAAGCTTGGCTTTTGCCATCAGTGTTTATGACCTGGGACACCCTTCCACACTCCCATGTTGGGACTGTTTGTTCTGTGTCTGCAGCAAAGAGACCTTCGAGAAATAGTGGATAAAGACATGGGTTCTCACTCAAGGCCCCTTGGTGTCTCCACCGAGGGTCTGAGGGCTCCTCCCCCAGGGAACCCAGCTCAGCTGCCCCCATAACTCATGGCCTGGACAGAGGGAGCTCATGCCAGAATGTTGAGCCCTAATTGGCCCTACTGCCACCTGGGGAGGGTCAGAACAAGGTACAAATAGACACCCTCTCACCCAGTGACCTTATTTATTGAGTGCCTACTGTGGTCGCTGCCCAGAGAGTGGTTCCTGGCACTTTTTTGCTTGTGCCCTCCTGGTCCCACCTCCCAGGGTTTACGCCCACCTGTCCTCCCTCATCCTCTCAGCAAACACGCACTGATCCTAAAGAACAGAGTGGTGAACAAGATGGACACACTCTATCATCACATGGAGGAGACAGATGACACACAGGTAAGCGACCAATCACTAAATAAGCAAAGATTGCACAGGTATGGGAGAAATGAACTGAGCACCGTGCAGAGAGTGCAGCGCATGGTGCAATCAGCAGGGACTGCCTGGAGGAGGAGGCCCCTGAACTGAGAGTTTAGACAAGAAGAAGCCGCCATGCAAAGGGTTGGGGGAGGAACCTGGATTAAGGGAATGGAGTTAGAGAAGGATTTGCGCAGTTCCTGCTGTACAGTGAGGCTCCATCAAGGTCATTCCTGATGTCTGCCTGAACTTGCCTGACCCTCACCCTTCAGCAGCTGGTCTCGTATTGCAAAGCACTTTACAGTTTATAAGACACGTTCCTCCTTGGAAACTTCTCGGCTCCTCACATCTGCCCTAAGGGGCATAGATGAGGAAACGGAAGCTAAGAGAGGAAGATGTCCTCCAAGGTCACATAGCCAGGTGTTCCCTTCCTAACCCAGGCCCCTGCCCTTCTCCACCTGCCTCTTCATCCTCCCCAGAAGGCAGCACCGGAGGACCCCTGCCTGCATCCCCTCCTAGGCCCCCAGCCTCCCCAAAGGGGAAGCAGCTTTGCACCAACCCATATATAACCCACTCCACGTGCCTTCGCTGCATTAATAAATGGGGAACCAAGGGGTCATAAATCCTGGGGCTGCCAATGTCCCCGGGACCAGCTCTTTCTCTGGCCACGCACTAGTACTTTTTACAACCCATTAATTAGTCCCTCTAATAAAGTTTGACAAAATGATAACTTGCCCATGAAAAGTGTTGTAATAAATACATTTTCCCTAACTTTCAACCATTCGAGCATGGCCACCTCATAAACCCTCCGCCATGGTTCATTGCCTTATTGTCTCTCTATATTTCTCCATCACCATGGAAGTTCAGGAGCCTGGGGCCTCATGGACTCAGGATAGGCCAGTGCCGGTCTCCGGGTACCCAGCACTTCCAGGGAGACTGTCATGGGCGGTCCCTTCCCTGCTCATAGACCTTCACTGGCTCCCACCACTCGGGACAGCCGTTCCAAAACTCCAGGCTCATCTTCCCTAGTCCTGCTTTGTCCATGCAGCAGCAGAAGGAACAGGGTCCGGGGGTTATGTTCTCTTCAAATGGGCTCACTTTAAGAAATTGACTTTTCAAGGAACCTTTATATCATCATTACCAAAAACTGGAAAAGCAGCGTAAACAGCCCAGAGAAGGAAATAAAGACAAATAGGATAAAACAAAGCCGAAGCGTGCCACGAAATCCGAAATAAATAGTACTACTGTTTGCCTAACTCTCTGAGCCCGAAGCCTGCCTTCTCTCTGTGTGTTGGAAAGGGCGATCAGCCGGGACTAGAAAGACACTAAAGACACATCAGCAATGAGTGGCTTTCTCCTCGGTATAGACGGAGGGTCGGAAAAAGAATTCCAGAACCAGCTTCCCCCTTGAAGAGTCTCAGAGGTTGAATGTCACGTCCCTATTTCTCACCCACAGAGGGTTGTGTTTAGCAGCTAGGTTGACAACCAGGTGGGCACGGGGTAGGGGTGCTGGTTAGAGGGGTTGCTGGGGACCCCCACTGGATGCAGCGGGTGCCTCGCCTGCTTCAGATCAGCAACACGAGACACAGCTCTTCGCGATGTAGAGAAAATTGAGAGAACAGCCATTGTTCCTATGACAAAGGAAGCATCCCAAGGTGTGGCTTTGGGGAGCAGGTTGGAGGAGCAGCAGATTTTACCCTGACCTTCACCGAGATCATTTGTGCTCCCCCAAGCCACAAAGGAAACGTTAGAAATGCTCCTATGATCAGCGCTGACCTTGACCTGCCTGGGATTCCCGGAGTCCATGCCCGGGATCTCTTAGACCCCATCCCCATCCGCACACCATGTGGCTGCAGGACCAGGTCACTCCCTCATGATCCATCTCAGAAGTGCTCCTGGCATTCCTCATCTTGTCCCCTGACGTGATGATGAGGACATAGGGTCAGTAAGTTCCAGCACCTGACTCCACACAGAGGAGGGGCTCTGTCGGTGTTGCCTGAGCGAGTGACTGAGTGAGAAATCAGGGTAACTGATGACGAGTTATTCCCATTTCACAGATGAGCACAGAGAAGCAAAGCCTAAGAGGAGAAATACGGAGCCCATGTCCCCAACAAGTCTGGAACAGAGCTAAGACACTGAAAAGTCATCCCCCCACCTTCACTGCCCAGCGCTCCTTCCACCGCAGCCCCAGAAACCACCAAGGATGTTCTGGCTCCAATCACCGCCAACATCTCAAGACCCATCCCCACAGAGCCCACCTGGACAGACAGGGGTTTTTAACCTCTTTGCCACCCTCAGAAATTTGCAAACGTACCAGAACAACACAGCTCACTGATAAACCAGTTGCTGACACAGGGAGCCCGGCCCCAGGGCCCAGGACCCTGTCCCTCATGAAGCTCACTGATAAACCAGTTGCTGACAAAGGGAGCCCGGCCCCCGGGGCCCAGGACCATGTCCCTCATGATGAGCTCTGTGAGCCATGCCAATAGCAAGGATCTTGTCCATGACCGCTCCAAGTGTTCTAGGTAGGCACTGTCCATTTACCGCAGCTGAGTCTCTCAGTAATCCTTCGAGGAGGAGATGAGTGTGCCCGTTTAACAGGTAGACAAGCTAAGGTTCCAAGAGGTGAAGGCACTGAGCCCAGCCCTAAGCACCCTGGTTCTAAGCTCTGAAGGGCCATCAACAGGGTTGGCCTGATTCTGAAGCTGCTGTCCACGAGGAGTAACTTGTCAGCCATCCAGTGCCCAAAATCCCACCCTTAGTTTCACCACTTGGAATAAAGCAATATATTGCCTGAAGGCCTCTTTGAAGTAGAGCGAGGAAGTCTAACACGATAAGAAGTGCATTGGATTAGGAATTGAAAGACCCAAATTCTAGTGGTCATTTTTCTTTCAGCTCTGAGCCTATCCCACTGCCTGCCCTAGTTCCCATAATCCAGCTCTTTTAATTCCTAATCCACAGACGAGGGAACATGGTTTCCTGCAGTGTGGGATGCACCCTGAGAGGCCGATTTTCGAGGGATGAGTGCACTCAGCTTTAAGACGTACCTAATGGGGGGGGGACACCTGGGTGGCTCAGTCAGTTAAGCATCTGCCTTCAGTTTGGGTCATGATCCTAGGGTCCTGGGATCCTGCCCCACCTCAGGCTCTCCATCTCCTCCCCACTCGCTCTCTCTCTCTCACTATCTCTGTGTCTCACTTTCAAATAAATAAATAAAATATTTTTTAAAAATTAAGAATTACCTAATGAGGGGTGCCTGGGTGGCTCAGTCAGTTAAGCGTCTGACTATTTTGGCTCAGGTCATGATCTTGAGGTCATGAGATAGAACCCGCATCGGGTTCCTTGCTAGGCGTGGAGCCTGCTTTTAAGATTCATTCTTTCTGGGACTCCTGGGTGGCTCAGTCATTAAGTAGCTGCCTTCAGCTCAGATCATGATCCTGGAGTCCTGGGATCGAGCCCTGCATTGGGCTCTCTGCTTGATCGGAAGCCTGCTTCTACCTCTCCCTCTGCCTACTGCTTCCCCTACTTGTGCTCCCTCTCTCTGTGTGTCAAATAAATAAATGAATAGAATCTTCAAAAAAAATTCTCTCTTCTTCTGCCCTCCCCCTCTAAAAAATTTAAAAATTACATTTTTAAAAAATTTTAAAAAGATAAAATATTTGAAAAAAAAAAAGAAGAATTGTCTGATGAGGGGTGCCTGGGTGGCTCAGTGGGTTAAGCCTCTGCCTTCGGCTCAGGTCATGATCTCAGGGTCCTGGGATCAAGCCCCACATCTGGCTCTCTGCTCAGCAGGGAGCCTGCTTCCCCCCCCAACCCCCCCATCTCTCTACCAGCCTCGCTGCCTACTTGTGATCTCTCTCTCTGTCAAACAAATAAATAAAATCTTAAAAAAAAAAAAAGAATTACCTGATGAAAGTATTACCTCCTTTCTTTTTTTTCTTTTTTCTTTCTTTTTTTTTTTTTTATTATTACCTCCTTTCTGATCACTTTCTAATTACTAACAAACAGAAAGTTTCTGGGAAAAAAAAAAAGAAAGGAAGGAAGGAAAATCTCTGTTTGGTGCTGACGTGTCTTTAATGCCTCCTCTTTGGCTACCTGCCTTTTTGACAAACAAGTGGATCTCATGCTCAGAGCACCTCCCCACACACCCCCACCACGACCCCCATCCCACCGCCTACCACCCCCACTACCCCCCCACGCGTGGACTGCCGTACCTGGCCGGCTTCTCTGGAAATCGTTCCGCTCTGTTTTCATTACATTTGGGTTTAAAGTCACCGTCCATTTAGGGCAAGTGGAACGCACTTTCCGTTTATGATAGCAATATAAAATGTCCTTTTTAAATGCTTTCCTTTAAGTTAAAAGAACTAGTTGATATAAAGAAAAGCACCACATACATGTGAGCATTGGTAGCGGCGAGACGGAGGAACTTGGCCAAGTAGAAGGTGAATGACAGGTGTGGGGAGGGCCCTGGCTGAGGGATTCGCCTCTCACTGCAGCCCCTCACTGCAGTTTACAAAAGGCCTTTCGAAACACAGTCCCGCAGCCAGGGACACACACGGCCCCCACCGGGGCCTCACGCAGCCCACGTCTTGGAAGCCCCCCAGGGATGGGCATTTTGCAGGTGTCGCAAACCATGCCTTATCTATAGCCTCAGAGGCGGGCATGAGCCCCATCTGCCAGCTGAGAAAATTGAGGCTCAGAGAGGCTGAGGGACATGCCCAAAACTGCAGAGCAGTGGATTTGTTTCCTGGGGCTTCTGGAACAGATGACTGCCAACTTAGTGGCTTAAAACAGTGGAAATTTCTCCTTTTTCAGCTGTGGAAGCCGGAAGTCTAAAATCAAGGTGGTGGAAGGGAGGCTTAGGGAAGGGGACTTTTTCGCCTCCTCTAGCTTCTGGGGGCTCCAGGCCCTCCTTGGCATATGGTGCTGTCCCTCCAGTCTCTGTCTCTGCCTTACGCGGCCCCCTTCTCCATGTCCTCACTCCCTCTGCTTCTGAGCATGCCTGTCATTGGTTGAGAGCCCATCTTAACCCAAGTGGATCTCATCGCAGCATCCTTAATTCAATGACATCGGCAAGGACTCCAAATAACCACATTCACAGGTTCTGGGGAAATCTTCTGGGAGACCACCATTCCTGCCACTACAAGTGGGGTCGGGATTGATACTCTGAGTGTTCTGTTCTCCTTACTCTAGCCACACACACACACACACACACACGCACACACACACAGAGGAGCCCACCTCCACTGCCCATCCCACCCCGTCCCACCAGCTTCCTGCCCAATGACAGCAGACACTGGGGGCAGCAGCGCCCAACCCTGGGGGCCAGCTCGCCCTGCAGAGACCCATACTCCTGTTTAATGAGGACAGAAGACTGAACTCTGTTCAACAGCACAGGCATCCACCCACCCACCTGCCTGGGGACCCATTTCTTTGAGGAAATTTATGGCCATAATTTAGTGGGTGAGTTATGGCCCCTGGCACCTGAGCTCAGAGAATTGCCCGGGCGCATGAAAGCCACCCGCTGACGCCCCTCCACACGCAAGCCATCCTCACAGAGCCTATAAAACATGGGCTGGCAGAGAATGGGGGGCCCCATGGGAGCCGTGGAAGGTCTAGCTCCCAGCAGCTTCTGGAACTGAGTACAGAGGCCTGGGTCCCCGTCTAAGCATTTCGTGGTTGGTTGCACCGTGCCCAGCGGTATGCCCACCCAAGGTGTCTGCGACCAGCACCACATTGCGTGTACAGTGGCCACATCAGCAGCATCCACAGAATGGCTATGAATGCAGAAACAGTAGGACCCCCACGCTGAATGCAGCCGCCCCCTTTCCTAGGGATGTGTGGGCATCAGTCTGTTAAGCCTCTGCCTTCAGCTCAGGTCATGATCCTGGGATCGTGGGATCAAGTCCCACATTGGGCTCCCTGCTGAGCAGGGAGCCCGCTTCTCCCTCTCCTCACCTGCTCAAGCTCTCTATCATTATCTCTGTCTCTCTCTCACATAAATAAAGAAAAAGAAAAAGAAAAAGAAAGCACAGGTCAGAGTTGAGCCCTGTGCAAGCCCAACACACTTGGGAAGCAACTCCAAAACTTTCAACAGATTCTCCGTCCCCCTTCTTCCTCTTCTTCTTCTCCCCCTCCTCCTCCTCCTCCTTCTTCTCTCTCTCTCTCTTCATGGGTCAGAGGTTAAGAAGCTCAAGACATTTTCCGTGATACGTTTCACGGTGTCCTTAAGACAGCCATACTGATCTGATTTTTTTTTTTTTAATTTCCTCAGATCTGAACTTTTCAAAGTTTAGGACAAAGGAAACCCTATTCCACAAGGAAAGTCAGTACATCAAACCCACCTGAGGCCTTGAGTAGATTGACAGTGGGGGATGGGGGGCAGGTAAATAAGCAATGATGATAACGATGGTAATGGGCAACAGGCTTTTCCGGGTGGTATTGGGGAGCGAGGCCTCTGACCACAGGAGAAGTGATGCAGATCCTTGTAAAATAACCTCACACCAGCGAGGCAGGAGGCCACGATCTGAACTGGGGCACGGGAAGATGGCAGAGGCGGCTGGAGGGGGCTGGGGCAATCCAGGAAGCCTCCCTGGAGGAGAGCAGTCTCCCTTCCCCCACCTCTGCTGGACCTGGATCTCCTGGCTCCGGTTCTGCATCAATTACCCTCTGCAGCTCCCCTCGGTCTCCCTGAGCTCAATCGAGGAGAAGATGCACTCAGAAGTGAAGTTCCAAATTAGGTTGTTTGGAATTCCGAACCGTTGCAATTAACAGATCCCAAACACTGTTAATTATGTTTCCTGTGGCCAGTGTACACAGAGGCTAATCGATCCGCCCAGCACTGCCAATTACGGAGACACCATAGCATCGAGGCTTGTGGGGGGTGTACAGGGAGGTGACAAGGCTCGGGTGCTCCCTGGTGGGGGGGGGGGGGTTCCAGGGACTTCTCCCTGAGCAAAGCTTCACACAGACCCCCCTACTCGTCTTTGAGGGTTGGCTGGCAAGCTCGAGCCAGACCCCGTAGGACACTGGGACCCAGAGAGCAGGACACCCTGAGACCCTTTCACATGGGAGGGAGCAAAGGATCTGAGTTCTGTGCGTGCTGTTGTGTGTGAGCATTAGTGTGTGTGTGTGTGTGTGTGTGTGTGTGTGTGTCCATGTACAGACATGAGTGTGGGTGCAAATAGGCAAGTGTGAGCAGAGCTGTAACTGGAGGGCGCATGCTGGAAGCCATGTGTATGTTCATGTCTGAGAGCACAATATCGATGTGAGTGTGGGTGGACGCCGGGTGTTGAGTGTGAGCATACGTGTGAAAGCAAAAGTGTGTGTGTGAGCGTGTGGGGCAGTGTGAAAGTGAGCACACAGATGCCAGCAGCTCGAGGGAGTGTGTTTAACGGAGGGCGGGACGGTGCTGAGTGCAGGGGCACACGGGTAGAACAGGGTGTGAGTGTGAGCAAAGAGCACGTGACTGAGAATGCGTGAGCAATGAGCATGGGTGGGAAGGTGAGCGGTGCTGGGAGTGGGAGGTGATGGGAGCAAGTATGCTGGTGAAGGGGTCCTCCGTGGGCCTGTGTGGACACCTTGAGCCACTGCACTGCTAGGCGTAGACTTCACCTATGGAAGGATGACACTTCCTCAACGTCCCGCATGACCCTGTGACTTGCTCTGGACAACCGAATGGGAAAATGCCATGTGATCACTTCCGGAAGGAGCTTTAAGGGCCAGGGTGAGGTGCTCCTTTCCCTCTGCCATGACCACAGGAAGATCGAGTCCGCACGGTGGGCCAGGTGGGAGGAAGGTGGAGTGGAGCAGAGCCCACACCTAGACATGTGGGGGATGCAGTGTGAGGGGCACAGGACTCCACAATGCTGAGGTTTGGGGCTGCTCGTGGATACAGAGCAATCCAGCCCACGCAGACAGATAGCACGACTGTGTCCGTGGGAGCTAGGGGATGCAGGAGGGAGTGGGCGGGACAGTGTGTGTGTGTGTGAGTGTGTGTGTGAGTGAAGCCTCTCTGGCCAGGCAGTGGGGGCGGTAGGGATGTCTGTTACAGCAGTGTGACCTGGCACATGCTGACTGATGCGGGACTCTGTGTCCTTCAGAGTAAAAGGACGTGGGAGAATCCAGGGGTGAGCAAGAGTGTGAGCAGGGCAGGATGACTGTGAGGGAGGAAGTGAGGGCATGCAAGGGACATTCCCCCTGCCACGGGATGTCCGCTCTGTACCCAGGGGCCCAAGTCAGTCAGGTCAGGGGTGATGGTGGGCACCCTCCCTCTGGCCACACCAGAGCCAGCGACACCTACACTCCTCTCTCTTTACCACCGAAACTTTTCTTGAACCTCTCAGCTCCTCTTCCCCGTCCTGCTGCCTCCTCCCTCCTCCCAGCCACCCTCATCTCCTTCTGGAGGGCACAGCTGCCTTCCTGTCTGACTGCCCTCACACTTGGGACTTCTCTCTACATAGCCATCTTTCTAAACCCAAATCTTGGGCCCTGTCACTCCTTTGCTTAAAACCCCTCACTGGTTTCTCATGGCCCCATTTCCCTCCTTCCTGTGGCTAAGTCACCCTCAGCCTTATGGCATAGAGTTTCTGCCACACTGGCCTCCGTTCAACCCGTCAGAAGACTTATACCCCCCTCTACCCTCAGACCCTTTTCACATGCTATTCCCCCTCCCAGAATGCTTGTCCCTTATGCTCTCCTCCTAGTTCTGATCTCAGCTGCCACTTTCTCGGGAAAGCCCTCCCTGATACACACTCTCAACATTCCACATGTGTCTTTTCTGAAGCATGGTATATACTTACTCCATGAACTTGGTCTCTCTTGGTAGACTGTGAGTTCCTGGTTGGGACGTAGGGAGTAGGAAGGGACAGGACCTGTTCTCATTCACTGCTGAGTACATTCACCGTGCCTAATATGAGCACTGCCTGGCATACAGTAAGCGCATACTAAATGTTTGTGAATGAATGAATGAATTGGTGAATGAGCAGCCTCTCCATCTTTTCTGCCCATCTCAGGGGCAGGCAGGGTGCTCAGCCCTCTGGGAGTGACTGGCGATGAGTGAACCTCTCCATTCAAGGCTGAACAGAGAGACCATCTGTGTTATTCTCCCTTATTTTTTAAAAGATTTTATCTGTTTGTTTGTTTGTTTATGAGAATGAGAGAGAGTGTGTGTGCAAGCAGAGGCAAGGAGCAGGGGGGTAAGAATCCCAAGCAGACTCTCCAACAAGCATGGAGTCCAATGTGGGGCTTGATCCCATGACCCCGAAATCATGACCTGAGCGGAAAGTAAGAGTTGGACGCTCAACCGACTGAGCCACCCAGGCACGCCATGTTATTCTCCCCTACGAGGACAGGGGTCCAGCTTGAATTCTTTGTGAGGCAGCCTAACAGAGCTGAGCAGGACACTCGGGTCTCTCTCAGGGTTGGGGGCAACTTAGCCAGCTTTTCCCAAATTCCTGCAATGGGCCAGGCTCTGTGTGGGGCACCAGGAGCCAAATGCTAGGAGTCCCCTAGCCCAACCCTCAGAGAGCCAGTGCTCTGATGCAGGAAAGGGAATAAAGGGTCCAGGCAAGGAGCGGGGTGTTGGGGGGAAAGATCTGGCTGCAGCCAGCAGGGTGGGCTTGCAGAGGAGGGCATCCCTTCCCCTCAACTAGACCTAGAAAGACAGGAAGGACAGTCACCAGGCCAATGGAGAGAGAAAAGGGTTGGGGAGGGGTGCTGGGACAGAGGGTTGTGACAGGTGTCAGTACACCATGGGCGAGATCTGGGAGTCAAGAAACCCTGATCTGCTCAAATTTAAGCTCTGTCTATGCAGATACCATATTTGCATTATTCACCTTTGTAATCCCCAGAGCCTAGCTCATAGTAGGGTGCTCTGTAAATGTGGGGGGAAGACACAGCCTTTATTGCTCCATAAGGCTTTTCTAAGTCAGTCCTCGAGCCCCAAGCTCTGACTATGATCCTGCATTTATCAGCTGTGTGAGCCTGGGCAGGTCATTTATTCCTTGTGACTCAGTTTCCTCATTGGTAACATGAATATGAGATTCACAGACCTCTGCGATGGACACCTGGTTGCCTAACACCCATCCTCTCTTACGGGATCAGCACACTGATTCTCCCTTGGGGACCATCCTCCCACGTCTTTCAGCCTGTGAAGTTTGAGAAAGATCCCTTTCCCCAGCCCTCCCAAGGGCATATCACCGAGGCAAGGCCAATCAAAGCACTCTACCCCCTGGTCTTGTGATTGATTCAGGAACATGCATGTGACTCAAGGGAAATCAGTGATAATGACCTCTGGAACTTGCATTTGAGCCGTTGGGAAGGGTGATTTTTGTTTGCTCATTGGAGTTATTTGTGTGTGTATGTGTGCTTTGGTGGGGGGGGGCGCTGATTTTCTGAACTATTTTCTATAGTTCTGCTATAATTCTGAAAGAATAATATAGTTCTGGAATTGCCCAGAGTCCTATAAGTAGAGCCTACCTGAAGAGGAAAACAGAACCAGCAGAAACCAAGTCCTGATATTATTTGAGCACCTGGATCCAGCTATGCCTGAAGGCAGTATTGAGCTTTTTGGTGCCTAGTACATAGCAAGTGTTATGCAAATGGTAGAGTCTGGTATACAGTAGGTACTTGCTTGGCAATATTAGTTCCTTTCTTCCTTCACTCCCATGCCCCCCAAAACATTTTAGTATGACTGCTATCCCTCTATTATAAGTGCTTCAAAATAGATTGTGGTGCCCCATGTAGGGTATGAGCAAAATGTGTTAATGACAGAATGTCTGTCAGAGCATTTTCCCATCAAGCTGTTTTCCTTCTTCACTGAAGACACTCAGGGGACCAGACAGATGCCAAAAATAATGAGGCCCAGGGTTACCATGAGCTCTGCCTGGCAAATTCACAGCTGCCGGACATTCAGCTCCTGGGACAGCTGGAAGGAGAAGGGGAGTAGGGGACCTCAGGCATATTCTGGTGCTGGGCACCTCTCCATTGGGCCAACACAGGTGCTAGGGTTTGCGAGCTGAGGCCAAGCCCCAGTCATCAGGGTAGTCAGGTTGTGAGACCATTTAACGGACACCTGCTGGATGCAGGCCTGTGCTGGTGTTACAGTGGTAAATAGCACATAGCCCTGCCTTTACTCAGTGCTGAGGCTAAAAGAAAAGACAGGGAAGTCAGCAGACAGTTCCAGCCCCGCATGAACAGCAATGGGGTGGAGGATGGATCTAGGGGAGCCAGGGTTGGGGGGAAGGTCTGACCTGGCTGGACACAGGGAGGGAACAGAGAAGGCTTCCTTGGGGTTGTTTGTGAACTGAAGTCGAGCCTTCACAAATGAGAAACTGTGCTTGAGGGGGCGGAGAGACGTTCCAGGCAGAAGGAGGAAAGCAGCAAAGTACCCCAGAGCAGACAGGGAATGGGGAGACTCCAAGTGCAGTGGGGACTCACAGACCTCTCTCAGGAGTTCAGGTTTTGAATTGGGGCACTAGGGAACCGTGGAAGGGCTTTGAGCTAGGGCTGACCTGACCATATTTGGGTTCAAGAGAAACCTCTCCTGTCACTGTATGATAACACAGAAGGAGAAATCCCGGAGGCAGTTAGAGTCCCGCAAGTGGGTGATCCCAGGGACAGAACTATGCAAGCGGTTCCAGGAGCAGAAGTAGCAGTGGGACCCAGACCAGAGGCAAGGTGGGACAGGATGCCCAGGAAGAGGATCTCAAGCTCAAGGTCTTGCCTCCTGCAGCCACGTCGTAGGTTCCTCCTCTGGAAAAGGGAGTTGAATAATATCTTCCCTGCCAGACTCAGGGGGTGGGCATGAAAACCAAGCACAATGGAACACAGGGTGTCCGTCGCTCGGAGAACAAAAGCCCCCATGGATGAAACATAAATGAACAGGCATGTGGCTGTTTTCCAGGAAAACCTTATTTCTTGGCCCATGGGTTGGGGCTGGCAGACTCCTGGTGTGAAGTGATAAGCAGACACCAAGACTTTCTTATCACCCCTGACATATCCTGTCAGAGCTCTTCCTACAGAAAGAAGGCTCTTCTCGTTTTCTGTATCTCCATAGCCCAGAGGCAAAGAACATCTTGTCCCCTGTACACCCATTTTATAGATGAGGAAACCAGCACAGAAGAAGGGGAAGACTTGCACTTAGGGGGTGTTTTGTTAGCTGCTTATTGGATGAAGGAATGGGACTCGGAGATCCAACCCGTCGATGACACTCATGGCCCCAATTGCCAATCCCATTCCCATGGCAGACATCACTAATCGATCCCAGCATGTTCTTCCAGAGAGCAGTGAGTCGGCTTCTAAATTCTCAAGTCAGCATCCCCAGCAACCACCTACAATCCAGATCCACAACTAAGAAGAAATGGGATTCAATTCAACCGACCTATTTTGTGGCTGCGGAAATGGAAGCAAGAGGTCTCATGAGGAGTCTGTGGACCAGCTGGTACCCTCTGGCTGCCTGCTTCACCCACCCGCTCCAGAAGCTTAATGGCAGCCCTCATCCAGCTGGGCAGGGAGGGGGTGCCAGGGAGGAGCACAGCTGGGCAGCTGGCATGGGCTCATCACCGTGCTTCCCCAGCCCCTCCACACCGTGATCACTGCTCTGGCCACGTCCCCTCTGTTCTCCACCCGCCTGCTCCCTACAGCTGCTCTTTTGAAAGCCCCGCATGGGAAGCTGTTGATGTGTCTCTCTGTTCCCTTTTCAGACCATTGTCCTCTCGTTGGCGCCAGCCGTGTTCTTCTCTTGGCCGCTTAATTAACAGTATTATTAATGCTGAGAGGCAAGACTCGCCCAGAGCCTTTCTCATAGCAACTCACGCTTGGGAGTACGCGCCGCAGGCAGACAGGAAGCAGGGGCTGGTGCCAGGAGCTGCCCCCTCCCACCTCCGGGGCCCTTCGTTTGTCAATGCCCAGCTGGACCACTTGGCCCCACCTCCCCTGGGGCAGCCATGGAAGGCCCATGACGGAAGAGTCAGGGAGGCAATGGCTGGCAGTGAACCCCATGTGCAGGTACCTAACTAAGACTGATTGATGAACCCTATTCTGAGCACTAGGTACAAGTCTTTTGGGAAGAGCCCTAGGCTGGGCTCAGACTCCAACAGTTGTGTTCTGACCACCTCCATGCCGAGAAGCAGCAGAAAAAGTAGATGGAAAACATGCCCAGTAGCTGTGTGACCTTGGGCCAACCCACCACCATCTCTGTGCCCAATTCCTCTTGTGTAAAAGGAGCTTACCACGCATGTAGTCCTGGGCTGAGCCGCTTATGTGCCTATCTCACCTACTCCTTGTTCTGGCAATCTTTTACTACATTACAGATCACCCCAAAACTTAGTGTCTCAAAGCAATAATAGTCACTTTTGTGACTATTTTGTTGGCTTGCCGATCTATAATTTTGGTGGGGACTCAGCAGAGACAGCTCACCTCTGCGTCCCCCAACATCAGCTGAGACAGCTCACCTCTGCGTCCCCCAACATCAGCTGAGGCAGACCCGCTATGGAGTAGAGGATCGACTTCATTTAGTCACCAAGCTGGAAGACTGGTCCTGGTTGTGAACTCTGTCTGGGTCCCCATTCCTGTCCGTAGGCTCCCTGAGGTTCCTTACAAAATGGAGGCTGGGTTCCAAGAATGAGCGTCGCAAGAGAACCAGGCACAACGACCTAGCCTTGGAAGTCGTAGCTTCACCTCTACTGTACTCTGTTGGTCAAGGCTGTCACCAGTGCCCACCCAGCTTCAATGTGAGTGGATTTAGACCCCACTTTTTGATGAGGGAGAGCTAAGGTTCTACCAGGGCACAAGGCATGGGAGATATTGTTATGACCATCTTTGGAAAATACAGTCTGTCGCCTTCTTCAAAACAACTGCAACGTAGGTACTATCATTATGCCCATTTCATAGATTAGGAAAATAAGGTTCAGAGAGGTTAAATAATCTGTGCAAAGTCACACAGCTAAATGGCTGAGCAGAGATTTGGACAAATGCAGTCTGACTTCAAAACTTAGGGTTTTCAAACATTTTTTTTTAAGCTGTAAAATGTTTCTTTCTAATAAAACCTTCTGGGGAAGGTCTGTGAAAGACGGGGTGGAGGGAACACAGTGAGTGAGGGCTCTGCTGTGGCCTCCATGATCTCAGGAACTCAACTTCCCCAGAAGTAGTCCAAACCTCCCTGCATCATCTAGCTGGTCTCTCTACCTGTTCTTTGTCCCTGGTCCCATTGTCTTGTTTCATGGGCTTCCTGCATCTCTGATTCTCCTCCAAGATAATCTTAGAGAGCCCAGTTGCTTTTCCTTGTCCCATCTCCCCATCCCATCTCCTGGTTCTTGTTGGAGGTGTTGTTTAAAACAAATAGGAGTCAGCCAGGTAGAGGAGGTCAGAGGAAGAGCGGTCTAGGTGGAGGGATCAGCATGCACGAAGACCCAGAGGACACGGTCAGTAACTAGGGCACAAAGCGTGAGCAGGAAGTGGCATAAGCTGAAGCTGGCAGGAAGGGCAGGGTCCGGGCATGCAGGGGAGGAGGGAGGAAGGAGGGAATTTCTCTTATGGACAATGGGGGACAGAGTGGATGGTCAAATCTAGCTGAGCCACTATTCCTGTCTCTAGGAAGCTCCCCACAAAACAGCCACCAGGAACAGAGGAACATCAGATAGATGTGAGGAAGAGGGGGTGACTCATTGGAGCCCCACCCCAGCCTGCCAGCCTGGCTGCTCCGACGTCAACCCAAGACTCCTCCCTGGCCCTGTCCCCACCTGAACGTCACTTCCCAGGATGCCTGAGGTGTTCCTTATGCAGTGGCTTTGACAGGAACCTGTTTCAACCTTAAGTAGAGGAGTTTAAAAATAGCCACCTTTTCATGAGCTGTAGGGAAGAGAGAGACCCCCCTCCCCACCCACGGGTGAGAGGTGGAAAGTCACGGCACTTGGCAGAGCTGCACCCGTGGGTGCGGAGCCCAATCGGGGCAACTTCATGCAGACTGGCAGGCGCCCGGTGCTCAGGAATCTTCTGCGGCGTTAGGCAGATCATCCCGGCATTCGGTGACATCTGCCAGCTTCGTTGTCTCTCCTCTGAGGGCTCAGCAAGAGTGAGAAAAAGATCCTTGCAGCCATCAGGGGGGCCCCCAGGGGAGCCTGCCAGGGTAGTGCTCAAAGCCTGGCCCTCCACACCGGTACACCTAGTGTCTTCTCCCTCTCCTTTCCCGGCAGGGTGATCTCAAGCAACTGATGTAAACTCTCTGGGCCTCAGTTTCCACATCTGTAAAATGGGGCCCATAACCCAGGGAGACCAGGGAGGTAATGGAGGGAAGCTTCTAGAAGTCTGGGGCTGGCCTCCCCCATGTCCTCATGCCAGTCCAGCAGGTGGCCGCTTCCCATCTCTGCTCTCAGCAGGGAGCATGGCCTGTGGGCACAGCCTGAGTGCCTTCAAGCTCCTTGATGAATGTTCCATTTAGTGCAATAAACAATACAATTACTCAACCCCTGCAAACTCCACTCGGAGTGGGGCGGGCAGGCGGGGGGAGCAGGCAAGACCGGCCTTCGGAGTCAGGCCTGCTATTAATTACAGGCACTTAAGCCCAGTTCTAGAACCCCTGTCATACCTTGGCTGCTGAAAGGATGGGTGTTGGTGGTGGGGGGGGCGGACAAAGATGGTGTCTCATGGTCCTTCATTATGGCATCCAGCAAAGCAGACGCAGCCAGACAGGACTTAAGGAAGACACTCTCCCTTTCTCCCCCACTGTCATTGCCTGTTCTCTGTCACAATACATCTGCATGACAAATAATGACCTACCCTCGGTGGCGTCCAGGGCCAAGCGTCAACTCCTCCCACTTCTAGAGCAGCCAGTCAGGTAGCTCTGCTCATCTTGGCCAGACTCGCTCTCCTACCCGGGGCTCAGCTGACTGTTGGCTGATAGGCTGGCCTCATCGACTCAGGTCAGGTCCACGTGCCTCCCATGCTCCAGCAGGCTCACCCTGGCTTCTTCTCCTGGCAGCCAGGCAAGGGTTCAAGACAGAGTGGAGAGAGCAAACCCTCTTGAAAGCCCAGCTGGGAATGGCCGGAGTGTGGTTTCTACCACATTCTATTGGCTAACCCAAGTCACACGGTAGAGGCCAGGCTCAAGGCTTGGGATAGAGACTCACCTCTCTGTGGAAGGAGCTGCAAAGCCACATCATAGACAGGGGCATAGACGGGGAGGGAAGCATCAGGAGATGAACTGAGGCATTTCCATTCACCCTAATGCCACCAGCCCCAAAGCACAAAATTTATGGGCACATGCTTTGGAAGAGAACAGACATTCTGGCTCCTCCCATTTGCCATCTGTTGGACCTGGAGTCATTCCCTTGACCCCTCTATACCTCCATTGTCCTTATCTGTAAAATGGGTATAATAATAACCACTGCCTCCAAAGGGCATTGTAGGGTGCGATAAAATAATTCCTCCAAGAGGCTTAGCTTAGTGCCTGGCACGACATTGAGCTCTTCAGAAATAAGGCTGATTATGATTATTAATATCTGTAAATAGGAATATTAATACCCATCTAGAGAGCAGCTCTAAGAAACAATGGGGTTAATGAACCATGGAGGTGCCTTGGAAGCCAGGAAAGACTTGCATTTATCAAACCTGTTTTAGTCATATGAGACAGAAACACAAATCTAATTAGCTTCAGCAGAACAGGAGATGTGTTCTTGGCTCTCAACACCAAAAATTCTGTGAGGGGGGATAGGCGTGAGGATGCCAACCTCACTTGGACATTTCCTTCGTCTTCATCTGCTTCTCTCATTACTGGTCACCTTCTTTCTCTCAGACCAGCTTCCCTTCAAAGCAGGGGTCACCCCCCTTGCCAGCCCAGGGCTCACCTCTGTGGAGGAAAGGGATCTGTCTTCATCAGGTCCAAGAACAGAAATCCCAGGGCAGGGACCTGATTGGCCCAGTGTGGGTCACACGCCCATCTTTAGACCAATCACTGCCATCAGGGGGTGGGACATTAAGACTGGCAGCCCCATGTTGAGAAAAGGAAGAACAGGTGCCTGTTCAGGGAGGTTTACAGAAAACCAAAAGGCCTGCTTTGGCTCTGCTCAGACCTACTCTCTGGACCATTCGCCCCACTGGACAGGTAGAGTCCCCTAAATTTAAGCAAGGTCAAGAGACTCATTGAGGTTACACAGCAGGAAAATAAAACCTCATTCCCCACATGATGTGAGATCATGTCTCCTGGAGGGAAGAAGCTCCAGTGCCCGGGCAGCCTTGCTCAGCACCTCGCCCAGCCTGGCTAAATTCCCCCGAATCTTGGTCCCTGTCCACGTGTCCCTGGCACACTCTCGGGATGAGCCATGGCATTCGATTGTTCACTCCTGGACCCGCGGCTGCAGAGTCTGAGTCTGGGAGTTGTCAAACATCTCAGAAGCAATTGCCCACATATTTTAAGTCCGGCCAGGGCAGCCTGCCATGGTCCAGCATCGTTTGCTGTATATTCCAAAAGAAATTGGATCCATATGGACCAAATTCCTCCATGCTCCTCTCACACAGGGCCGGGGTTTGGCACAAAAGGGCTGAGTGCTGTGGAAAGGCTTCTCTGCCTTCCCTGGGGGCTGGAGCACAGCCACCAATGCCAAGGGGATGACAAGCCCCAGCCAAAGGTGCAAGCAGTGCCTTCAAACCTAACCCCCCCGCCCCCCCCCCCATAGGATCAGAGCAGGACAAATCCTGGGGACAAGAGGGACGCACTATCTCTGTGCCCTGGGCCAGGGGGAAGGCTGGGCCACCGGCTCTCCCACGGCTGCCTGCAAGCAGAAGGCACAGAGTCCAGAACTTGGGGCTCGGGATTGGGACCAGCCCAGCTCCCCATCCCTACTCTGCCATTCTACAGCTGGGTGGCCAGGGGCAAACCTCAGTTCCCACATCTGAGAAATGGAGATAAAAATGGGATCAATCCCATGAGATAGTGATTCAGTAACAATGAGATGAGGAGTGTGGAAGTGAATGTTAGTTGATGGTATTATTTCTGGGGCACACGCCACTACCACCACTACTGTCACCAGCACCCCTACCACTAGGCAAAGCCTAGTTGTTAAGCCAGCACCGAGGGCTCCATCCCCAAAGCCACTGTCCTCCTCCTGGTCACTGGCATCTTTTAACCAAGAGCACTGGTAGACTCTCTTAATGGTCTCCCTGCCTCTAGTCTCACTGCCTCCAAACCCCTTGCTCCTGCTCAAATTTCTTCCATGACTCCCACCACGCATAGAGTAAGCTGTGAGCCCTTTCGTCTGGCACTAGAGTCCTTGCCACTCAGACCCCTTTCCACTTTGTCACCCACACCCCACAGTCCCAGTTGCATTAAACGGCTTTCCTCTCTCCCAGTTCGGCTTTGCTCCCCCATGCCTCTGGGCAGGACCCAGCACCCACTGCTCCTTCCACGCAGAACGTTCCTCCCCATTCCCTGTCAAACTCCCAGCGACATTCCCCAGTTTAGCTCAAATGGTTCCTTCTCGACAAAGCTGCCACTAAATTCCAGCTAGACGGCGTTGCCTACAGAAGGTTCTGGGCTTCTTTGTGGAAAGGGGAGTCGAGCAAGAGCTGGAGGGGAGCTAGCACCAACAGGAGTCTCTCCCCGATGTCATGAGAGAAACTCGAAAGGAGGTGGCTCACTAGGGAATTTGAAATTATCTGTCTTACTTCCCACTGAGGGAGGGAGGTGCACCCCATCCTTTAGGAAGGGCCAGGTGGGATACTTCATGCAGGAGTCTCCCTCCCCTGCTATCCTGCGAGCAGAGCCAACCTCAGGCTACTGGGGGCTCACCTTTTAATGACTGAGGTTACATCATTTATCCTTCTCTGAAGCAGACATTCCCAGTTCAAATCCCAGCCTCATCCTTTCTTGCCTGTTGGGATGCAGTTTCCCCAGCTATGACTGGTTGTAGGAAAGGACCTCGGGGAACCCTTCCTGCTCGAAGCAGGGAGACCCAGGCTGTGAAGCTGGCAGACCTGTACTCCATCTGGCACAGCCGCCCACCCTTAATGCAAGAACGGGAGCTCCCCGGCAAGCTGGCTAGAAGCTTCCTCTCCATCTCTGCTCGCTGTAAGACTTGGAGCTCTGAGTGGATCATGCCCTGCTCCTTGCACGGGGCTCTTGTGGCACCTGGATGGTGCTTTCTGAGCTTTCTGAGCGCCTGGGGCCAGGCATGGCGAGGGGGCCTCCGCAAACACTAGCTGGACACGACTCGTGGCTCTTCCCCATTCTTCCCCATTCTTCTCCAAGAGTCCCCTCGCCTGGAGAGGGGGTGGGAGATAGGGACCCAGGAAGGCCGTAAGCCTGCAGAGGCCAAACCTGATGCCCACCCACTCCTGTGATGCTCTTGTCAGTGGCAACCTACGTGACAGAGCACTTGGCTGGAACCTTAAATAATTTTGGAGAAAATGCAAATTACACATGAAAATGAGCTGCAGAGGGTGCCCAACTCCCAAAAGAGTGCCATCCTTGCCCCCTCCTGGGTCCCATGTTAGCACAGCTCATGTTTCCCGCCCCCTGCAACCCAGCTGACCCACCGTGTCCCTTAGGACCATGTTCTGCAGGAGCCAGCTGAGTAGGGAAAGCCCAGAAAAAAGAATGGAAGGGACAGAGAGGCCTGGCATTGACCTGCTGACTCCTAGGAGTCAGGCCCTGCTCTAGAGACGCCGTGAGGATCTGATCTGATCCCTCTGCTCCAGAAGGGCTCTAAAACCTCAGTGCCTTAAAAGACAACTCGAAGTGGGATATCTGGGTGGTTCAGTGGGTTAAAGCCTCTGCCTTTGGCTCAGGTCATGATCCCAGGGTCCTGGAATCGAGCCCCGTATCACGCTCTCTGCTCAGCAGGGAGCCTGCTTCCCCCTCTCTCTCCCTGCCTGCCTCTCTGCCTACTTGTGATTTCTGTCAAATAAACAAATAAAATCTTTAAAAAAAAAAAAAAGACAACTCAAAGTGAGGTGTGTTTACCTCACTGACTCATTCCCATTCCCACCACCCTTTCTGCTCTCCTTGCACTCTGGCCACTCTGGCCTCCTTGCTGTTCTCTGCACAGAGCAAACCCTTCTTGCCCCAGGGCCTTTGCACTGGCCACTTCCCCGTCTGGAGGCCATGTTAAATCTCACCTCTTCAAAAGAACTGTTCTGATTCTCCAATATATAACAATCCCAACTGATTCATCTTTATTAGAGTCCTCCATTCATGTCCTTCACAACTGTTTTTTCACAACTCGTAACAACACACTGATTTGTGTTTGCTTGTTAACTGGTAGAGTCAGGTTCATTTGTTCATCAGTGTTTCACCAGGACCTAGCAGGCCAGGAACACAGAGCTACTCAAATATTTGTTAGGTAGAGAAATGGAATGTTCCTTGTCTGGGGACTCGAAGAAACAAAGAATAGGGTTTTGAAGGATGAGTAAGCGTTCACCAGGTAGGAAGGTCAGAGGTAATGGAAGTATAAAGAGCAGAGAGACATGAGCGTGCAGGCCTGCGGCGGGGTGGCCTGGCAGTTCGGGGCCCACCAGTCATCTTCAAATGGCCTGGTTTAGAGCCAATTCCCCCTTTCACAATGCCTTGGCGAGGGGGGGAGTCACTTCCAACTATCTGAGCTCAGTTTTCTCCTCTCCAAGTCGATAGGGTGGGGTGAGGCTTCAGGGAGAAGATCCACAGGCTTGGCACAGTGCTGGCCCCGCAGTCAGCTGGATAAACAAAGCAGCTGAGATTTTCAAGCAGAGACTCAGCTGAGGAAGGGAGGGAGGGAGACGAAGAGGGAGGGGGAAAGGAGGGGTTGGAAAGGAGGGAGACAGAAAGAGAGGGAGGGAAAACCTGACACATCTAGGCCATTAGGCAGTGCTATCTGAGAGCAATTCCAGTTCAGCCAGAGAGCCGGGTTCCAAGGAGAAATATTGGCTAGGGACGTCTCCCAAGAATTGACCACTTTGGGGATGGGGTTTGGGGTCATATGACCCCTGAGTATCTCCTTCGGGGCCTCTGGCTCAAACCTCCAACCACACCTTCACCTCCGCTCCTCCAGGTCCTAGGCTTGGGCAGTTTTCCCCTTGCTAACAGCTGGATCTCTCCCTAGCCTGTGCCCTCCTCCTAAAATGCCCTTTTTCTAGCTATTAGAAAGCTCAACAGTGGCCCCTCAGTGAGATGTGTCCCAACCTCTGGCCATTTATCAAGGGGTGATCAGTAGTCACCGCCTTTGGTCTCAGGGTTTGTTAGTTTCTAGACAGTGTATCTAGGCTTGGAAGAGAGGGCCCTGTCCACCAGACGGGGAGCTCCTCTGGGACTGGGATCCGGTCAGTCTTGCCCGGCACATAGTAGACAGACAAGTAACATTTGTTGAATGAGTAAATCAGCAAATGTTTGAACTACAGGAGGCAGGGAAATGATTGGCTTCTGTAGACTCATTTTCACTTCTGTTACTTACCAGTACCCTGTTCCCCGGAAGGCAAACCTGATCTTCAAACCAAACATGAGAATCAGAGGACCGAGGTGGGGGGTTGGCCGTCTCCAACCTCAACCGGGTCCCTGCGCCTCTTTAGGGCCTTGGTTTTCCCACCTGTAAAGGAAGCGGTGCCCCCGGACAGGGCCAGCCTCCTGAGCGTATGACTTACACAGTCCACAGGACCCCCATACTCTCAGGACGCCAGGCTTGGTTTCAGGTTTTGCTGTCCCTGCCTGAAAACCTGTAATAGTTTTATCTTTTAACTCGTGTTTTGTGAGTGAAGTCCTGTAGAGACCCAATGAGCAGAAGAGACACGTGTAATGCACACGTCTGCTGCTGGGCCTCGCTGCCCGGCTCCCCCTGTTAAGGGTCTCGCGGTCCGCTGCGCATGCGTGTTCGGTGAAAGGCACATCGAGAAGGTAAGCAGTCTGCGTCTAAGATCGAGTAAGTGGGGGTGCTGCCAGCCCGGAGAGGCCCCACATTTCACCCGAACTTCCTTCGAAGGCAGAACGAAGGCACTTGAAGAAACACGGACAGCCAGCCAGAGCACGTTATGGTAGTCTTTCTGATTCGTGTCTTCGGATGCTGAAAATGACACAGACGAAAAGAAGCGAGCTCATCAAATGACCCATCATTCCTCCCTCCTTCCAGCCTTCCCTCGCTCAGCAATAAGCCGAAGGCAGGGTGTTGGCAAATGCTCAGTTCTCAAGAAGTGAAATAAAAACAGCCAAGCTCGTTTTGAGTAACATCTCCACTGTTCGGGTAAAACAGAATGCATATGTGTGCACGCGCTACGAATACGAATTGTGTAATTTTAGTGACTCGGCTCATGCACTAAACGCTCTTATATTTGTGCTTAAAAGTGGCATTGCACTGTAGAAAGATGAGTGGTAGAATTCGTGCTAATAATTTAAAAGTGTGATTTTTCTTTGCTTAGAACCACATTATATAGCCAGTAAAAAACATCATGGCAGGTCGAGGAGAGACTACAGAAGAAACAGAAAACTTTTATTTTAACACCTTTTTTCTGCCTTTATTTTTTTACAGATTTATTTATTTGAGAGAAAGAGAATGCATGAGCAGGGGGAGGGACAGAGGGAAAGGGAGAGGGAGCCCAAGCAGGCTCCATAGTAAGTGGGGAACTGGACCCAGGGCTAGATCTCACAGCCCCAAGATCATGACCTGAGCCAAAATCAAAAGTCCAATGCTCAACCAACTGAGCCACCCAGGTGTACCTTTTTTCCTGCTTTTTGAACCAGGGGCCCATGTTTCCATCTTGCACCGGGCCCTGTAAATTATGTAGCTGCCCTCCCCTGAACTGGGAAGAAGGCCAGCCCAGCCAAGTCTGAACACATGACCCACAGCCCTTGGTCCCCCATCCCCAGACCAAGCTGTTCTGGCCTCCCCACTATAAGGGGTCAGCAGTCATCAGGATGGGACAGCTGGGTGTGCTGGATCTCAACCTAAAGTCTACCACCTAGCCAGAAGTCAGAATTCTAGACCTCACACCCAGAGGACCAGCTCAGAGAGTCTGAATGGGGACCTGCACCTCTGTGGCCTTTTAACCATCCTCCTGCCCCCCTGTGCTAAGTGGTACAGCTGCTCACCAAGAGGGGGAAAGCTGCTGTGAACCCCAGAGAGAAAAGCTGCTTTGTTTTGGAGCTGGATCTGCTCTAAGTGTTTCATATCTAGTAGATCAGTCATTCAATCCTCCCAGAAGCCCTCCAAAGGACCCCTTGAGCCCATTTGGCAGATGAGGAAATTGAGGGCCAGGGCAACCTGGCTGGCCTCAGGTCACAGGGACAGCAGGAGGGCCAACAGGATTTGAACTCAGGCCAAACCAACATCCTTCAGCATCCCCCACTATCTGCCTCCAGCTCCCAGTGCAGCCGGGCTCTGGGCACCACAAATGACTCAGGCGCTGCCTTGCTCACTACAGGCAGCACCTGCAAGTCACTTAGGGCCCAGGTTTATTGTCTTATCTTCAAGCTGGTCATGACCATGACGTCCATTTCAGAAGCCAATCACTGTTCCATCCCCATCCCTGCCTTTAACACAATACAGGGGAGAGGTTCTCAGAAAACCTGAGGGTTCGGGGTAGAAAACCCTGACTACCTCATCTTTCCATGACATCTGATGACTCCGCAAACCCAGGCATCTGGAGATATGGGTATAGATGTTAGGCCACGCCCAGCGTAGTGTGTGCTCCCTTAGATGGGAGCTCTGCTCTGTTCCCCATTGGGTCCCCCGAGCCTGAAGCAGCATCTGGCACATAGCAGGGACTCAATAAATATTTGTTGAGGGAAGGAATGAATGACTTCATGAATTCTAGCCATAAAGGATTGCACTCTATCATGTGCAATCCTGACATCCAAAACGTCCTGCTGAGCAGAGAGCCTGATGCAGGGCTCGATCCCAAGACCCTGAGACCATGAACTGAGCTGAAGGCAGAGGCTTAACCCATTGAGCCACCCAGGCGCCCCTCATCTCTTATCCGAATGAAAGTATTCCAGCGCTTTCTTATATTTGCTTACAAATATAAGAGGTGTCACTGAGCCCATAGGATGCATCCTACCTTGCCTACCTTTTTAAGTTCTCCCAAAGTCTGGATTTGCAAACCCATCTGGCCACGGGGTTCCAGGCAAGACGGTGGTCTCCATATCTAAGTCAACAATATTCACCTCCATACATGATACACATAACAGCTACAGGCAATCTTCAGCCACTGGGAACACTCACGTCCCCCCACCTCCATCGCCCCATCTCACAGATGGGTAAATGGAGGACCTCAGAGGCAAGTCCTCAGCGTCATACGGGGTGTGTGGGGCAGAAGCAGCCTTGCGGACGCTTGTCAGTTGCTCCTTCCTATATGCTTCCCCTCCCCCTCCGCTTGGCCTTGGCGCCTCAATGAGCCCTTTGTCCTCCAAGGGGCTCAGAACTCCTGAGGGTTCCTCCTTGGGACAAAGGCTAGAGGAGTAGAGGCTGCTTGGCGGGGGGGGGGGGGGGGGGGGGGGGGGGGG